>NC_000071.6:132757210-133093460 GCF_000001635.26 Mus musculus | reverse complement strand
CTTCCTCTTGGACTATGTCTAACTGAAACACATCGTCCCTTGAAATGTCATATAATCTGCCCCTGCCTCCATATCCAAGCCTGAGCTTTGTATTAAGCCCTGCAGTCCGGTCTCACATTTCACAGAGGTTCATGTTCAGCCACATGCTCACACTTGTCCCTAATACATTGTGACACCCTATTACTACAGTGCCTTTATGAGCTTCAAGGGAAATTACATTTTAAATTATAGCATACAAGTATAATGGAAAATCTAATTGTAGCAATGACAGTTTATTTATCAATCATTTATCATTTTGATTTATAGGGTGCCCAACTTGATTTAAAAGGAGCTAATGTTTAAGAATCCCCAGGCACCCACAGGACTAAATATACACAGAAATCAACAAAGTGAATTACTCCTGGTTTTTTTTTTTTCTGGGTCCCTTTGATCACCTTTCTCACATTCAAGGCTGAAGCTGGGAAACACAGCCAGGTTGATCCAAGGGACTTCTAATTCAGCATCTGAATACCTTTGATATCAAATTTATCTATTATAGAAGTTGGCAGCTGGAAATTGTCAAGATTCACACAGGACTCAAGTTCAGGCATTTAAATATTTCCATATCCCAACTTCACAGAGATGCAGACTTTAGAGCTTAAAAAGGGGACTTTCACAAAGATCTGATGTCCACACCTCCAACTCCTCTTGAGTAAGTGTGTCCTGTGTGGGTGTGTGAAGGTATGTATGTATGTAGATATGTTTTCTTATGTGTAGAGGCCAGAGGTCAACACCAGGGTCTTCTCTGCCTTATTTTAGTTGTTGTTCTTTACAAAAAGTTGTTTCACTGAACTTGGAGTTCACAAATTCAAAGACACTAGCTATAACCAGACATGTGTCTACTTTGGGGGTTCTGTTTTCTACTTTTAGCTCTTAATAGACCCCCCAAACCCCCAACACTAGGTAAGAGAGAAGGTTAGAGGGGAAAGGGGAGCATTGGTTTCCTTAGACTACTTCTGGCTGATTAGGGGCACTGAGTTCTTTGGGACAAGTTTGATCTTCTTCAAGTATCAGAATATCCAATTTCTTCTCATCACTTTGTACATGACCACTCAACAGACCACAACAGCAGCCACCAGCAGCAGAAGGGGGAGCAGCAGCCCCCTCTCTTGGAGCTCGGGCACTTACACATTCTCTGCAGAGTTCCCACAATTCCAATCATAAACTATCTTCAGCTGGCAAAATCACACCCTTGCCAGAGCACAAGACAAATCATAGTCAGCTGCTGTGGATGAGCTGAAGCAGCCCCACATCCTACACCTGGGATTAAAACGATAGCATATTCACATAACATGTCTGTGGGTTTAATAGAAACCAGAATTCTCACTGTAACTAGCTGACAAGCACACTCTAGGGATCCCCCTATCTCCACATCCCAAGTGCTAGGATTACTGAAACCTATCACCATGTCTGGCTAAATGTAAAAGCATTAGTGCTGAGGATTCAGACTGGGGCCCTCATCTGTAATGGTCAACACTCCACTGACTTAGCCATCTCTCTATTCCCTAAGGCATCTTTAAGGTATCTTTAAGATTGACTCAAAGAATCTACAATTGAGACTATTAGCACTAGGAATGCTACCATCATATAAGTTCCCTGAGTGCTAAATAAGGTCTTCCTCTCTGACAGTTCTCTTCAACCTCACAAAAGCTGGGATTCCAGGCAAAGGGCACTCTGCTTCAATTGGGGGAATTAAAAATGAATGTTTCAAACTGCAGTGCTTGGCACCAGGTTAGAAGTATATCATAAGCTCATGTGCTATCTGTTGATTAAATGCACTCCTGGATAGATAGCTCTAAGATCTAGCCCCCATGTTAGGGATGCAGTGTCAGTTGATAGAGTCTTGCCCACCATGCAAGGTGCTGTGGGATAGATTCCCCTGTCTCTTGACATAACCTAGATCTGAAACGGAATCTCAATTAAGGAATTACACAGATCAGATTAGTCTATGAGAATGTCTATGAAGAACTATCTTGATTTTTAGTTGATGTAGGATTTCTCAGTCCACTCTGAGCAGTACTATTTCCTGCACAAGCAGTCATGGGCTGTGTAAGTAAGCTATCTGAGTATAAGCCTTCAAGCTAACAAGCAGCATTCCCCATGGTGCTTGCTGTACTTCTTGGCTTTGAGCTCCCTAGACAGGGTAATGCTGTATGTAATAGCCAACAGTCCTACCTTTAGGCTCTTGACTTATGTTTCTGTCTTGACTTCCCTCAGTGAGGGACTGTTGTGGGAAGCAAGTGTACTCCTGTAGGAATGAGCACTCATGAGATGATCATGACAATGTCAAGGACCCCAGTGCCTCAGATCCATGGTAATAAGAAAGCCTTCTAAGGTCAGGCACAGGGGAACAGTAAGACCTTCCTCTGGTAGGTCGAATTACACCAGCACTGTGTGCAGTGTCAACCACACCTTCCTCCTCCAAGATGACTGCTGCTTGAAACTGCTCCCCTAACAGAGTCACTCTACTGAGATCAGTTAGCCCACTTCATCCTCCAGCTGTATATAAGAAATGTGCTACGTTTCTTGGCTGTTGGTGTAGCTCCATCCCTGCGTGTGGTCCACCCAATCCTAGCTGTTCTGTAAATGTGCCTGTCACTTCTTTATCCCAGGTCAATCCTGAAACTGCACAGGTTGTGGCAGACTGTGACCTGGAAGTATAAGGCAGAACACTTTCCTTGTGAATGTTGCTTTTGCTTATGGTATTGGTAACAACAACAGAATAAAGCTAGAATAACTAGCCAGGCAGCAAAATAGAAAGGGAATGGAGGACCAAATATGTTCATTAACATAAATGAATTTTTAAACATCATGCAAAGTAACAGGCCAGGTGTGGAAATGATGATGCACACCTGTAATTTTAACGTTTGAGAGGTTTGGACAAGAGGGTCTAGGCAGTCTTCAGCAATGCAGCAAGCTTTCCATTCTTTAAAAGATGTCACCACACTGTGTAACTGGCCCAGCAAACTTAGTAGAGGTATTTAGTGGAATGCAGTACAATAAGGAGAGCTCAGGTCTGGGTAAGGGAAAATCGAAAGATCCTGGTTTAAAGTAAATCAGCCAGTCAGTGGTGGCCCATGCCTTCAAACCTTCAGTCCCAGCACATGCACAGGCAGGTGCATGTCTGAGTTTGAGGCCAGCCTGGTTTACAGAATGAGTTCCAGAACAACTAAAGCTAAGCAAAGAAACTCTGTCTCAAACAAAGACAAAAGAAAGTAGATGGTGTGGCTCAAGACATAGCTCAGCAGTTAGAACTCTTGCTGCTCTTCAAAAAAACCCAAATTCAGTTCCCAGCACCCATAGCAGATAATTAACAACCACCTGTTGACACTCTAGCTTCAAGGAATCCCTCACTCCTGGCCTCTATAAACACTTGAACACTTATAACATACACATACATACATGCATGTACATCCATAAAAATGGTTTAAATGTATATATATATATTGGTTTTTCAAGACAGGGTTTCTCTGTGTAGCCTTGGCTGTCCTGGCACTCATTCTGTAGACCAGGCTGGCCTCGAACTCAGAAATTTGCCTGCCTCTGCCTCCCGAGTGCTGGGATTAAAGGCGTGCACCACCATGCCCCGGCTTAAATGTATATCTTTTTTTATATATATATTTTTTCCATTTTTTATTAGGTATTTAGCTCATTTACATTTCCAATGCTATACCAAAAGTCCCCCATAGCCACCCACCCCCACTCCCCTACCCACCCACTCCCCTTTTTTGGCCCTGGCGTTCCCCTGTACTGGGGCATATAAAGTTTGCGTGTCCAATGGGCCTCTCTTTCCAGTGATGGCCGCCTAGGCCATCTTTTGATACATATGCAGCTAGAGTCAAGAGCTCCGGGGTACTGGTTAGTTCATAATGTTGTTCCACCTATAGGGTTGCAGATCCCTTTAGCTTCTTGGGTACTTTCTCTAGCTCCTTCATTGGGGGCCATGTGATCCATCCAATAGCCGACTGTGAGCATCCACTTCTATGTTTGCTAGGCCCAAGCATACTCTGACAAGAGACAGCTATATCAGGGTCCTTTCAGCATAATCTTGCTAGTGTATGCAATGGTGTCAGCATTTGGAAGCTGATTATGGGATGGATCCCTGGATATGGCAGTCTCTACATGGTCCATCTTTTTATCTCAGCTCCAAACTTTGTCTCTGTACCTCCTTCCAAGGGTGTTAAATGTATATCTTAATGATCAGCAGTAGGTAATGTGACCATACTGTTCTTTGGTTTCTGGTGAGAGAACAGATGAAACCATATTCAGGCAGCTCATTGAATTAGGCAGGAAAAGATTTTGAAAAGTGAATCCAGGAGGCAGGGAGGTGATTCTGCTATTAAGAGCTCTTGTGACTGTTGCAGAATACCTGAGTTCCGTTCCAAGCACCCACACCAGGCTGCTTACAATCACCTGTAATTTCAGTTCTATAGGTCTGATTCCCTCATCTAGCACTGAACTTATGCACTCATTCAAGCCCCCCCCAACCCACGCCTTACACACATATTACTAAAAATGAACTATTACCATTTTTTTAAAAGAAAACAAATTTAGTCTGGTTTACAAACAAGTCGCTCCAATAATATGAGAGTCAGCACTACATTAGTCACAATGTAAAGACATTACTGAGGGGTGATATCTGAGCCAAAATACAAATGCTACTCAAGAAAATCCCAGGTGATGAAACCGATACTCTTGACTTCTGGGCATAAGCGTCTGTTCAAGGCAGGTTGATTCAAATTCTTAGTGTCCTTGCTTTGTCAACTTGACACAGTCTAGAGTCATCTGAGAAGAGAGTCCCAATTGAGAGGTGGCCTAAATCAGATTGCCCTGTGACCATGTCTGTGGGGGTTATGGTTAGGGTTTGGTTATTAATTGATATAGAAGGATGGCGCCCATTGTGGGTGACAGCACGCCCTATACAGCCTGGTCCTAGGCTATAGAAGAAAGTTAGCTAAGCATGACCCAGCAAGCAGCATTCCTCCATGGTCTCTGCTTCAGGTTCCTGCCTCAGAGTCCCTCCCTGCTTTATTCAGTGATGAGCTGGGCTGTGGAAGTGAAAACCAATGAACCCTTTTTCTCTTGGTTGCTTTTGGTTAAGGAATTGTCCAAAAATCCTACTCTCCCTTGCTGAGGCACAGACATGTCCCTTCTTGTTCATTGCAATCTTGGCTGCTCCTGACCCAACTGAGCAGCCCTCTGGGCTTTATAATTGTCCTCCCAGCCTCTTTCCCTGGTGTCTCTGCCTCTCTGTCTTGCACTCTTCTCAGGCACGGTGTTTATCCTTCTTCCTCCTTCCTCCTAGTCACAATCTGAGAACCTTAAATCCCACCTGTCTCTCCTCCCCAACAATTGGCTGCTGGCATCTTTATTTACCAATCAGAATTAACTGGGAGGCAGGTTCTCAGAAGCTATGTGTAGACCCTCTCAGGTAAACTAATTTGAGGGACCCCATTAGCATTAAAATCCAAGCAGCTACAGTAGTGCATTTGGTCCCCTTAGACAGTACCACAAACACTCCAGTCATGCACTGAGCTACAATGTCCTGCTCACTATCATGCCAGAGAGCAATGGAGTCTTTTCTCTCCATTAGAGTCTTATTTGGCCACTCTATCATATATGTGTAGTGGGAAATATTTTAAAAAGCAATCCACGCTACCGCCGGCATGGCACCAGGGAACGGGCTAGCCTGTAGCTCTAAAATCTCTCCACCTGGCTTTCTAAGTTCTCATGGCAGGTCACTGCCATGCTGTCCCATGCTTGTAAATTCTTCCATGGATATTTGGGGTGCACTTCTTGCAAACCCACACTTTGCTGCTGTACCTTTCTCTCTGGAACCCAGTCACTGTGTGAGGGAAAACACCACACAAACTTAAGCTTAGAAGCAACAGGTAACACAATCGCTGGGCGCAACAACTAGCATCCTGATTTGTAAGCTATTCTAAGTTACAAATCCTCAGGCCGATCTTCCACCTGAATCAGGAGCCTCCACTAACTACATTTTGTCCTCCATTCTCTCTCCTGTCCAAAAGGCCCTATCTTTTCTCCTGCTTCCCCTCTTCCTCTCTCCAGAAGTCCCACCTACTCGCCCATTGATTGACTCTGAAATCTTTATTCATTAGGGGAAGGTTCTGCCACATATATGCACTCAGTCACTGCTAGGCAAACCCAATGCTTGTGAAATTTTTCTTGCAGGGACCTCCAGCATCCCTTTTATGGTCTCTTATTAATGGCTTTCTCCCATCACACATTGGAACTCGCTGAGCTGGGAGATTGATGCTAAAATTCTGAGTGTGACATCAGACTTGGGAAATTCCACCTGCCTTCCCTCTGTTGTAGAAGTCAGGGAACTAACTGGCGTCTGTAGAGAATTCAGAGGAGTGCCCTTCTTCCTGGAAGGTAAAGGGGACTGAGGATGGTAGCAGGAGCCAAAGAATCAGGTGTCATTAGAAGATAATTGACTAAGGAGAAATGGCCACTACCCCCCAGGTGAAGCCCAGGGCATTTTTCCATATCAATAAAGTCAATTATCAGAGGATGTCCGGTTCCTTGGTACCGCTATTAACCTACATTGCTCTTATTAACCTTCCTGATGAAGACTCTTTCAAAAATAATTATATTAAAGTACAATTCTCTGTGAGTTTCTAGTGTGTGACTGTTCCATCTCAGTACTTCTGTCGCATAAGATAATGAACACCTGATTGTCTGGCTACCTCATGGAGGTTTTTAATCAAGACTCATTTTCTTGGCTTTACTGCCAGTCTGGGGCCAGTCCTCTGACTAGCAGGAGGCTCAGGGACACTCAAACATGAAGGAATTAAATGTAAGACGGGAAATTAAAAAAAAAAAAAAAAAAAAAAGGCTCCCTTACAAGATGTCCTAAAGATGAAATACATTTAGTATCGGCTTGAAAGTTTCTAGAATCAGCCTGTATGTGAGGGAGTTTCTAGGTTGGGCTAGTTAAGGCAGAAAGACCCATCCTAAATGTAAACAGAGCATTCTGTTTCATGGACTGGGGTCCTAGGCTGACCGAATAAAAAGGAGAAAGTGAGTTGAGCACCAGCATCCATCTCTCTCTGCTTCCTGACTGTGGATACAATGTAATCACTGAATAAAAAGGAGAAAGTGAGTTGAGCAGCAGCATCCATCTCTCTCTGCTTCCTGACTGTGGATACAATGTAACCAGCTGCCCAATGCTCCTGCTGCCGGTGCCTTCCCTGCTGTGATGGACTGCATCCTCAAACTGTGAGCCAGAATAAACCTTTCCTTCCTCAAATTGCTTTCATCAAGTATTTTGTCACAGCAAAGAAAGAGGTAATTTAACATGGGAACTGTAAGCTGTTCTAGATACATGTGTACCCCTCCCTTGGATGTCAGGCATTAAAACCATGATCCCCCTTGAAGAACTAGAGTTTCTCAAGGAGTTTTATGATGGGAGAAGGAGAAGGCTGAAGCTGGTGAAAGAGTTGTCGCCAGAACAGGATTTCACACGGTTCTGCCAACCTGACATCAGTGCTAGACTGGTCAGCAGTGGAGCACACCTTCATTAGGACTGCTCACCTGTGTATTCCTCTGGACCATACCATAATTCTTCATCTATTTCAACATGAAGCTCGCATTGGTGCCCTGAATTGGGGTCACCGAACTCTTTTATCATTTCCTCTCTCCAATGTGTCTACAACAACTAAACCTCCTTCCTCTGCCTTTCACTGTTAATCATCTCTTTAATGAACACGTTAAGACAGGTGATAGTTCCTAACTTGTTGATAAAACAGAGAAGAGGCAGAGAGAACTCCAGATGGCCTTGTGCAAAGCCTTACAGAATTAAAACATGAAGAAAACCAGTTGACAAAAGGGAAGGCCAGATGAGACATAATAGGTGTAAAACTACATATAACATAAGTAATACATGGGAAATCAGAGACAACATGCATAAGCCAAAGAGACCACACTGAGGTAACATTAAAAGCCCCAAATCTTTGTATGTTTGGAATATCTGAACTGCTAAACTGTTTGCCTGTTCCAGACCACTTCCTTGGAAATACATCCTCTCTTTGGTTTTGCTTGCTAACACTACCCATGTTCCTGTCTAATTCTTTGTTCTGAGATGCAAGAACCTGGAGCCCTTTAAGCTGTGTCCTCTGTGTCAGAACAAACTACTGCTCAGGCTACAAAACCTGCAACAGCTCTTTCCCCTCACCAGACACTGACAGGCTCCCTACTGGGGGCACTGCCTGCAAATCTGTAGCTAAGAGATTCCCAGGCACCCAGAGTCCTCACCTGGGGAGGTGAATGACAGGTTGATGAACACACAGCATTTCCCCATCCCTTAACTGCCTCCTGTTGGCAAATCAGAGAGTCTAGTTACAGACTTGTGCTGTGAAACATCCCTTCCTTGGACAGGAGCCCGTGACTCTGCCACACAGACCTGACTCCTCTACAGAAATCCTGCCATGCTGCCTGGCTGTCCATGGTACTAATAATTCTGCTTATAAAATCCTTACCCTCAATACTTCCTGTTGGTATCCCTCTTGAACCTTGAACCTGAGCCACAGTATAAGTGGGATGTTGGTAGACTGGGGTTAGAAAGTGTTCAGTGCTTATGTTGAGTGACAGTATAAACCCTGAGCTGTATTCCTCCAATCCCCACGAATGAAGAACATATGCCTATGAGCTTATAGAGGACTAGCCATCATTCTCAAAGCTGTGCTATCTCAGAAGGACAAGTCAATCTCAGAATGGGCATCATGGAGGAGGGATGCAGTCAATGCCTTGGTTTACTAGTCTAGACGTACTTTCTTAGACTAGAGAGGCTCCCTCACTGCAGCTGCCACTCTGCTTGAGCAACCAGCCAGGTATGGGATAGGTTTGTGAAAGTGCCTGCTGGCAACAGATCTCTGGCTAATCCCCAAGTGTCCCACCTGGAGCTTAGGGTGCAATAGCAACAGGTGCAATCAACCAAAGTTGTCTCCAGGGTTTTCCAGAGACATGAGGTAAAATCTGCAGATTTGGAAGCACCAATAATATCAGCTGATCTGGGCTATCAGAGATGTCACTGGGAAGAAAAGAAATGGAAATTCAGACAGTACCTGGATATACTTGAGAAGTCAAAAATCAGTTACCTGGGAGAAATCAGTTACCAGGGGCCATACAGAAGGCTGTAAGATCTTAGCAAATGGGGGAAGGGGTGTCAATCCATGCAAAAAAAATCATGTGACAGGCATACAATAAAAGTTCAACTCTGGCTATGCTTTGGATAAATGTCCCCAAAGGTTTGGTATATTAAAAGCTTACTCACCAGAGTGTGTCACTTTGAAGGGAGGAAAAACCACTAGGAGAAAGTTAGACAGCAATGGTGCCCACTGTCACTTAGGTAGAAGTAAGAATGAAAAGCAGGACATTTTTAAGCAGTCAAGAGAGAGGATGTAATACATTCAGCATCCATATAGCTGCTACTGCAAGGTCAAGGAGGCTAAGCAGGTTGCATTTGTCTCTCTTTCTTTTTGACACATATACATGCATATGCCATGAACACAAGAATCAACTACATCATCATTTAAGAAGTCTTATGGTATTGGTTTGATTAGAATATTCCAGGGAACTAGAACTAGGTTGTGTTAATGTGACCTGTGACATGGAAAGAAGCCTGGAAGGTTCATGCTCAGAAAGAGAAAAAGAGAGCCACACCTGTAGTGGGGTATATGTGTAATCTCAGCACTTAGGAGACAGAGACGAGAAGATCAAGAGTTCTGGGTCAAGCTCTGGTTGTATAGATCAACTGGTCTAGCATGCAGGAAGCCATGGGTTTGATTCCTAGCACCATAAAAATCATGTCCGGTAGTGCACAGCTGTAGTCCCAGTACTCCGGAAGTAGAGGCAGGACTACTAGGAACTCAAAGCCAACTTTGACTACAGAGTGAATATGAGGTCATTGTGAACTATGTGAGAGCCTCAAAACAAAACAAAACAAAACAAAACAAAACAAAGCACAGATTTAAAAATGGAGAGTAGGTTAGAAGCAAAAATCATTGGGAAGCGAAAGAGATAAATGGTTATGAGGTTGCTGTCAGTACCAGACACATGGCTGTCAGTTCTCAAATACTCATATTTGAGATATCCAGGCTAGGGGCTCTGGAAGAATTAAGCTAAAATATAATGGGAGTGAGGTCTTCAATGTTCCTTTTCTTTTTTAAACATCTTTAAATGTGGGAAATAAAATACTTTCCAAATACACCTCAAAATTCCAAAGCATGTTTGTATACCACAAAACTCTTTGTGGGTTTCTATATATATTCTAGTTCCATGGAATATTCTAATCAAACCAACACCATAAGACTTATTAAATGATGATGTAGTTGATTCTTGTGTTCATGGCATATACATGTATATGTGTCAAAAAGAAAGAGAGACAAATACAGAGGTGGAGTCTTGCAGCCTACCATTGGACTGACCACAGGGTCCCCAATGAAGGAGCTAAAGAAAGGACACAAGAAGCTGAAGGGGTTAGCAGCCCAATAGGAGGAACAACAATATGAACCAACCAGTAACCCCAGAGCTCCCAGGGACTAAACCACCCACCAAAGAGTACACATGGTGGAACTCATGGCTCCAGCTGCATATGTAGCAGAGGATGGCCTAGTTGGTCATCAATGGGAGGAGAGGCCCTTGGTCCTGTGAAGGCTCTATGCCAGGGCCAGGAAGCAGGTGTGGGTGGGTTGGTGAGCGGGGGAAGGGGGAGAGAATGGGGGCTTTCAGATGGGAAACCAAGAAAGGTGACAACACTTGAAATGTAAATAAAGTAAGTATCTAATTAGAGAGAGGGAGAGAGAGAAAGTGTGTATATATGTGTGTGTACACACAGTATATATGTATATCACATGCATTTAGGAGCCCATAGAGGTTAGAAGAGGTTATTAAATACCTTGAAACTGGTGTTAGAGATTGTTGTGAGCCACATGTGTGTGTTGGGAACCAAACCTAGGTCCTCTGCAGGAGTATCCAGTGCTCATCACCACCAAGCCATGCCTCCAGCCCTATTTCATGAGTTTTTATTTGGCATAATTTCAAACACTAAGCCTATAGTATAGTGGTTTCTACTTGTAAGTTCCCATTATTGCAACAAAATACAAAACAGAATGTCTTAAGGGAAGAAAGATTAGCTTTGTCTCACGGGTCAAAGGCAGGTAAAGCATAATGTCCAGAGCTTTCTGTCCATGGTGGCCGAAGCTTGCACAACATGTTCAACCTTGGGAAGTCAGGAATCAGAGAGAATGAGATTGGAATTCAGGCTCCCGAAGGCTCACCATCACCCCTCAGTGACCCCATATCTAGCAGCTAGATGCATTCCCAAGACAGCAATGCCAGCTGGGACCAGTTTTCAAAGATGTGGATGGAAGTGGGGACACCATAGAACTAAAATATGGCATTGCTCTAGTTAAACAATTTGACTGAGACCAATTTAACACTCGTTGAATTCAAAGTCCAGACATACTTAAAAACGGAAGTAAGAAGGAATATTATAGAAAGGATTTTATATAGTTTACCTTATTATCAAGTTGGCTTAAAGTATAAAAGTCAATTTTAGGGGTCTGCCCTGGGAATTCAATTTTTTTTAGAAGTAGGACACTGAGAAAAAGAAAATAAAATGTCAACCACATCCCAACCATACCCTAGTCAGACATCACTTAGACTCCAGCCAATAAGACCCCCACCATACATCACCAAGACCCATACCAAATGACAAATAGTCTCTGTATAGTCCCCCAACAAGACTCTAACCATATCTCAACCACTTCCTAACCAGAACCAGTCCCAATTCAGACACCATTCAGACTTACACAAATCCTCAACCAGACTCCAGCCAGCTATTAACAAACTATTAACCAGACCCCATCCAGACTGAAACCGGACTCTAACTATGCACCAAGAGCCCAACACACTCTAGTCAGACCCCTAACCATACTCAAACCAGACATCAACCTTCTAGCTATTGGTAAACCAAACTGAAGCTTCCAAATATTGAACGCACATTAGTTTAGTTTGCTGACTTAACTGTTTTGCCAATGGCCTGTCTGTCACTAGCCAAGGGAACATACATTTAATATGATCATTAACATACCATCAAAATATTCAATATCCCTGAGCAGATAACTAGGAAGTTTAGTCAAATTCATCCAAGTGTCTTCCTCATGAACAAACCTGTATTGTATGTCTATGCTAGGAGATAAAAGATCCAAGGTCAAGGTCAGTAAATCCAATACCTTCCAAATAACCTAAAAAGTCACACCGTTAGTTTCCCTCCCCATCTCTATTTTAATTGTGGCATCTGATGCCACAACCACATTCTGATTCTGAGCCTTTCCCAACCATTAAATTGCCACATGTGAGGTTGTATTTTAATCTCTGATTCACTTAATTGCCTATGCTGTGCTCAAGATCCAAGACCACAATTACTGTTTCCATGGGAATAAGATTCGCAGTGGCTTTTCCATCCCCCCTCCATGCTCATCTGAATGTCACTTTCATCTGCTCTCTTGGGTGTTCCTATTTTCATGGAATGTTCTTCATGACAAACCAAAAAGCCTTAAGAATGGGGCCATCAACCTAAATCATATCCCTGGTTACCACCAACCTGCCCAGTAGTTTTTGCTGTGTGTGTGTATGTCTGTGTGTGTGTGTGTGTCTGTGTGTGTGTGTGTCTGTGTGTGTGTGTCTGTGTGTGTGTGTGTGTGTGTGTGTGTGTGTGTGTAAGAGAGAGAGGGAGAGAGTTCATACATGTTCACATGCATGTATGTTTGTGTAAATATAGAACTGGAGGTCAAGCTTAGGTGTCACTCCTCAGTTGCCATCCACCTCCCTTTAGTCTCTTTTTATGTTTTCATTTTTGAGGCAAGGTGTCTCCTTTTTACCTGGAACTCGTCTGATTCAGCTGTACTAGCTGGGCAGAGATCTATCTGCCTGTCTTTTTCCTCTCCAGCACTGGAATTACAAGTGTGTATCACCACACTTAGTCTTTTTACACATGCTTGAGGGATAAAGCTCAGGTTCTCACACTTGTCCAGCAAGTGCTTCATTGCCTGAACCATCTCCCTAGCCCTGTGTCCTTTTTGATCCCAGAGCTTGGTTGTCATAGAAAGAATTTTAAAAACACCACTTCTCCTTCCTACCAGAGATAGACCTCCCAGTCCCCACCTCCCACCCCCCCCCCCCCCACACACACACACAATGCTTCTGGGCTCTAAGATTTAAAAAACAAAAACAGGCTTGAAGTATAAAATAGTCAATACCATCGAATGTCAAAAATGACCTTGCTTTTAGAATTCAGCCAAGGAAGCTATTTTGGTTAATGCCAGTATCAATTAACACTGAGATAAATATTAGTGCCAGTCTTGAAGAGCTGGAATTCTGGGGATTGTTAGGTTGCTTATTTTTACAGAGGAGAGGACCAGAATGTGAAGATATGCAGCACAACCTTGTGCCTGCAATGAGCGGGGCTATTTGGGAAGAGTGATGTAGTTTCTCCACCTTTGCTTACTTCTCAGCAAGATGGGGAAAGTGATACTTGTTTGCCAAGGTCATAGTGCAGGCTAGCCATGTTTTTCTTGGGATGGATTTTGAGAGAATCTATGCATACCCTCCCTTGCAAAGACACATACTTGTCAGTAGTTTATCTTTCTGTGAGAACTACCAAGCCACCAAGCACCGAAAAGACCATCTGCCTGACATCAGATTCTGGGACGGAAATCACAGCCCCATCATTTGACTGGGAAGCCAGACAAGATGTGTCACCTTTCTGAGCTTTGGCTTCCTGGCCTGCAGACGGGGCAAGGTTCAAGTCACCTTGCTGACCCAGAACACCACTATAGAGCAGGTGTTGACAAGTGCTTCTTTCTTCCTCTCCCTCTGGTGCCTCTCCTGACTCGTTATGCATCTCTCTGTAACCCCGGGAGAATTACTTAACCTTTCTGGCTCTGAATTTCTCTCCCCATAAAACTAAAGGATTTGACAAGACCCTCTTTGAATTTCTTTCCAACTCTCACATGCTATACTTCTGTTACTTTGAGCTGCCTCTTGGGATATGGTAATGGGTTACATTCCACAGAAGACTTGGATATCATATTATGGGCTGTAACACGGCTTCCAGAAAACTCTCCTACTCTTCCCAGCAGAATTCCCCATTGTTCTGAACACAATGAATGATCCAACATAATATATGCTGTATCTGAGTCCTGTTGGTGACCACAGGCTGTCACACTCCAGGACCTGCCTGAGGCAACACTGGAAACCTGAAAGATACTGCCAATGGCTTCTCTTCCCTTGGCAGTGACCCCAGTCCAAGCAGATGCACTGACTTCCACGGATGTCACAGACTAAGGTCAATGCCAGGTTCTTTCCTTCCTATGATTATAGCAGCCTCAACATGCACCTTGGTTTTGCTCCATTGCTTTAGGATTCAACATGCTGCTGTCAAGCTTACGAAATGATCTATGTAAAATATAATGCTTGCTTTAAAAGATACAAAGGTGGCTGGCGAGAAAGCTCAGCAGGTAGAGATGCTTGGTGCCTAACCTGAGATCACCTTCTGGGACATATTCATCATGGTGGAAGGAGTAGAAAATGCATGGTGACTCTTAGTCCCACAGTTTTCAAGGGGCCCAACCTATTGCTATGAAAATGGAAACTACAGGCTTTGTCCAGACACACATTCAACTCCCCCACACAGCAGGCTCAGTGACTTCAATGAGATCGAGCAGGGTTGGGAGCTGTTTTGCAATAGAATCGCTATTAAAATAGTGAGTCTCCATCTGCAGAAAGACTTGTTGAGTCTACAGGGAGCAAGTACGAGGCTGAAGAGCATATGTACGAGCAGGTGGTGTGCTAGGACCTCAAGGGTAGATGAATGTTGCTTTGTAATACAAAGATACAATGCTGAGCAATTTCTGAAGCCAGGTTATAACCCAGAGATCAAGATGAGAGTGGGAAGAAGGAGACAAATCCTGTCAGCTCATCTATGGCTGAGTCTGGAAAGGGGGGGGGGTGAAATAACCCTTAATAAATATTTGTATAAGGATGCAGAAAGAACGCAAGAGTCTGTGGACACAGGGGAGAGCTGTGAAAAGCTGACTTCAGAACTTAGCATGGCTATTGCACTCATCAACTCACGGTAGCCATGGTTACTCACACAAGGTCAGGTCCAGTCAGCATTCCAACATGAATGGGAGAGGGGTTCCTGATGCTCTACCCCTATAAGAAACGTTATTGGCTGCTGTTGGCTTCTGAGGGACGAAGAGCCATTCAGTGTGGGGGATGTGGCCAGTGGGAGACTGCCCATGTTTGAGTGGATGGCCACACACTCATGCACTTACAGACATCAATAATTGGATGTGGGGAGCTATTAATCATATTTAAAACTATATAGTGATGTTAGAAGGGAAATGGATTGGGATCACTAGAGTGAGCTAAAGGGAGGTGGTGACAAATGCATATGTTCAATATGCATTGAGCAGAAAAGTATGAATCTTTCAAAAAATAAAAATTTACTTTACTAACAAATATTGATCTTATAATTGGGATGTAAGTTATTTTAACCACTATGGAAATTAGTGTGGAGGTTTTACACACACACACACACACACACACACACACACACACACATAAAAATAGATCTACCATAGGACCCGGGTATGCCACTCCTCTATATTTACCCAAAGGACTTCAAGTCAACATATCACAGAGACACTTGCATATCAGTGTCTGCTGCTATCCCATTTACAACAGCAAAGGTATATCATCAATCAATAGAGGCATCTACTGGGAGATGTGGCACAGAGACACTATAGCTTCTTTGTCAGCTCTGAGTGTAGCCACATCAGTGTGTCCAGGTTCATCAAGAGATTCTGTTATAGAAAAAATAAGCCAGGGGACTGCAAAGATTGTTCAGTGCTTACTTCCCCTCCGCTCTCTCCCACTCTCACAGGAAAGTGGTTCAGTGTCTCTTGCAGAAGTCCCTGGTCTTGTTCCCAACACTGACTTGGTGGCTCACAACCACCTGCTGTTCCAGTTGCAGAGGATTCAGCCACTCCTCTGGCCTCCAAAGGCACTGAATGCTTATGGTGGTACACTTACATACATGCACACAAAACTCTTGTACATATAAAATAAATAAATAAATGTTAAAAATCAAAATGAGAGGCACAATGGAGGAGAGCACTGGATGCTGGACCTCTGGCCTCCACACACATCCATTAAGCATGCATGTATTCATATGAGCATGGAGAACCATTCTATAAATACATAAAACTAAAATAACAGGGAGAAAACCCATTTTTGTTATCACTTCCTATAAGACATTGTCTATTCTTTCCTACCGTCTTCAATTACCCCACCACCAGACTTGATCAAAGTCTAGCAAAGGCAAACACATCCTTGCATACCTGATTGTTTTTTCTTTTTACTCTGTGGGAAATTACTGAAGACTCACATTTCTAATTCCCACAGGTACACATTCTAGAGGCAAAGAAGACCAGAGAGTCCAACTGTGAAGGTTAGTATGAACAGTCAACTTGACAGAACCTATAATCACCTGGCAGGTGGGCATCTGGGCATGCAGGGGAGATTATATTGATTATGTTGATTGATGTGGGAAGACCATTATTAATTGTGAGTGGGGCTTGAGCTGTAGAGGTGGAGAGAACAAGCTGAGCACTCCCATGAATACACAGACAGCTCCCTTCAGACTTAGGAGGTAATGTGGCCAGCTGCCCAAGCCCCTGGTGCCTTGCCTTCAGACTATGATAAAGAATAATACTCTTAATTTTTTAATCTGAATTTGTTAGAATATTTTAGCACAGCAACAGAAAAAAAGGGGGGACACCAAAGAAGAGAAAGAAGTGATCACAAGAACAGGGCATGGTGGTTTGTGTCTTGAGATGGTACGGCAGGAGGATGAATGTGTGCTTGAGGCCAGCTTGGGCTTCATACCACACACCGCTTCAGAACTACGGGGAAAATAATGTATCAGAAAATGAAAAAGAAAGAAAGAGAGAGGAGAGAGAGAGAGAGAGAGAGAGAGAGAGAGAGAGAGAGAGAGAGAGAGGAGAGAAAGAAAGAAAGAAAGAAAGAAAGAAAGAAAGAAAGAAAGAAAGAAAGAAAGAAAGAAAGAAAGAAGGGGGTGAGGAATGAACAGCAGAGTGGAGGGAGAGAGGGGAGGAGGGAGGAAAACAGGGAGGAAATGAAGGGAGATAGGGAGGGAGGGGGAGGGAAGGAGGGAGGGAGGGACTGGAAAACAGATGGAGGGAGGGAGAAAGGAGGAAGGAAACAAGGGAGGGAGGGAGAGAGAGAGATGAAAGGAAGGTGGGAGAGAGGGGGGAGGGAGGGACTGAGGGACAGATGGAGGGAGGAAAGAATGGGAGGGAAGAAGGAAGGAAGGGGAAAGGGAAGGGGGAACTGAGGGAGAAACAGAGGGAAGGAGAAAGGGAGGGAAGGAGTAAGGGAGGAAGAAGGAAAGGGAGGGAAGGAGGAGAAAAGAAGATGAAGGAAAATGAAGAAAAGGGAACAAAATCATGAGAATCATTTAGAATTTCCTGTAGCATCTGCACTGTGATGCACAGTTCTACAGACCTCAGGACTCAGAAACCCCCAACAACATACTGGCTATGTTGGAAGACTACAGGTTGGCATAGCTAATTACACTCATATATTCTGCAAACATAATCATCAGGGAGAATGGAATGGAGAGGAGAAAGGTGTGACACATTGTCATGGCAATTTGACTGGGTTTAAAATAGCCTCAGAGATATACCTCTGGATCTGTGTCTGTGAGGGTGCTTCCAGAGAGGTTTAACTCAGGAGGGAACACTCACCTGGGTGGGGGCAGCACCATCCCATGGCCTGAGGTTGTAGGCTGATTGAAATGAGAAAGTGAGCTGAGAAGATGTGACCTGACCAACTATCTCAGATGTCTGCCACTGTGCCTTCTCCATGGGATGGAATGCATCACCTCAAACCCCATCCTTCCTCAAGTTAGCGTGTCAGATATTTCGTCACATCAATGGACAAAATAAAGCTATGAACTAGAAACAACGGCCTTTATTTGTGGGATTTAACAGGATCCCAGACCTTAGCGAGTCCCCAGACCTTAGCATAACTGACTCCATGATAGAAGTGCCATTCATGCCGCAAAACTCAGCACCACCTGCTAAAACTAAAACAAACGCCTAGTCCAGCAAAGTCCATATAGTTCTGGGAAAGTCTCAAAATGTACTCACCTTGCTTTTTAGCTTCTATAGTTCAGCTTCTGCTAACTGCTCTTGATAACTAAAGTATGTCAACCTAGAAAAGGGTTGTCTAGCTCAAAAGCTCACTTTGAGAAGGGCTCAGTGCTATACTGAGATGAAGACTACCCAGTGTAGTCACTGGCTGGCAAATAAAGACCTTCATTGTCTTAAGCCCATGTCCAGGCAGTCTTCTCTGGTGAACACCCCTCAACAATTTGGATCTCTACCATGAACAGTAATCTCGACTAAGCACTTGGATTTCTAGATCCATAGGACCTACACTACCTTAAAATTCTGTGCTTCGAAACCAGAACCACAGTTGCCTGCAGCACCCTGACTGCTTCCCAAAGAGACAGACAACTGAGCCCAGACAGCTGTCCTCTGGGCGTAGAATGGCAGCAGTCACACAAGCACTGTTGCATTGTTTTGTATTTATTTATCCAATTTTAATTGTTTTCTTGAAATGACCAAAGTTATGTGTCATTATAAAGAAAATAAGGTCACTTAGATATCACCTGTAGGGGTTCAAGGGCAAGCCCTGGCATGGCTCAGGTGTCATGAAGGACTCACATGGTGGCATCAAAGATCACATGGCAAAGCAGGAAGCTGGAGTGATATTCAGGAATTAGGATTGCTCTTAAAACAACCCCCTCTCATGTGTACTTGAGAGTCCCATAAGTGCCTCCTTAATCCTCTCTAAGGATAGCTTCTCGGTGAAGATGTATCACCCAACCCTACCTGTGTGTGTGTGTGTGTGTGCATGTGCATGTGCGTGTGCATGTGTGTGTGCGCATTCATGTGTGTTTTGTGCAAGTACATGCATGTGCATATTGGGCCCAAAAGTCAACATCAGATGTCTTCTCCAATTATTTTCCTCCTTGCCTTTTGAAACAGAAAATTCACCAAGTAGCCTAGACTGGTTGGCCACCAAGCACTAACAATCTTCTCCTCTCTGCCTCTCCAGTGATGGGATTACAAGCATGTATCACCAATGCCCAGGTTTTACAGTGGGTGCTGGGGGGTTGAACTCAGAGTCCCACACTTTATAGTGGGTCTTTTTTCCAACCGAGCCTTCTCCTCAGCCCAGTTCTACCTCTTAAAGGTTCTACTACCTCTCAATCCCACCACACAAACGCCCCATGGGAGAACTAGCTAATCAACTTCAAACCATAGAGGGTTTGCTTTTTTTTTTTTCATTACTTCTTTCTTTTCTGTTTGTTTCTATTCCCCCAAAGGAAGCATTGTTTATAAACAAGAGAAGCAATGCAGCAAATGTACTTTTGACTGCTGGTGTTATTGAATCTCAACATGTATAGAACATCTACCAGACATATAAGGCTTCCTTCTCCCCCATACTGGCTTCATCGGTACTAACCGCCACTCTGGAGGTGGGGTTTAGTCTTAGTCTCTCCCTACAGGTAGTCAAAGTAAACACTTAGGATGCACCATGGTAGCTTCCCCTTGGGATGAAAGGTCAGGAGCACAGACAGCTTTCCACTGGGTGCAGAACAGCAGCAGCCACACAAGCATTGGGCATTGTGTGCTGCTCTTTGCTGACTTTCATTAATCTCTCCAGGGTCCTGGAGAGAGAGGTCAGAGATGTTTACACAACAGAGGAGGTTGAACTTGCTCACCAGGCTGGCTCAGCTAATCTGTTTCCCAAGGGCTCCAGGTTTTTCCTCCGTCATGGCTAAACCACCAGGTGAGGGAGAGGTGGATTGCAAAGGCATGCAAATATTTGACTTCATCCACGATCAAATATATCATTTTTCCCCTTTCCCTGAGCTCTACCTAAAAAAAAAAAAAAAAAAAAAAAAAAAAGAGAGAGAAAGAGCAAAGCCCCAGGAACTGCCTGGGAGCAAAGATTTTTGCATATGAAGCACACTTTGCTCTAAAGAAAGTGCAAGGTTGGAAGAAAAGTTAATTTTTATGCGCAAAACAACTACAGCAGGGATTTCAAAACTACACTCTCCTGGTAGCTGATAGTGCCTGGTTAGTGTTGATTGCCACTTGACAGAATCTAGAATCACATGAGGATCTAGCCACCTGGGCCCCTAGAAGGCTCTCTTGATTACATTCATTGAGATGGGAAGACCCATTTACTGTGGGTGTCTTTGTCCCTTGGTTTGGCGTCCAGAACTGTATAAATGGAGAAGGAGAGATGGTCAGCATAGTTCATTTGTCTTTCCCTGCTTCTTGGTCGTGGAAGTGATGTAAAGGCTACTTCAAGCCCTTTGCTGCCTTGACTTGCCCTCTACAGGGACTGTACCTTGATCTGTGAACTATAATGATCCCTTTCTTTCTTTCCTTGAGTTGCTTTTGTTTTTGTTGTTGGTTTATTTTTATTTTTATGAGTTGCAGGGCATTTCCCCATAGCAGCAGAACTGAAACTAAGACACACATCTTCTCAGTGTATATTAGCCTAAGCCTAGCATCAGGCAAGGTCATATACAGAAATAAATTATCTTTGTAGGAAGAACAAAAACGAGGTTTACTTTTCCAAACTTCTTTCTCACAATTCTTTGGCCTCCTGTCTACTGAATAAAGAAGTAGCTCCACACTTTTTGATTTTCCAGAAATTTCTGTTTCTTCCAATTACTAGCAGTCACTACAGTACAGTCTTATCTCTTCTTCCAGAGAAAACACCAAAGCTGCTCGGTCTACATCACTTGGAGAGAGCCAGAGGCAGCCCCGTTGTGCTTCCTGTGTGATGTCTCATTTCTCAGACCCTATTCTGAGGCTAGTAAATTTCATATCATACTTGAGAAACACAAAATGTGTGTCACATTGTTTTGTGGAGTTTTTATTTACCAGTGTATGTGTGTTCATTTCTGTGCATTTGTATAATATACACAAGTGTTTGTACAATTGTGCATAAATGTACATGGAGGTCAGAGGTCCATATCAAATGACTTTCCTGGTTGCTTTCATCACATTATTCTTGGAGCAAAGTCTCTCCCTGAGTTAGATTGAGTAGCCATTGAGTTCCAGGGCTCTGTGTGTCTCCACTCATCCAGTGATCCAGTGTGGGTATTACAGCCTGCCTGTCTTTTTCACACTGTTTCTGGGCAACTGAACTCAGATCTTTGTACCTGAGCAGCAAGCCCTTCACTATCGGAACCATCTCCCCAGCTCCTGTCTATGTAACCCTTTTTAAAAGAAGACTTGCTCATGAAGTACATTTAGCTGTTGCCTACTTGGTGTAACTTTTACTGAGTGGATTGGGACATTTAGGACACAGTCTTCTAGTCCCGCTTGATAGTACAGAGGAAAAGGCTTTGTTACCATCAAATACTCACATCTCAGTTCTTCTTCCCTCCTCAAATATATAGCACCAGCCTGCTTCTTCTTTTCCCACATCCTCTTCATCCTGGATACTCTTCAAGAAAGAAATGACAATACATGCTATAAAGACACTTCATATCCATGTTTACTATGCATTATTCACACTCTTCAAGGTACAGAGGCAGCATATAAGTCCATCAACAAAAAAAATGGATTAAAAATGTGAGACACATATACACACATAATGGGTTTTATTCAGCTATAAAGAAATGAAATTGTGTTGTTTGCAGGAAAAGGAATAGATATGAAAGCCATCATAGTAAGTGAAACAAGCTAGACTCAGAAAGGTAACTATCACATTTTCCTTTATATGTGAAATTTGGACTTAAATATATGTATCCTCATCCCTTTCCCATACCCATCAAGTCATCTATGCATCCACATACTCATGGATCCACCCTTCCACCCATCCATCCACCCAGTCATTACTCATCCATTTATCCTCTGCATTTATCCATCCACCTACACATATGCCTTACCCATCCATTCACCCTCACATGTGACTATCTACTCATCCACTCATTGATCCACCCACAGCCTGTTCCTTACCCGCCCACATTTATCCATCCACTTACTTACCTATGTACATATCCATCCATTTATACATCCATACCCACATGCACCTACCCACCCATTCATCCATTGATTCATACGTCTACCCATAATCCACATTTCATCCACTTATCCACACACCCAACCACCCTACATCTATCCATCCACCTATACACCACCCCCACCTTTGCATTGTTTACACATCTACCCTTCTAATAGCCATCTACCCATCCATTCATTCTTCCATCTATTCATGTGCCAACCAGTCCATCCACCTACCTACCCTCAACCTCCCACCTCCCCCACCCTCTACTCATTTGTTTTCCTGGCTCTCCAAAGCTCTGTAGTTTTGCTCAGTGATTTCTAGTCTTCAGCCCCCAAATCTTCCATTAAATAAGTGAGATAAGTGAGGCCCAGAGGAGTTTAGTTTCTTGTTCTAATTTATGAAACTGCCTTATCTTCTTAGATAAAAACAGAAGCTCGCTGAGGGCTTGAATCATACCCCTGAAGAATTTAGCATAAAGCTTTGCAATTAATGAATAAATGATAAATATCAGGATGGATTAACGGCTACCCTGAAGCTAATATCTCCACAGTAGCCCTCAAACGGAGACAAGGCAAACCCTTTGAAGGAAAAGTTAATGGCAATAGAAAAAAACAATTAACAATCATTTAATGAGTATCACTAGCTAAAAGCTGTGCCAAGTTCTTTTCATAAGTGTCTTTTGATTCTCCTAATACCCCTATGAAATAGATTATAATAAGTATAATTAGCCCAATAATAATAATCAGACAAATTTAATAAAGGAAACTGAGAGTTTATGCTGTGAAATCACCTGCCCTGGGTCACCTGGGGAAAGGGCAGATGGAACCCAGGTCTGTCCATTCTGCATGCACCTGCTCTCTGGAACCACATTCCAAGAGTTCTTGTGGGTGGTGAGAAGATGGTGCCAAGTCAGAAATGCAATTTGTACCTGTGTCTCTGACTCTCAAAATCATGATTTGCTTAGTTTCTGTTCATATGTTACTCTGGAAGTTTGACCAAACACCAGAGCCAGCAGGATGCAGGATAGGCTCAGACAGCTATGATTTGATCTGGAAGTTTCACAAGGCAAAGCTAACCCAGGTCACCAGCCACTGATGTCAATAACTACCCAATACCTCCCAGTTCATCATGGGCTTCAGAAATGACAAATCACTATCCAGCCCTCCTACCAAAGATTATGCTTGGGACCATTCAGTAGATGCTGGAGAATCCAAAGATGGTTCAACCTCAGTGTGGTGACTACACCCCTAGACACCATAATGGAGCATTAGAGGCCAAGATTATAATTTACTGTAATAATAAAAGGACAATGAAGATAGTATGGATGGATAAATGGGTGGTGGGTGGGAAAATGAGTAGATGAATGGACATATGGGGCTGATTGATGGGAATAATGAAAGACTGCATAGACAGATATGCAAGTAGGTGGATGGGTGGACAGTTGCATGCATGGATGGAGGTATGGAAGGAGAGAGAGAGAGAGAGAGAGAGAGAGAGAGAGAGAGAGAGAGAGAGAGAGAGAGAGAGGGAGGGAGGATGTTGAATTAGTACACATGATAATATGGACAGATGTAAGGGTAGGTGGGTAAATTAATGGATAGATGGATAGATAAATGGATGGATGGATGGATGGATGGATGGATGGATGGATGGATATAGCTCTGGCTGTTCTTGAACTCATATTGAACAGTATCAGCTACTACGATAATTGCTTTGTATGTCTATCCAGTCTTCTGGAACTAAGGTTTTATAGCTTTACATTTTACTAAAGGTAAAATTCAGATGAAAATTAACCACATCTACATTAAACAGTATAGGTGTTTTCTTGCTGCTATTTCCAAAGCAACACCATGTGCTAAGCAATCCCACGGTATTAACATTGGGTTAGGTATCACAAGTGATCTGTAAGTTATTTAAAGAGCCAAGGATATATGCAAACACTGTGCTAGTTTATATAAAAGACTAGAGAGTCACAGATTTTAGTAGTCACTGTGGTAGTTTTAATGAGAAATGTCCCCCAATGGCTCATGTATTTGAACACCCTGTTTCTAGTAGGTGGTGCTATTTGGGAAGGTATGAGATCTTTAGGAATATGGGAGCACATCACAGGGGTGGAGGAGGTACTTTGAAGTTTATAGCCTGACCTCACTACCTGTTTTCTCTCTATGCTTCCTGTGTGTGTGTATAAAATGTGATCTCTATGCTTCGTGACTGCCTACCTGGCCTTATGCTCCCATTGCTAGGCCTTCCCTACCATTCTGGATTCTACCTCTCAGGAACTATAAGCCTGAACAAACTCTTCTATAACTTGCTTTATAAAAAAAAATCATCATAGTCGAACATAGCAAAAGAACAAATACAGATACAGCCAGAGAGAAAATAATTGTCCACAGTCACATGAATGATAATGCATTATAGATTACAGGCATGGCCACACTGGTCCCTATAAATGTGAGTTCCGCCTGCTAGATGCTTTGAACATCAAAATGCTGCAGCCAATACTGGCTTTTAAGGATATAGAGAACCCCATCAAAACATCAAGGAGGCTACATGCTTGGCATGGTCAGTCTAGGATCTTAATCAGCTTTAATTGCCGATGACACAAACCTAGAATCATCTGAAAGGAGAAGTTTTCATAGATGAATTTGTCTGTGAGAGACTGTCTTTATTAGTTAATACTGAAGGGTCCAGCCCACTGTGGGAGGCACCATTCCCTGGGCAGGTAGTCCTGGACTATATTCTTTGGAAAACTAGTTTAGTGGGAGCCTGTGATTATAGCTCAGGCTGGACTTGAACTCCTGTTCCCCCTGTAGAGTGCTGAAATTGCAGGTTGCACCATCACACCTGGCTGTATACTCCTGTTGAGTTTTGAAAGCAACATTCTTTTTTTTTTTTAACCTTTTCCCCACCATGCTCTGTATGAAGACTTTTAAAGTAATTCTTGTTAAATTTTGGTGGGAGGGAAAAAAAAAGAGGAGAGAGACAGAGACAGAGACAGAGACAGAGACAGAGACAGAGACAGAGACAGAGAGAAAGTCACATAGACACAGAAAGACAGAGAAAGGCAGAACAGGAGAGCTGAATTGGATAGTCCTTCAGACAAAGCGATTTCTTACTTTGATAGCAAGAAGTGTGGTGGGGTGTAGAGTGGGGCAAAGCATGGTGTCTACCTTTTAAAGTTTGTGAGAGAAATGAAAGCCTTGAACAATGAGGAAACAGATTAGCTACTAGTTGGCCTCTACTACATAACAGACATAGGAAAGGAGAACCCGCAACTTAAGCTATGTAACAGAGGCCACTCTTTCCCTAGTTTTGGGATTGAAGCTTGGCTAATCTGTCATTTGTGCAATGTAATGATGACTGTAAGTTCTAAAACTGTAAGCCAAAACAAACTTCTCTGCTTAGTAATGTTATTATCTCAAGTGCTTTGTCACAGGCTATGGTGAGCTGGCCCGATTGTTATTGCTGAAGTCCTAGTTACATAAAGGGTCTAACTCTTTTACCAACTCTCAAATAATCAATAGGATGCTTGAATCCTGGATCCTTCACAGGGCTTCTTATCTTGTTCTGATTTGACTGTATCTTGCTGACATCCTCAGATGGGCCCAAGCAAAAGCAGGCTACTCAGTCCCATAGATAATGCACCACCTCCCTAGACACGCATCCTGCCCCTATTAATACAACTAGAACAGCCTGCTGTGGAGTCAATCACTCTGCAGCTGGCATTGTGCTTGACATTTTGTAGAGTCAGCTCATCCATCAAGGACAAACATGTTGACACGTCTCTAAGTGACATCCAACCTCTCTGTAGAAGTGGACAGGGAGATTAGACCCCGAAAGGCTGTTCTCAGATGCACCCTGACAGTGGTAGCTTAGAAATCAATTCCAATCTCTCCCTTATTATTTCAGGGTGACTTGGTTCCTAGATCACACCAGCCTCATTTGCAAAGCAAATGACATATTCCCTGACCCTCCATGTGTTCTCTGTGTTCCCCCTTTTCCTTGCTAATTTGATTTTTCCTTCTCGGTGAGAGTCACCTGTTCCCCTTTGAGCTCTCCTTGTTACTTAGCTTCTTTGGGTCTGTGGATTGTAGCATGGTTATCCTTTACTTTAGAGCCAATATCCACTTGTAAGTGAGTACATACCATGTTTATCTTTCTGGATCTGGGTTACCTCACTCAGGATGATCTATTCTAGTTTCATCTGTTTGCCTGCAAATATCGTGATGTCATTGTTTTTAATAGCTGATTAATACTCATTGTGCAAATGACACCATCCCTGATTTCAAGCTATACTATCAAGCAGTGGCAATAAAAACAGTATTGGCATTAAGTCAGACAAGTTGATCAATGGAATCAAATTTAAGACACAGAAGTAAATCCACACACCTATGGACACTTAATTTTGACAAATAATCCAAAATTATAAAATTGAAAAAAACAAAACAAAACAAAGCATCTTTAATAAATTCTAACTGAATGTCTGCATGTGAAAAATGCAAATAGATCTGTATTTAATACCCTGTATAAAACTCAAGTCCACTTCAAAGGCCCCAACATAAAACCAGATATACTAAAGTTGGTAGAAAAGAAAGTTGGGAATAGCCTTGAATACACTGGCATAGGAGACAACTTCCTGAATAGTACACCAATCACCCAGGCACTAAGATCAACAATTAAAAATGAGACCTCATGAAACTGAAAAGCTTCTCTAAGGCAAAGGACACCATTAAAAGGACAAAATGGCAGCCTACAGAGTGGGAAAAGATCTTCACCAACCCCACATTCAACAGAGGACTGATCACCAAAATATATGGGGTAGAGATATAAACAGAGAATTCTTGACAGAGGAATCTCTAATGGCCAAGAAGCCCTTAAAGTCAACCTCCTTAGCCATCAGGGAAATGTAAATCAAAAAGACTCTGAGATTCCGTCTTACACCTATCAGAATGGCTAAAATCAAAAAATTCAAGCAACAACTCATGCTGGCAAGGATGTGGAGCAAGGGCCTCCATTGCTGGTGAGAGTGCAAACTTGCACAGCCACTTTGGAAATCAATTTGGTGGTTTTTAAGAAAATTGGGAATTGATTCGCCCCAAGACCCAGCTGTACCACTCCTGGGCATACTCCCAAAAGATGCCCTAACATGCCACAAGAACACTTGCTCAACTGTATTCATAGCAGCTTTATTCATAATTGCCAGAAACTGGAAACAGCCTAGCTGTCCCTCAACTGAAAAATGCATTAAAAAGTGGTCTGCAGAAGTTTTAAGAGGTGGAACCTCGTTACCTCTTTAAAAGTCACTGGGGGTAGGTACAAAATCCTTGACTTCGTCCTGCCATGCCCTCTCTGCTTCCTGGTCTAGCCCTCATAAGAGGACTCCTTATCAGCATGCTGTGCCATCCCTTTCCCAACACGATGATGTACTTCCTGAAACCATGAGCCAGAATAAACCTTCCTTCTCCTAAGTTGTTTCTGCCCAGCATTTCAACACAGCTGAGAAAAGCTGACTAATACAAACCCCCAACACTTCCTAACCGGTGTTAAACTTTTAATGTAGGGGTCTTTGGGGGACAGTCAAGCACCAGGGTACAGCAAAGATATTTCGTGTGTGTGTGTGTGTGTGTGTGTGTGTGTGTGTGTGAGAGAGAGAGAGAGAGAGAGAGAGAGAGAGAGAGAGAGAGAGAGAGGGAGAGAGAGGGAGAGGGAGGGAGGGAAAGAGGGAGGGAGGGAAGGAGGGAGAGAGAGAGAGAGAGAGAGAGGGAGGGAGGGAGGGAAAGAGGGAGGGAGGGAAGGAGGGAGAGAGAGAGAGAGGGAGGGAGGGAAAGAGGGAGGGAGGGAAGGAGGGAGAGAGAGAGAGAGAGAGAGAGAGAGAGAGGGAGGGAAAGACAGAGGGAGGGAAGGAGGGAGAGAGAGAGAGAGAGGGAGGGAGGAAGGGAAAGAGGGAGGGAGGGAAGGAGAGAGAGAGAGAGAGAGGGAGGGAAAGAGGGAGGGAGGGAAGGAGGGAGGGAGAGAGAGAGAGAGAGAGAGAGAGAGAGAGAGAGAGAGAGAGAGAGAGAGAGATCCAAGCAGCTTTGGATAACTTCTGACTACCAGTTCAAGGCCGTAGAGCAGCCTGAAATGTAAGCCATTTTTACAGGCATAGGTGAGACCTTGACCCTCTGGCTCCCAACACCACATAGAGGATGCAGCCCAGAGAACTGGAGTCAACAATCCCAAACATCTTTCCAACTCTCAGTGTCTGTGACTAAAGCTGGTGTTATGAACAACCCATATGAATTAACTAGACGAGCACTGTGCAACCCCTGCTATCAAATGGAACATGGCTCATCTGAAGTCAAAGTTTTCATGACATAGGTTTTAACCAACAGCTACTTTTCTGCCTTCAGCCTGGCTCACTTTTCTGGAAGCAGGGACAGATGACAGTGGTTTCGTGTGTGTGTGTGTGTGTGTTCATGTGTATATGCACACACATGTGTATGCAGGTAGATGCCCATTTATGTGACTCCAGAGGTCACCCTTAGGTGTCGTTTCTTAAGTTTTAACCATGTTTGGTTTTTTTGTTGTTGCTGTATGGTTTTGGTTGATTGGTTGGTTAGTTAGTTGGTTGGTTGATTGGTTTTGAGGCAGTGTATCTCCCTTGGCCCAGAGTTCTGCAATTAATGCTAGGCTTGGTTGACTAGCAAGCTCTAGTGATCTCTAGCATTCCCCTGTCCCTGGAGTCCCAATGCTGGGATTACATATATGAACTACTATCCCAAGCTTTGGTTTCTGTTGTTGTTGCTGTTATTATTGTTGTTTTGCTTTGGTTCTGGAGATGAAACTCAGGTCATGTGTTTGCAAAGAAGGGATTTACTGGACTAAGCCATCTCTATCTCTCAAGCCTTCACACTGATGAAACATTTGTCCACTGTCTTATTTTGGAAACACATACACAGTACATATGCACAGACACATAAACACACACACAACACTATGCACATTTGCAGCAAATATGCACACACACACACACACACACACACACACACACACACACACGGCTTTAAAACAAAGACCTGTGGACTGGCCTTTTGGGCACCACCCTCAGGTTCTAAGACAAGGCAGAAAAGAAGCCAAATCCATGTATTTTGATATCCATTGAGGCAGAATGGGAACCCAAAAATCACTGCCCTGTTCTTGCCCAGTGAGCCTCTCCCCAGCAGTGTGCAGAGGCTTCCACTACTTCCATAGTCCCTGTGAAATCTCTAGCCTGCATCACTGCCATTACCACCCATATCTGCCTTTGCTGTCAAACTGTGCTCACACTCAGAGGTCATTCCAAGGAAAAATCAATGTGCTTTGAACCATCATGGCATCATGGCATCTCATTGCACTGAAAATAGAGTCCAAAATCCTTGCCACAGTGATTTCAATACCTGTGGCTCTCCTGGTCTCCACACAATCATACATGTGCACACACACACACATAACTTCAGACACACGAGCAAGACATTCACGTTCAAATGCATAAAAATACACATCCTCACACAGAGAGAAAGAATTTGAAGATGTGGACAGGGGAGCCAAGGGACATATGCATTTTTCTAAGATGATACACATTTGGAATAGTTGAGCTGGCTAACCCTGACCTTCACATACTTTATTTGGTTCTCTCCGTCTGAGGAAGTCTCTGGAGACTCAACAGAATTCTATTAATGTGTAAAACATGACTCTGCTCATTCATGGAGGATGGTGTTATTATCATCCATGAACTTGAAAATAAGAGAAAGGTCAGCCAGGCCTGCTAGAGCAGGCCTGTGATCCCAGACACTGGGAAGGCAGGAGGGCTGCAGGTTCAAGACCTGCCTGGGCTGCATGGTTATTCTGAGGCCAGCCTGGGCAACTTAGTGAAACCCTCTCTCAAAAAAATAGTGAGAGGGATGGAAGTGTGGCTCAGGGACAGACTGACTGACTAGAATTCCCAGTGTGGGGTAAGGGGCTGAAAACAAAGCTGAGAGGTAGAGCAATTCTCCAGAATTCCCCAGTGACTACATGGGCTGGATATAAGTCAGCAACAAAGTACCTGTGTGGATTCTCCCAATTAGGGGTCTAGCACAAGATTCGGAACAGAGCACTGGCCAGTACTTCCAGTAAGGGATGGGGGTGTGGCTTAGCAGTAGAGCACTTGCTTAGCATGTATAAGCCCTTGAGCTTCATATGCATTTTTTGTGAAGAGAGAGCATAAAAGGAGAGGAGAGAGAGGTCTTAGGGGACACCTTAAGGACATCACCTGACTATTCTGTGGTGACTAGTTGTCCATCCAAGGCCTTCCAAACTGCTCAGTCTCAGTGGACTTCAAATTTGGTTCCTTGAATTCAGGCAACTGATATGCCATCATCAGACAGTCCCTCACTTTACATACCTTGCCCTGCCAGCAGGTGTACATTGCCCACAGCAGAGTCCAGATGCACATGGAGAGCAAATTCTTCTCACGGAGACATCAGCAGTATGACTAAGTTCCCTCTTGGCGTCATCCTCCCCTTCAGGGTATATACTCAGGCAGATGCTCAACTCCCACGGGGCAGAGATGCTGTGGAAATAATTAACTCTTCAAGCAGAGGGTTGAACTGGGCCATCTCCCTGGAAGCATCACATTGCTCACAGTAATGACAGCTTTTGAAAGTGCAGCAAAATGGAGGCCTGTGGAGGCCAACTCATTATGCATGTGGATTTTAACCAAAGGCCCATGTCAGAATCCCTTGGCTTAAAGAGATAATTTTTCAAGATGAAGGTTTCTGGAACTTACTGGAAATGTATACAGTTGGCCAGGCTTGGTGGTAGATACCCCTATAGTTCTAGAACTTAGGGGACTGAGGCGGGAGGGTTGGGGGTTTCAGACCAGCCTGGGCTCCATAGTGAGACCCTGTCTCAAAAAGGCATAAATAAAAAAGAAGAACCATCCCACAATTTAGATGAAAATTGAAAATATGCTAAGCCCAACACCAAAGATCACACCTTCCATGTGAATATGTAACATGCACACGAAACCATAAGAATAGGTAAACCCAGGGGCTGGAGAGATGGCTCAGTGGTTAAGAGCACTGTCTGCTCTTCCAGAGGTCTTGAGTTCAATTCCCAGCAACCACATGGTGGCTCACAACCATCTGTAATGGGATCTGATGTTCTCTTCTGGTGTGTCTGAGGACAGCGACAGTGTACTCATACATTAAATAAATAAATAAATAAATAAATAAATAAATAAATAAATCTTAAAAAATGAAAAGAACAGACAAACCCATAGACAGAAAGCAAATGACTGCCTGGAGCTCAGGGATGGGGAGAATTAAAAAGACACCTTGGTAGAGGCAGAGTCCCCTCTTGGGGTGAAGGAAATGGTTCAGTTTTGTTATTTCTAATTGTGGTGTGTGTGTGTGTGTGTGTGTGTGTGTGTGTGTGTGTGTACAGGTATAGGTCTCCATGGAGGTCAAAGGAATGCATCAGATCTCCTGGAGCCAAAGTCACAGGTAACTGTAGTCACCTGGTGTGAATGCTGGGGATGGAGCTCAAGCCCTGTGCAACAGTAACGGTACACTCTCACCATCACTGGCCCACCTCTCCAGCCCTGAAAATGTTTTCAAAACAAATAAAAGTAATAGATTTATGACATTTAAACATATCAAAGAATATTCACACTTTTAAATGGTTCATTTGTGTCACGTGATGTTCATCTCAATTAAGATTTTTATTAAGGAGAGGAAAAGAACTGATTGCCTGGTGTATACCTGTAATCCCAGCACTTGAGAGTCTGATGCAGGAGAATTGTCGCTATGGGGCCAGCCTGGGCTGTGTGATGACACCCTGTTATAAAGGAATAAAAAAGGAAAAAAGAACATTACTAAATCAAAATCTATAAAAAAATAAATGAGGGAAATAAAGACACAAAGACTGTGTCTTTGAAAACAATCACCAATTAACGTTAAAAAGAATTTTCAGTGTACAAGTGTTTGATATGTCTATGTATGCATTGTTTAGCATGTATGTAGACATACATGTGTGTGACTGCATGTGCACATATGTGTGCATGCACAGGGAGACCTCAGGTTGATGTTGGGAATAATTTTTAATTCCCTTTTGCATCTTATTCCTTGATACAGGGTCTCTCAAACAATCCCAGAGCTTCTAGATATGGATAGACTAGTTAGCCATCTTATTCTGGTGATCATAGCTTTATCTCTGAGACTGGAATTGCAAGTGGGCCAGAATACCCTCCATTTAAATGGTTTTCTGTCTTTATGCTTGTATGGCAAGCACTTTAGCCACTGAGCCATCTCCCCAGTTCATCACCTAATGGCATTTAAAGGCATCCAGGTCTAACAACCACTTTGAAAATGAGGGCATCCCAGGTTCCTGTCTCCCAGGACATCCCTTATAATTATCAGGGATTTTAAGTGAAAGAATGGTTGCAATGATTAATATTGATGGTCAACTTTACAAGATCTAGATTTACCTGGGAAATATACTTCTGAGTTTACCTATGAGAGAGATTGTAGATTAGATTAACTGAGATGGGGAAACCCACTGAACATAGGAAGTAGCATTCCACAGGTTGGGTACTTAACTGCATAAGAAGGGGAACGTGATCTGAGCAGCAGCATTCATTTCTATGCAGTGTGACCAGCTGTCTTACACTCCCGCTGCCATGCCTTCCCCGCCATGATGGACTGGATCTGCTCAGACTGTGAGCCACAATAAACCCTTCCTCCTTTCTGTCCATCATCTTGTCATGGCAATAATAATGGTAACAGAACACCGCAGCCCATGATTACAGGACAGATAGTGTTAGACCAATATCCCCCTCAGTACCTGATAGCCAACACACACAAAAATAATATTTTTTAAATGCAATGATTTCCTGTATCATTCTACTCTAAATCTTTCTCTTCTTCCAAGTTCAAGAATACTACTGATACTCTCCTGCAGTGGGTAAGCAGAACTATGTTGTGTGGAGTCTCAGAATCCTGTAGACTTTAAAGACAACTTAAAACTGTGAAGATTCACTGGCCGCTTATGCAGGTCAGAGTCAGCCAGCTTAGCCATGTAAACCTTGCATAGCTCTTGCGAATCTTCGTATCCCCTGACTACCTACATGAGCAACTACTGTACTGTAAAGTTCTGCTTTCAAAAACAAAGAAAAAAAAAAGAAAGAAGGGGAGAAATGACAGAAAGAAAAAAGAAAAGAAGAAAGAAAAGTAAAGAAAACAAGAAACTCAAGTCATGCTTTGACACTAAAGGCCACCTGCTATTTTTTTTTAATGTAACTTAAAATTAAGTTGCTCAAAATCACATGAAGCAGCTCTAAAATTTGCTTATAATGCACACTGCCTGATCTGAATTGTAAATAATGTTTCTCAGCAATCATGGGAGAGAGTTGCTGCCAAAATCCTCTTAACTTGGCTCCTTACACACCCTGCAAGGTGATCAAGAAAATAGTCACTGTATCTGCAAGCATGAGGTTATCTGTGAACAAGAGACCAAGGGGATGGTTTAGTGTATTTTGTGAAGAAAAGCCAAGAGTCCTTCTGGATCACATTGTAGACTGCTTCTCAACTGGAGGTGGGCATGTTCTGGGTGACCTGATGATCATTCATAGCTGGAGGAAAGAAAATCACATGGTTCATTTCCAAATTAAAAGTTCCCTGAGTCCTCATAAGTCCAGCTATAGGTGAAGAGGAAGCTCTGGGACCCTGCTGGTAGCCTAAGTTGGCTACCTGCTTCCAAACTCTGCTAGTCTAACCAACCCTCTTCCCAACCCAAACTAGAAGTTTACAGTAGAAAATTACCAATACCCAAGGGTGCCTGGTGGCCTGCAAATGTGACAAAATCATGAGCCTGTAAAATAAACAGGATATAAAATGTAGAAATAAACCCACTTGTGGTTCTTGAGAAAAATGCAAACATAAGCTATGGAGAGAAAGATAAGTGAGACATAGTGTCTGGCAAGATTGGAACCCCCTGATTACTCATTCAGTGAAGAAGGGGAAGAGGGGGTCTCTGCATTGAGTCAACGCCCATCCTTATGAGCTAATTCAAAGTGGTCAAATAAACTGTCTTCTTCCACAGTGGAGCCTCCAGAGTTGCAAAAGTTCTTATGAGGTGAGGATCATAGCTCCTCATGCTGGCTCACCTTCTGTTGTGGTTTGGATTTTTTTTGTGTCCCCCAACCTGCAATGAGTTACTGTGTTTGAATACTTGGTCTTCAGTTAGTGGTGCTGATGTTTAGGCAGATTGTAGACTCTTTGGGAGGTAGGGTCCAGCTCTCTACTAAAGAAAGCCTTCAATGCTTTAGCCCCCCCCCCCAACACTTCTGCCTGAGCCCTCTACTTCCTGTCTGGGGAGACATAAGAAGCTGTGCTGTAAGTTCTGACAACCCTGACCAGGCCACCCAAGGTGACATGACTTTTATACCTTCCTTCCAGTCCCTAGCATTTCCTTAGTTCACTCTCCACAACACACGAATCCCACAGTTGCTGGCAAAGGCTTTCAAGAAAGGACAAACTAAAATGGTATATGCCAATGTCTCCTATCTCCACTACTATTCACCTAGATATACTATACACACATGCACTCATTTGTGTATACACGCATGCACACACACATACACACATACATACATACATACATACATACATACATACATACATACATACACACAGACACATGCATACACACACACCCCAGAGAAGAGAGAGAGGAATAAACTAATTGATAGAAAAGACTTCCTCCTGGTAGTTTTATATGGTTAGCTTCATACTTTCAAAAGAAAATAAGAGCAGAATCCGAGGTGAAGAAAATCTTCACATTGTAAGGGTTTACTTTGGATTCCATGAATGCACTGGATTCATGGAATTCATGCAGGATGAATGAACTGAGGTGTGGTGCAAGGACTTTGTCAGTACCCAAGGCCCTTCTAAGCCTAGACAGCAGGAACTCAATTCTGCCTTAAATCTATGTATCTTAGAAGGCTATTAAAAACTCATTTACCCCAAAACTAAGGCCATCCTTGTTCTAACCAGAGTAGAAATTTCACTTCTAGAAATCAGATGTACTTGAAGCAAAGGAGGAAAAGGAGGAGGAAGAGGAGGAGGAGGAGGAGGAGGAGGAGGAGGAGGAGGAGGAGGAAGAGGAGGAGGAGGAAAAGAACAAGAACCAGAACTAGAAGAACAAGAAGAAAATCAAGGGCAATAAGAACAATAAGAGCAAGAACAAGAGGAAAGAAACTGACCAATGTGAGCTGGGTGTGTAAGGTGCTTATCATACAGGTATGACGACCTGAGATCAAATCCCCAGAGCCCATGTAAAGCCAGATGTAGTAGTACATAGCACATGTTTGTAATCCCAGAGATCTTAGATGGGTAACATAGACAGGAAGTACCTGTAAGCTAATGGTAAGCAAGAAGTCAGGTAACAAACAAAGTGGAAAACAAACACTAATACCTGAGGTTGTCCACTGACCTCCATATAAGTGCTGGATATGCACACAACACACTCACACAGATAATGTGGTCTTACTGTGAAATTGTCTCCCATTGGCTCACATCACCTAACAGGTGATGCTCTCTGGGAAGGCTATGGAACCTTTAGTATGGAACTCTGCTGGAGGACGTATGTCACTGGGGGTTGGACCTTGAGGCTTTACAGCCTGGCCCTGTTCTCATTTCTCCCTCACTTCTGCTTTCTGTGTGGATGCAGTGTGACCAGGCACCACGCTGCTTCTCCCACCATGCTCCCCTTGCCTGTTATCATGTCTTCTGTGCCATGAAAGACTCTTTCCCTCTGGAAATATAAATCTAAACAAGCCCTTTCTGTTCTAGTTTGCTTTCTGTTGGGGTATTTTATCACAGCAACAGAAAATGAGGGAATACACATGGATAAGTGCACACACACACACACACACACACACACACACACACACACACACTCAAACACGGGGAAGATTAATGTAATCAAAAAATGAATAGAAATGCACTACTATAGTGTCATTTCTGTCTCTGTGATAAGATACCCTAACACATTAAACACACAGAAAGATAAAAAATAATAATAATAAATAAATAAATGGATATGATATGAGGAAATAGAATCTCATATCACACAAGGGTGACAAAACAGGGTACAATATCTGCTTGAGTCTCTTACATTTCTTGTCCCGCTGTTTTCTAATTTATTTTCTCAATCTACTTATTTGGAATGATCTCACTTTTTATTGCTGCCCAGCTTATTTCTTAGTGTCGATCATTACATCGTCCTTATTTACATCCCATTAATGGGACAAATTTTTCTCCCTGGTAGTGTTGCTGGAACTAGTTCTGTCTGGCACGAACTTTGCCTGATGACTTATCTTCATTTTAATGGCTGAGTGGAGTATGACCCCCTTCTACAGTAACTGTCATGATAATGCAGGAGGTGAGTCACCTAGAAACAAGACCAGAAGGTAACAGAACATCACAGCAAAGGAGATGAAAGCAATCAGAGAAATGAATAGAAGTATGGTGTCCTACTTTCATCTCTGTTAATGCAATAAATCACTCTGACCAAAAGCAACATAGAGCAAAAAGGGTCCAACTCAGTTTATAAGCTGGAGTCCAGCAATGAGGGAAGTCAGGGCAGGAAATATGGAGGAGTGCTGCTTTCTGGCTCATGTTCTGGCTCAGGCTTAGCTAGCTCTCTTTTTAAAACATTTTTAGTATGTTTTAATTAGGTGTGTGTGTGTGTGTGTGTGTGTGTGTGTGTTTCCACGTGTGCACTTGAGTGCAGTGCTCCTAGAGGCCAGAAGAGGGCATCAGATACCTTGGAGCGTGAATAAAAAACAAGCATGAGCTGCCTCACATGGATGCTGGGAACTGCAACTTGGGTCCCCTTCAAGACCAGTTTGTACTCCTAACAGCTGAACCATTTCTCCTTGGGTAGTTTTGTTGTACAATGCAAGACCACCTGCCTTGCAGGGAATGGCACCACCCACTGCGGGACAGACTTATATACATCAATTGACAATCAAGACACACAATCAGTCGCCCACAGACATAGCCACAGCTCATTCTAATCTATGCAATGCCATAATTGAGACTCTCTTCTCTGTTGATGTTAAACTATGTCAGGTTGATAGTTAAACTAACTAGGATGTAGGATGGGTATAACATAGCTTCATTATAGAAATGATCCCTCAAGGCATGGGGCAGAAGCAGGAGCTCTGTAGTTTGAATGATAAATGCTCCCAGTTGGGGCCCCCATTTGGATACTTACAGTATTTGGATACAGTTGGTGTTTGGATGCTTAGTCCTCTACAGGCAATGCTATTTGGGGAAAACTATGACACTTACAGGACATGGTGGTCTCCTGGAAAGCATGGGTTATTGGGGCTAACCTTAAAGGCTTAACCCTAATTCCTATTGCTCTCAGGCTTGATTGCTGATACATTATAGCCAGTCACCTTATGTTCCATTCTTTCCATAAACTATATCCCCTCAAACGCTGAGCCTTAAGTTGTTTCTTGTCAGGTGTTTTTTTTTTTTTTCACAGCAATGAAAAGTAATTTAAAAGTAATACAGATATCATCATGAAAAGGTCTCAAAGGCAAAATATGATCACATGAATCTGACCCACGCATTATAGATGAGGAAACAACCTTAGCTTAATACATAGTGAACCTGTTGTGTTCCTTTCCACTTTCTTTGTGGCCTTTATTTTTATTTTGTTGTTTACATAATTATTGTTGTTTTTAGGTTATTTTATTTTATATGTAACGTGTTTTGCTTGCATGTATACATGTGCACTCTTGGCTAACAAGGTCTGCAGAGTTCAGCAGAGGGAATTTAATTCCCCCAGAACTGTAGTTTAGATGTTTGTGAGCCACTATGTGGAGGCTGGGAACTAAACCCAGGTCAAAAGTTACCTTTGTAAAAGTAACAAGTGCTCTTAACCATTGAGCCATCTCTCTGGCTGCTGTTTTCAGACAGAATTTTACTCTGGCTCAGACTGGTCTTGAGCACATTGTGCTGTTCCTGCTGGCATCCAACTCACGGTGATCCTTCTGCCTCAGGCTCATTATTGCTTTGTCATCATACCCAAATTCTTTTCCATTCTCTAAAGCACATGTACACAGGCACCTACATAGACGTGCATGGTGCTTGCATACAATGCCACCACAATCCCAGAGGGAGCCTAAAGTATCTTAGACTTTCTTGTTACTTGACTGCACTCTCCTTCAATCAAACAGCCAGAGGGGTCCTTTCATTCTTCTTTGAACGATCCTGCAGAGTATTCCAAATCTAGGCATCCATTCCTAAGCCCTGATGGGCAGCCTCTGAGGGCTGCTTAACATCGTTTCACTTTCATTCCAGCTGTGGGTTAGGCTGCTTTCGATCGTCTCCAGAAGCTGATTGTGATTTGCCTCATGCTCTGGATGAGCATGATTCTGCCAGCTGCAGATAATGTCTGCGATTCTGTGACCTTTGGAATTTGGAGGACTTTTCAGGGAGCATAGAAATGCTAAGGCCCCAAGAGGGTTGGTTGTTGGTTGTTTGGTGTTGGTTACTGTTTGTTAAATTGGTTTATACAAAGAAAAAAACAAGAACAAGAAGAAATTAGATATTCTGATAGCAAAGATCTAACTTGCCCCAAGGAACTAGAAACCGTTAATCAGCAGGAAGTAGTCCAATGATAACATTGCCCACATCTCCTCTATCCTCTTTTCTTCCCTATCAAATGTTAGTGGGTTGAAAGAGTGAAAGAAAAGGGGTGGAGAAGGGTAGAAGAAAGAAGAACCCACAAAGTAGCAAACAACAGCTACACTCATCTACATTTATCCTGGAGGCTATCAGTACAATTTTTATTGAAAAACCTGCTCCTTCATGTGTGTCCCATGGCCACTAGCCTTAGCAATATCAGTATTGTTCTTCAAGGCTCTAGGCCTATATACAGATGCCAGGCAGACCACCATGGATACCATGTATGGTATGACTGGGCTTGGTCACCCATGGTAAGAACTGAAACGTCCCAACCAATTTGGGACAGTTTGGGATTGATTCTCTATACAGAAAAACAGCAAGATAAAAGGAAAAAGTGAATTAGTCTTTTATATGGGGATTGTACAAAGTTGATTCTGATACCACCAGATAGGATATAAAACTTTATGTAAATAAGGTGGCTACAGTTTCAGTCAGCTGGGTACTTGCCTAGTAAGTGTGTGTGTGTGTGTGTACATGTTTATATATATATATATATATATATATATGTGTGTGTGTGTGTGTGTGTGTGTGTGTGTGTGTGTTTATATTCACATACACGTGTGTGTGTGTGTGTGTGTGTGTGTGTGTGTGAATGAAACCTTGAGTTCCATCCCCAGTACCTAATAAATCAGGCATGGTGGTACAAGCCTGTTATCCTAGCACTCAGGAGGGGTAGAAGCAGGAAGACCAGGAATTCAAGGTCATCCTTGGCTACATGTCTAGTTGGATGCCATCCCTGGCTACATGAGACTTTGTCTTAGAACAAACAAACAAAAAAACAAAGATTATCCTGGATTGCTCTGAAAAGCTCTATGAAGTCACCAGTGTGAATTTCTACATACAGCTAGAAACTTAATGCTACAGGGAAATCAAACAAACAAACAAATTGTCTTTAGTACCATCAGACTGACTTGTGACAATGCCTGTGGAGGCATTTTCTTAATTGCTAATTGACGAAGGAAGGTCCAACCTACTATGAGCTCAGCATGAACTAGAGAGCTGGCCAGTAAGCCCTATTCCTCCATGGCTTCTGCCTCAGGTTCCCACCGTGGATTCCTACCTTCCTTGCCTTAATTATGGGCTGTGAACTGTAAGCTGAAAGAAACCTTCTCTTGCTGAATTTGCTTTTGGTCAGTGTTTATCGCAGCAACAGCCCCCAAACCCTTTCTAGGATACAGACCCATAGAAGTCTCTTATATTGTCTATATGCACTGAGTCTGGAAAATCCTTCAGTCTGAGTACTCTTTTTTTCTTTTCCTCTACATAGAAACCAATATATTTTCAGTATATTCAAATAAGTTCTGGGTGGTTGGGAAAAAAAACAGACACTCTTCACCAGTCACAGGGAGGCCATCATCAGAGAGCCCTCCTCCTGTGACTACAGCCCCCTTAGTCTCCATTAAGGGAATAACTGGGGGAATCTGTTCACCCACTCTTAGCAAGCCCAGCTGCAGGTGCCACCCCCTCCCATCTTCCTGGGTGCAGAGACTATGGCTTAGACACACATGAGAGATGCTCCCCCCCACCCCCAGAAACTATGTTGCTGTGAAAGGAATCCTCACCCAACATGGTTAATATATGCAGATTGTAGTTTGAAATTAGTTTTTCAGCATGCACACACAACACCGGTGCCCTTAGGCCCCGTTCTACGGCTTTCCTACCTGTTGAGGTCTGGGTTGAGGGTGCTCTGGAGGCAGGTAAAGCGTTAAGTAGGGATCCTCTTCAGCTTTATTCCAGCCATGTGTCACAGTGAAGCATGAGATTAAGGGAGGCCAAGGTGGTCAGAACATCCTCACTGACTGCTGTAAAATTAACATCTGAAAGGATCCTGCTGGATATGAAGTTCATCCACACAGTGCTTGCCTGGTAACCTAGCCTGGACTCCATCCTGGTATGGAGACCCAAGCCTCTAATCCAGGAAGTGGGCATTGGAGGCAGGAGAATCATAAGTTCAGTCATCCTTGACTACATGGGGTGCTGGAGGCCAGACTGGGATACATGAGAACCTGTTGGAGGCACTAAGGGAAGGGGAAGGAAGGGAAGGGAACTTGTTGAGAGAGAAGAGTGGGTCTACCCTGACCAATCAAGGTAACATAGAATGTGTGTACCAGAAAGCCCATGGTATGCAAATGAGCTCTAGCAGCCCCATCCTCTGTAGGACATTAGCCATCGAGCTTCTTACCTTCTTCAGAGCTGCAGCTCACATCCACTCTTGGAAATGTTTATCCTATTTCCTTTACCTTACTTTCCTTTTGTTTCTTCCTTTGTTCTCTCTTCTTTTGACTGTTTGGGACAAGTTTGTATACAATCAAGGTGGACTCACTCATAGCAAAGAATGGCCTCCAATTCTTGTTTTTCCTACTTCTAACAACTGAGTTCTGGGGTTTCTGGAATATACTGTCATGTCCAGCTCTTATGTGGGTGCTGTGGACCACAACACAGGTCCTCGTGCTTGTGTACCAACCACTTTGTCCTATCATATGGCCTTCTAGGAAACAGTTAAAATCACATAATGCTCTTTCGATTCCTGTACCTATAACTCACTGTTCAAACTCTTCCATAACAAAGTCTCTATCACTTCCTGATGGCAGAAGCAGCTATCTGGCTCCTAGATTCCTCTCTTTCCTTCTTACTTCCTAAGAACTTATGTGTTACCAGGGTTCATTGCATTATTTGAAATGCAGGTATAATGTCTGTGGCTCTGGAGGCCAGTTTGGAAACATGAGGAAAAGGAAAAGAAGCCATGGGTGGGCAGAGAGCTAAACTAGAAAGAACTTGGAAGTTGATGACTTAAAGAAGCTTCTTTGTTTACATTTTGTTTACCTCTGAGAGAATAAACACTCTCTGATCTCCAGCAAGAGTCAGAGAGGAAGCAGGACGTCTGAGAATAAGCATTCTTGAGACACTGTTATGTTGAACTGTTCATAGAACCAACCTTGGCCTTAAGGGATACGGAAGATGGCTTTAGCAACCCCTTTCTCTTGAATGTTCCAGGGATTCAGAGGTTGTTTGGGTTGTTTAGTTTAGTTTTGTTTTGTTTTTGTTTTTGTTTGTTTGTTTGTTTGGTTGGTTGGGTTTTGGGTTTTGGTTATTCTATGTATATTATCTTTCGTTCCTTAATACCACAGAGGAGCTGAAAAAAAAGTGTCTTGGCCAAGATTACAAAGGGAAGATAGAGAAATTGAACCCTTCATCTTGGAGATTGGTTGAAGGCTCTCACTAGCTAAGAATCAAGAATTCAGTAAAATTAACATTTAATTTTAATTAAATGTAAGGGTGGTCAATGTGGAGACAGTATTGCTTTCATATTTAGATATTTTGTTAAGGTAGCAATGAACCAGGCTAAAGGTCTGAATGTATTCAACCTTGGATACTTTCTGGGAATCTCAAGATTCTTTGCAATGATTAGCTTTGTCAACTTGACACAGTTTCAGATAACATAGAAAGAGTCTCAGTGAAGGATTATCTACATTAGATGGTCTTGGATGTATGTCTGTGAGAAGTGAAGATGAAGGCATGGCCCACAGTGGGTGGTCCTGAACTGTCCAAGAGCAGAGAAATCAAACTAAACACAAGCAAACAAGCAAATGAACATACATACATTGATTTTTCTGTGTGCTTGACTATAAATACCTGTGACTTGTTTCTTCCAGTTCCTGCTGCCTTGACTTCTCCACAATGATGGGCCATAACCTGGAATTATCAGCTAAATAAATACATACTCCCCTGTGTAGCTTTTGGCCAGAGTATTTTTGTCACAGCAACAGACATGAAACTAAAAATAACTAGTTGCCTTGTTGACAGTTAAAAGGTCCAATTTTCCTTCATCCCTGAGATCCAGATTTTATCTGTCAACTATAATACTGTCAGATGTCCCTCAGGAAATACCCTATGATTCCCACTTAGATTTCTTAGCAATCCTGAGATGATAGCTTCAAAACCCACATAAACCTGTACAGGTCTATTGTAAGGAGAATAAAATGTATTTGTTTATGAGAAGCCCACACCCATGCCCTGGTATATGTCTTATTTTCATCTTGAGTGTCTTTCTTTCTCTTAACTCTCATCCTTAAAATCTGTACTGAAATATCTCTAAGAATCCCAACTCAGTTTCTCACTTGGCCAGTCTTGACATTCCTTTCTACAGTCAATGCCAAGAACCTTGGGTTGATTGAGTAGAGGTCCCTAAAAGGCTTGATGAACTTCTCAGGCTGCTTCAGCTGCAAGTGATGGAGAAGAGCCATTCTTGTTAGCCATGGCGAAGCCATTTTGTGAAACTCCTCCATTTTTGATTGAACTGTGACAAATCTGGTTGTTGGTTTTTAAAGAAAGTAATTTGGCTTTTAGAACTGAGGCAGCTCTTTTTCTAGATACTTATTCTCCCTGCCCCGGAAATGGGTAACAAGGAAAGATGTTTACTGATCATGAACACTCTTTAAATGGCTACTTACTGGTTACGCCAGCAACGACCCACTGAAGGACCAAAGGGAAACTTTCGCACCTCCTTCTCTCTCCTCTTCATGTGAAAACTTTAAGAAGGGACCGCCACTCAGTGATATGATCCCAAAGTCCTCAGTGCCTTTGACATGCTGATCTCTGCCTGTCTATCCTTAACAGTGGTTCTCACCCTGTGGGTCATGACCCCTTTCGCAGGAATTGCATATCAGATATGCTGTATATCAGATATTTACATTATGATCCACAACAGTAGCAAAATTACAGTTGTGAAGTAGCAATGCAAATAATTTTATTGTTGTGAGTCACCACAATATCAGGAATGGGAAGGTTGAGAACCACTGGTCTATAATGCTAATGTCACTCTCATACATCTCTCATATAAAAGGACAGCCCACCTCATTGTTTATCCTTTACCTCAAACAAATACCTTTTACTCGTTACCTTTGACGATATCAAAAAAGAACTGCAGTCCTCTCTGAGGAGGGGATCCCATGCTTGTCTCTGCTTCTCATAAAAAAAGCTTCAAATGTCAACTCACAAACGCATCGCCGCTCATCTTGACACTAAATCCCCTAATGCCTTCACATTTGGCTTCTTAAGAAAGTACAGCTTTCTGACGGGCGAATTATCACAGCCCAGCATCATGTAGAACAGCACTAGAAGGGACTCCCATCTGTCACCTCGGTTCCTTTTAACTGGTGTGTATCGATTAAGCAGTCCAGAGAATTGTGACAATCAATAACTTTTCCGTCCCAGAGAAAGAGCATTATGAGACAAAAAGACAAAAAAAAAAAAAAAAAAAAAAAAAAAAGCTTCTTTCATACCAGGAGGAAACAAGATGTCAATTCCATCTCTAAAACCCAACCTGATGTGTAGCAGCCCCTCCAAGTCACAGATGAAGAAGTTACCCTGATAGGGGAGGAAGTCACTCTGATGGGGGCAATTGAGAGCTTACATTTTGGATAAGTACCATGCACCAAATTCAGATGAAGTGGATTCCAGAATATCCTCCTATTCTGTGAAATACCTTAATGACACGCTTCTTCTGCCCCTGGCCTCTATTCCCCTGTTGGAATGAATACTCAATATCATAATGGTGTAGTGCTCACAATTTCTGATTAACATATCATCCCCAAACATAACAGTTTATAGTAACCATTTGCTAGACTTCAGTTTTATGGATCAGGAGTATGGGGAATTTCTGGTGGGAATTTCTTGCTTGGAAACTTCCACAGGATGCAGTTAGATGCCCTCTAAAGCCACAGTTTATATGGAGGCTGTGCTGTGCTCAAAATCCAAGATGCTGAATGTACAGAGATGAGACTGGATGATAGATGCCCTATTAGAGCAAGATGAGGACTATTAACCAAACTGTAGTTACCCACTACCTCCCCAGCAAGAGGATCTTGGTACAGCATTGCTTTTACATTTAAATTGTGTATGTGTGTATGTGTATGTGTGTGTATGTGTATGTGTGTGTGTGTGTCTATGTGTGTCTGTGTGTGTTTGTGTGTGTTGGTAATATGGGGCAGTCAAGGTACTTGGGCTATATATGGAAGACAACCTGTGGAAGTGTTTTCTCTCATTCTATCATGTAGACTCTGTGGACAGAAAGTCATTAAACTCAGAGTAAACACCTTTATCTGCTGTCACTGTGTCGCTGGTCCTCACTTTTTATGTTGTAGATAGTACAATAGTTCATATGGGTTGGTTGGCAACTTCACGAGGTTTAAAATCACCATGGAAATGAGCTTCAGGGAAGGTCTATGAGAGGATTTCTAGACTGGGATAACTGAAGAGGACAGAACCATGCTGAGTGTGGGTGTCCCCATCTCATAGGCTGGGGTCCTCAACGGAATAAAACGGAGAAAATAAGCTGAGCACTATATCCATCTCTCTCTTCTTAGATGGCTATGGATGGAACATGGCCGGCGATCTCATGATCCTGTGACTATGCCATCCCCACCGTCATAGAGCTTCAAAGTTTCAGAATGAACTCTTCACCCTTAAGTTGTTTCTTGTTGGGTCTCTGCTCACAGCACTGAGAGCAGTAACCAATATGGATATGAGAACAAACATCCCAAGGAAGGTTGGGAACTCTATGGTCTCTGTGGTTAAGCCGCAGAAGTTGTACGGCATCTCCTCCATTGCAGGTTTCGGGTTGAAGCAGTCCTAGTCAAGTGAGCCTGTTCATACTCAAAAGGCAGGACAGGAGAGTCTAATTCCTAATAGTGGTGTTAAAATTTTAAATCTATTTTGAAAACCTTTTTTTACAAGCCTGGTAGAGAACACATTGCAAGAATGGGTTGTGTGCCGAATCTGAGTCATGTCCATCTGTACCATAAAAATATCTGAAAGTAGGTTCTGAAGAGATGACTCATTGGTAAGATGACTCTATAAGAGAACCGGAGTTCAGTTCCTAGTGCCCAGATCCAGTGGTTCACAATCACCTGTAACTTCAACTCCAGGAATCTAATGCCTTCTAGCCTCTATAGGTACACACACACACACACACACACACACACACACACACACACACACACACCACATTTAAAAAAATAAATCTTTAAAAAGGGCAACTTAAAGGAGAAAGGATTTCCACGGCTTACAGTTTGAAGGGATACAGTTCATTGTGGGAAGGCACTGTTGCAAAGCATGAAGCTGCTGGTCTCATTGTGTCTGCAGCCAGAAGCAGGACATATACAGGAAATGGGAGAGAGTAGGGGCCTCCTCCAGCAAGACCCCACCTCCTTAAGATTACACAGCCTTCTAAAACATTGATACCAGTTGAAGGCCAAGTGTTTAAATAAAATAAGCCTATGGGGACATTTTCCATTTCAAACACCAATACTGGACAATCAGAGGTAATGGAGTACCAGCTGACACAAACAGTTCTCCCTGTGCTAGCTCATGTCACCTCTTTTTATCTTGGCAGGTAGCCTAAGGCCAACTCCAAATGTCACTTTGCTGAATGTCATGCAATCTGTCAAAAGAACTATAAAGGCTTAGACCAACATGAATATTGCCTTCCTGGTCACTTCCCTTGCAAGGAGTATACATGGATTCCTGACATATCAAAGTTGTCTCTTATAGAAGATGTATGAAAGGTTGAATTTAGACATATTGACAGCTAGATCGAACCTCACTTTATCTATTTGAAAGTACTCTACTTTCAAAAGTACTGAGTCACATTCCCAGGTCCTCACTGGAGGATTCTAGGCAAGTACCCTACTGCTGAGCCAAACACCCAGTTCCTCACTGGAGAATTCTAGGGAGGTGCTCTACCACTGAGCCACTGCCGCCCCCCCCCAGCCCCTCACTGGGAGATTCTAGGCAGTGGCTCTACCACTGAGCCATACTCCTGGCTTCACACTGGGGAATTCTAGGCAGGGGAATCTACCACTGAATCACACTCCCAGGTCCTCACTGCTGGATTCTAGGCAAGTACTCTACTGCTGAGCCATATCCCAGTGGGGCATTCTAGACAGGTGCTCTATCACTAAACCATGCTGCCAGGCCCTTATTGGGGGATTCTATGCAGAATTCTAATGTTAAACCATTTAAATGGTTTACACTGATCTATGTTTTCAGCCCTCTTTTTTATTTTTATTTATTTATTTTTGCTTTGAGCTATTTTCTCACTTAGACTCCCAGCCTCTCCCAAACCTTTCTCTGTAACTCCGGCTAGCCTTGAATTTGCAGTATCCTTTCTTTCCCATCCTGTGTAATCGAGATGGCAGGCCTCCACTACCACCTCTGGCTGCAGTCTTTCTCATAGAGCTCCAAACCTTTAGATCATGCATACCACACCCAACCCCTTAATCTTTCAAGCTGGCATGGACAGATGTGACTATGAGAGTTGGTACTCAAGTAGATATTCACTGTGGCCCGACCACTCTTGAGAGAAACTGAAGCTTGGAGGGGAACTTAGGGGGAGTCCCGATGAATAAACAAGTCACTCAGAGGAAGCTGTGTGTTTCATTCTGACCACATTCACAAAGCTTGGAGAGAGGTTGGCGCAGAGGCAAAACTGGCAGCTGTTTTTCTCAAAATTAATTTCTATCCCTACAGTGATCAGTTCTGGTTAAGTGAGAGAATCAAATTATGTAAGTTACTTCTGCTGGGAAGGTCTGCTGCTCAGAATCTCGATGAAAAAATAACACAGTGCTGCTATTTAATTTTAAAACCCCGTCCGCTTCACTTACAATTCGTAACGATTCTGCCTCCAGCTCATGCGGTATTCATGGATCTCGGAAGAAAAAAAAAACTTTGAAAGCAGATATGATTCATGCTTGGGACCCCACAGAGAGGCAATCTAGGAGCCTCTTTCTCCACGGGGAGAGTGGAGAAAAAGGATGGAGTCCTATAGTCTGGAGTCCCAACTTTCTGCTCCACATACATCAACACTCAGCTTGTAGTTATTTCAGGCTTGGCACCAAATCTGGGCAGACTAATCTATAACACAGACAGGCACCATGATGATAGTGAGGGCAGAAGAGAGATAAGGAGCTATGGTTTACTTACATTAAAGAACAAGAGTATCCAACCATTTCTTCTAGGGAGGGGATGCTTCTAGTGTTACCAGAAACCTGGACAGCAGATGACAGCCTTCTTTCTTAATCTCTCTTTCTTTCTCTGTCTCTCTCTCTCTCTTTGTCTCTCTCTCTCTCTCTCTCTCTCTCTCTCTCTCTCTCTCTCTCTCTCTGCTTTATTCCAGCCTCCCCTCTTTCTGTTTCAGTGTCCTCTCAGATCTGAGCCCCTCCTTCTTTATGCAGTAGTAGTCAGATGCAGGGTGCTATGTAGTTCCCCAACTACCTGCTATGGGGACAGCCCAGACTGTGACTCCACCATTATCGCCATGGTACTCACAGAAGAACACTAAGAGGCCACAGCAATCATTGCAGTAACTCTAATTACAGTGTGCTAAGTGGGCCACCTTCAAGCATGAGGCCTGCTGCCATTTCCCTGGGATGACAGAAGTCTCTGCACTTGCCCTGCCCCAGCTCTTCTTACCTCATTCTGAGTTTTATGCCCCCATCCTTACACCAGCCAGGGAAAAATTGCAAAAACATCTAATACCATATGTGATCCCCATTGCCTGTTTACACAGATGCTCTTGACCAAGACTCTGAATCTTAGGCTATGTGGTTCCCTGAAACACCTCAGCCCACAGAACATGTAAATTTTCTAAGTACATACACATGTATCAAGTGGTTTCATCTCTCTGCTTGTCTTTTCAGAGAACTTTCTTTTTCTAAAAAATGATAACATTGCTATCTAAAAGAGGAAAGGAAGTAATTTGTTACATTTTCTGTTGTGTCTCTATAACCTTGGGAAAGGTGATCTAATAGGTGTGTGTGTGTGTGTGTGTGTGACTTCTGTGATCCCTGCGCTTAGGAGGTAGAGCCAAGAGCATAAGAGGTTCAAGGCCAACCAAGGCTACATAGTGAGTTCAAGGGCAGCCTGGGGGCAGAGACCTGGACTACAGATACTGCCTTGAAAAGATAAAAAACAAGGAGAGAGGAAGGGATTGAGGAATGGAGGCAGGGAGGGAAGGCAAGAAGGCACACTGAAACTGGTTAAAGAACCCAGTTGATAAGAGCAAACTCTATGAAGGCTGAGCAAAATAATTCACAGAAACTCACCAACAGTTAGGTCTCACCATTTAAAAGCTGTTGATTAATCTTTTCCTTGTGTTGATACATACAGATGAAACCCAAGGACTTTCACACGCAGGCAACAGCTCTACCACTGAGCCACACCTGCTAACTTGATTTTTGTGCTCCTTAATATTTTTTTAAAATTATACACAAGGTATTGCAAATTTTTATGGCATTTTAAACAGTGTTTTAATGATTACTTTCATCTCCCTGGCATCTGTGCTGCCCTGGATTCTCCCATTGCATGTTTCTTATCCTATCACTTAACATGTAGTTTATAATATATACATATATGTGTGTACATATAAATATATATTTATGTATATGTATATATATGTGTGTATATATATATATATATACATATATATACATACACATATATGTGTGTCACACACATATACACACACATGGGTAAATGTAAGTAAAAGCTAAGAAGTAGGAAGAGGATGAAGAGAAGGCACTGGAAGAGGAAGGGAGCTAATTTGTAACTACATCCTCAGGAGAGTTCATTTATTTCCAAGAGAGGTAATCCAGTCTCAAAGGAAGCTGTCAATCACTTCTTGAGGGTGGAGTGTCCCCAAACTAAATATCTCTTAAGGTTCCCACTATCTTTAAACACCATGGCATTGAGTGTTTGAGCCTTGATATGTTCCTCAGTGAGGACATGAAATATTAAATATTTATAAAATAGCACCACTTCCTTATACACAAGCTCAGCCTCTCTTTGTTTTCTCCCTCTCTCCTTCTTTCTCTTTTCTGCTCTCTTTCTCCCCCCTCTTCTTCTTTGTCTGCCTCTCTGTGTCTCTGTCTCTCTTCCTCTCTCTGTCTCTCTCTCTGTCTCTCTCTCTGTGTCTCTCTCTGTCTCTCTCTCTCTGTCTCTCTCTCTCTGTCTCTCTCTCTGTCTCTCTCTCTCTGTCTCTCTCTCTCTGTCTCTCTCTCTGTCTCTCTCTCTGTCTCTCTCTCTGTCTCTGTCTCTCTCTCTCTCTCTCTCTCTCTCTCTTCTTTTGCTTTGTACCAACAGCATCCTGTTTCAGTCACACATATACAGGAGACCTTGGTATCTCCCAGTATAAACTACTTCACTTTGTTTTCCTCTAAAATAGACTTGTTCTTGGCTCTTTTGATTTCACATGAGTTTTATGAAAAACACAACATATAAAGCTTTTCAAATTCCACAAACCTAGCCTTTTAAGGTTTTGATTGGAGTTGTTGTGGGTTATATATTTTATCTAATACTTCCAGAATCTACTTTAGTATTACTGGCAAAAAAAAAAAAAAAAAAAAAAAGGTTTGCTTTCATTTGTTGAGGTAAATCTCCTCCCAAATATGCCCTGGCAATGAAAACACAACACAGTTAATATGATTTTATGCTGTGCCCTTAGATTGGGCAGATCTATCTCTACACTACCATCTTCTAAGACCCCTTAGAACTTGCAGTTTCTCCAGGCCAGTTCCACTTTTCTTCTTCCTCCTCCTCTGTGTCCTCTCCTTTTTCCATTTTCTCCTTCTTCTCTCCCCCACCTTCTGCTCCACCTTCCCTTTTATCAGCCCAATCATTGGCTCTCCTTTATTTTACAAATTAAGGTGGGAAGCAAGTTTACAGGAAATCACCTGAGTGCTGACTCATTCCTTGTTCAAAGCCACTCACAGGAGAACAGAATTAACATCAAATATAATTAGCCCTAGGGCTATCCACAACATTAGTTTTAATTATGTGTCTCTGTGTGTGTGTGTGTGTATTTGTGTGTGTGTGTGTGTGTGTGTGTGTGTGTGTGTGTGTGTGTGTGTGGCTATGTGCACATGAGTGCAGATGCCCTTGGAGGCCAGAAGAGGGCATCAGATACTTCTGGAGCTAGAGTTACAAGTTGTTGTGAGCCACCTGATGTGGATGCTAGCCACTAAACTCAGGTCCTCTGCAAGAGTGCTACTCTTAACCACTGAGCCATCTTTCTAGCCCACTTACTTTCTGCTGTTAGTTTCGGGAGGCTAAGGACAGAGTCTTTTCCCTGTGTACTCCAGACTAGTCTGAACTCTCAATCCTCCTTGCTCCAGCCTCTTGAGTAGCAGGATTACAGGAATGTAGCAAGATGCTTGGGCCTCTATTGTTTATTATTATTGGCATGTCATCTGGATTTTGTGTGTGTGTGTGTGTGCATGTGTGCATGTGAGTGCTCACATGTGTTTGGGCACAGATGTATGAGGGTACCTTGCACAAACATAATCTTCAATCATGCTCCACCTTACATATTGAGGCAGGATCTCTCACTTGAACCTAGAGCATGCAACTTCAGCTAACCAGCTTGCCTTCTCCATCTTCATCTACTTCCCAAGCACTGACTGGGATTATAGAAGAGCTACCACATCCACATGCCTTTCACATGGGGACAGGGGTCCACTTGTTCCTCATACTCATGTGGTGAGAGCGTTATGAACTGGGCCATCTTCCAGACCCATTTCTCTTCTCTTCTAAGACTATATGAAGTTGTAGCTTTCCTCTAAGCACGGTTTTAGCAGCATCCTGCAATTCTGTGATATTTCAATAGTCACATTCAATATCTTTTCATCCAAGGTATGTTTTTTTTTTCCAAGCAAGCATTTGTAAGTTAGAATGCTAATGTTTTCTATGAAGTGATATGGGGTAATTCTAAGGATATATTGCCAAGCTAGAAAAGCAAAATGTAAAATAGAATTTATAAAGCTACTTTTGATAGGAGAAAGAGGAGTACATAGAATCACAGTTACAGATGTATTTCTTACTCTCCGCAAAAGGAATAACTCAGGAGGATAAAGCAGAAACTAACACAATTGCTCACGTACGGAAGATGGATTAGTAGGCTGTGCGGGGACATGAAAAGGATAGATACTTCTTCAAGAATATTATTGGTACAGATTTTACTTTGGGAACATGGTAATGTTGTACTTATTCAAAAATAAAATGAAGCCAACAATGGTAGAAATAGAAGCATCTTCGAAGTGAACAACATCATAAAAAAAAATGTACACAGAAGGAGGCTGCCTAGATAGCTTAGCAGGTAAAGGCACTTGTCAAACATGTGACCTGAGCTGCACTCCCAGGATCCACATCTTAGAAGGAAAGAATGGACACCTAGAGTTACCCTCTGACCTCTACAAGTGCACTATCACCTATATGCACATGCACACACACACACACACACACACTCGTGCGTACACACGTAAACTCACAGACAAATGTAAGTTTTAATGTATGAGCACAGGAGGAAGAGACTGTATCCATCAATCTCATGTCCCTAACAGTTTACCACAGACCTGACCAAGTCTGAGGTCAGCCTGTATGTTGTCTCTTTCTCATCTAGGCACCAATCCCAACACATCAGTGTCACAGAACATGGCATCTGAGGGGAGGGGGGGAAAGTTGCCATCTTTATCAACTCAGCTGGGCCAACTTTACAGTAGACTGGTGACATTCCTTATAGAAGGGGAAGGGGTATTGAGCCCTCACTTGAGCATCTAGTCATACCCCCCCCCACACACACACACACATCAGTTGTATGCAGTTCTGTCCCAGTTGCACACAATGTGGTCTGGGAGGTATTAAGAGCACATAGGCTGAGGGAGGTTAATGGAAGAGGTTTCACCTGTGCAGCTCTGGGGAAGCTATCACACATGCTGAATAAGGATGTTGCAGGGTAGACATTTCTGGTCTCTGATGGTAACCTCTCACCAATACTCTGTAAACAAGTCCAATGAACTAACAGGTTCCCCAAGATGGACTTCAGTGGAATCATATCTGGGTTTGTCACTGGGAGTGAACATAATTTATATTTCCCCTGGGGAGGGAATTCTTGTAACATCCCTCATGACATCATTTAACCTGAGTCACTTCCAGAAAGCATTATTTTCAATGGCCCCTTTAAAGCCTTTGCCTTCAACATTTCCACAAAGAGAAGCCTTAGTCCACAAAAGTCATTTTTAAGCACTCGGCCTTTAGACCTCTATGGACGGAAGCAAACTGACTCAGCCTTTGCTCTGTAACCTAGGGAGATCAACTACCTTCTCTGTGCCTCGCCTTCACTATCTGTATAATATTATTGGTCACTGCACACATATAGGTAGCATGCATATGCATTTATTTACTTAATCCTGACTCCTGCTCTATAAGGTGTTGTCATAAAGTCTGTTCTAGACGGTTGTGGTGGCGCACTTGGGTAGGATTTGCTGAAGGAGGCAGAGGCAGGAGGATCACAAGTTCGAGGCCAGCCTGGCCTACACATTTTGATAAAGTCTGTTCTCTATATTAATGATCAGAAAGCTATAGAATGGATAGCTAGGAAATTTTCCCCAATCCATACATTTTTTTTAACATAAGAAGTGCTTAAAACTAGATGTGAGGTAATAAAATCTGCTGTCATGTATATGTGTGTGAGGGGTTGTGTTAATGTGTATATATGTATGTATATATACATATATATGTGTGTGTTATATATTCTTACACATTTTACATGTGATATGTTGTTTATTATATGTTTTATATTTATGAATTATGGATATGTGTTAGATCTATGGTATATGTTTCATATGTTACATATTTATGTGTTTATGTAAATATATTCAGATGTGTTAATACATTTTATGTATCATCATATACAATGTATATATATATTCAACTGTATATAATATATTCATGTACATGTGACTGTGCTTCTAACAGGTGGGAGTTTATCTAAAGACCTTTGGTTGTATTGGAAGGTATATAACTCTCTCTTGCTTAAGTTTTAAGTTTGAAGTTTGAAGCGTTGGCCAGTCTACATTGAAGAGACTTAGCTACCACCAGAAAGCATGAAATATTCATCCAACAGTCTGTATTTCCATGTCTCAGTAGATGTGGGTACATTTGCAGCTTCCACAGACCCTGAGCAGTGGTCCTCATTTAACCAGGCCACTGAGTTGTGGAATGGGTTAGTGCTGATGAGGTAAGCTGTGTTAAGCATAGATGACCAGTCAGGAAATTTGCTGAGTTGAGATGGATTAATGTAAGCTGCTACTACTTAATTTTTAAGAATTCCTTCCCTAATAATAACATGGAAGAATAGACACAATTTTAAATTGTTTGGTAATAAAATTAGTTTTAATGCAAGAGAGAAGGGGTGTTGATGTACAGCTATGGGTGTGCACATTTCCATGTGCACAGTGGAGACTAAAAGAGGAAGTCGGGTGTTCTGCTCTAACACTCTGTCTTTTTCCCTTCGAGTATGGCTTCCCAGTGAACCTAGAGTTAGACTCCAGGCCAACATGCTCCAGCAATCCTCCTGTCTCAACTCCCCACAGCCCTGGGGTTTAAGGTGCAAATGCAGCTACATTTGTCTTTTTGCATGGGTGTTGGGATCAGAACTCTGATTCTCATGTTTGCACTACAAGCACTCTTATCTACTGAGCCATCTCTCCAGCCCATGGATAACTCTCCCTACCCCCTCCATATGGAAATAGGAGAAGTCTTGTAGAATTTTCTCTGAATAGGCTGTAACTGGCTGGCCTGTCAGCTTTCACTACCATAACCTTGATCCAACTCTAAAACTCTGGCAAGCGAGAAGATACTGTCATGAGAGACATTTAGTGCTTTTTTCAGTTGTTTGAAAATAAATCCCGACCTTGTGGAAGATTCAGATGTGCCTGTTTCTGACACAGCATGCTCAGGGCACTGATTCACAGAGTTCCACAAAAGAACAACAAACCATTTACATCTTGAGAGAAGGCATCTATATTACATGTAAGCACTCATTAGCTAAGTAATTCAAATATGCCACAAGTGTAAAAATCATTCACAATATCTAGCATATGGCCTTATCGCTCTCTCTACAGGGAATTGGTTCCAGGATCCTCCCATAAGATGCCAAAATCCAAGGATGCTCAAATTTTAAGACTATCAGACTATCGCTTTTTTTTCTTTTTCTTTTTTTTTTTTAACTCACAAAATTGATATGTTTAACACTTATGAAAGATTTGGAGCTGCAGTTGAATCCAAGACAAATACACAAAATGACCAAGGAATTTGGCTCAGCTGGTGAGAGTGTTTGTTGTCTAAGCAGAAACACCTGAGTTCAAATACCCAGCACCCACATAAAAAGTCCAGCATGTTTGTGCATGTGCCTATAACACCAAGGCTGTAGAAGGTGGAAACCAAGGGGTGACTGGGGTTTTCTGGTCACCAGCTTAGCTCTAGGCTCAGTGAGAAACCCAGTCTGAATGGTCTAAAATCATGATATAGAACAGGATATCCAATGTTCTCCCCTGGCTTCTATACACACAGAGCATGCATCTTCATATACACATATACACACACCACACACTCATATATATATATATATATACTCATGCACATACAATTTTAAAAATTGTATGAGAGAGAGGGATACAAAGAGAGAGTGAGCTACTAATATGCACATGGGTGTGAGGCCACCCACTAGAGCATGTCAACCTACCAGGGTCCACATCATTAAAGAAAACTGACTCTTCTTCCTCTACCAGCCATCATTGAGGTCTCCAGCTAGGGATAAGAACTCATGTGCCCCTCCCTTAACCATGCTGGAATGTTGACTGGCTTGATATAATGGACTGATAGATGATGGATGCATAGACAGACACACACACATACGTAGATGATTGATAGAAGATGAATAGATAAATGATATATACATGCATAGATGATCGATAGAGGATACATGGAAGAAAAATAGATAGATAGATGATAGATACATAGATAAGATATAAATGCATATAGAAAGGATACCTATCAAAGGAATGGGCCTACAAGCAAATAACTTCATTTAGCTCAGAATGAATGGGGATCTCAGGTCCTACCTTTCCTCTTTCATAACAGAAGTTCCCAATTTCCTTGTAAGAGAGAATGGTGACACCTGATAGGGTGGGTTTATAGACCTAAGTACTCACATTTGTGTGATTTTTTTCCCAGATCTTTCTGTATCCTAGATAGCCATCTAGGTGGCGTTGCCCCCAAGCACACAAACTGAGATAACAACAACCCATCTAACCCAGGTAGGCTCTTTCTTAGTTTGCAGGCATTTTCATCAGAAACATAAGCACACACATGTTACTCTGGGCAGGAAGGCTGTAGCTGCTGACTGGAGTACTCATTACTAGGCTGTCAGTTGCTATTGCTAGCAAAGGGAACAGGCACAAGTTTAGACGTAGTGTTCCAGCTCTGAGGGGCCCCTGTGGGGATTCTCAATCCCTTCGCAACTCAGCTTTCTCATCTCTGCAATGGATGTAATAAACCCAATACTGCAGTTTTGTGTTACTAGTAAACAATCATAAGTACATATGGCCACTGTCTGACACCAAAGCAATCCACAAACACCAGATTATAGCTACCAGGTTAAGATTCATAAGTTACTGGGCAAGAAAATTCATTCTAAGTGAGTGTGACTGCATATGCCTGTAATCTTAGCACTTGGGAGGCTGAGACAGGGTGGATCACTGCAAGTTTGAGGCCTCTTGAGATATATAGAAAATTCAAGGCCAGCCTGAGCTACAGTGTGAGCACAAGGAAGAAGGAGAGAAGGGAGGGAGAAGGGATGAGGGGGAGGAAGGAGGAGGGAAGGGAGTAGGAAAGGGAGGAAGAGGGGAGAAGGAGGGAAAGGAGGGAGGGGAAAGAGGATGGGGAAGGCATAGAATGAGGAAAGTAAAGAAAAAAAGAAAACATAAAACTCTACATTAAAATGAATATGGCACATGCTATAAAAAGTTCCAGCGAGAAGGCAAACATTTCAGAAAATGAATGATTCTTTTGACCTCTTATTCAAAGCCAGCAGCCAGCTGCCACCTACATAGATGGTGGAATCCAAGGTGGTCTCTGTGACAGATTTGCTGACTAGAAGCTTTACTAGTCGCCGAGGAGATGGTTTAAGCAAGCCTGTGCCAGTATCTCTGATGGAAATTCCAATGAAGAGCTCAGGGCCTGTGGGGCTGCAGATCTGAAAAGCTAAGCTCGTTTGCTTAGACAGTGGATCTCTTATGCTCTCTTTAGCTTAGCATGTGCTTGCCCCCAGTGGAAAGCCTTCCTTTCTAGCTGTGGAGGATTCATTTTTGCATCTCCTTTGATTGCTGAGCACACACACACACACACACACACACACACACAAGCACACACATACACACATTTGCACACATGCATATGCACACTGTTTAAAGTGTTGCTTCTGCTCACATTCAGGAAATCAGAAAAAACAGTATATTAAAAAAGAAAGAGAGAGAGAGGGAGGGAGGGGGGAGGGAGGGAGGGAAGGACGGAAGGAAGGAAGGAAGGAAGGAAGGAAGGAAGGAAGGAAGGAAGGAAGGAAGGAAAAGAGAGAGAGAGAGAGGGAGGAAGGAAGGGAAAGGAGGGAGGAAGGGAGGGACAGAGGGATGAAGAAAGGAAACCCTCACTTAATAATGCATCACAAGACAAAATTCAAAACCAGGAGCTAACAGGAACGAAAAATCCAGCCATATCAGAGAGCACACTTACACTGCACCCCGAGAAAGGGAACCACCCAAGTTCACTGGTGAGGATTTCTAAACCAAAGGCACAGACAAGCCTTCTGATTTCCTTCCAGGCTACTCTGAATTTGTTCATACTCACAGTTCCCTGATGTGAGAGGTGTTTTGTTTTTACATTAATCTACTCATTTTGTTTTATGTGTATGTGTTTGAGAGTATGTGTGTGCAGCACAGGGGTGCAGGAGGTGCCCTAAGAAGCCATCAGAGGACATTAGACTCCCTACAACTGGAGGAGTTACAGGTCACTATGAATCTCCTAACATGAGTGCCAGGAATCCAACCTGGGTCCTCTGAAAGAGCAATAGGCTCTTTTAACGGCTGAGCTATCTCTGCAGCACCCTATAATTTTGATCATAGTCAACCTGATTAGATACACAATCATCTAGGAGACACACCCCTGGGCATGTCTGTGAGGATGTTACCAGAGAGGAATAACTAAGGAAGAACTATCAAATCCAAATGTGGGTAGCAACATCCGTGGGCTGAATAAAAAGAAGAAAGTAAGCACGAGCATCCATGCCCAATTCTTGACTGCAGAGGCAATGTAAGGAGCCACCTCATATGCCTGCTGCTTTTTCTCACCTCTTCAAGCCTCCTAAAAGTGTCCCTGAGGCAAGTAAATGTAGGCAAGAGCCTAGCAACCTGGAACTCTACTTGGCTTGGGCTAAGTACACATACCACTCCTTTGACAATGCACCTGGAAACTGTGATGGTCCCCTTTAACCGTCAACTTGACACAGCTTAAAAACACCTGGGAAGAGAGTCCCAATGAGATATTTGCCTACAATGGGCATGTCTGTGGCGGGGGGCGGGGGGGGGATTGCTTTCATTAAGCTGATTGATGTGGGAAAACAGAACCCACACTGGATAGCACCATTCCTTAGTCAGAGGGTTCTGCACTGTGTATGAGGAAAGTAAGCTGAGCTCAAGCAAGCAAGCGATCATGCATGCATTCATTTCTCTCTGTCCCTGATTATAGATGTACTGTAGCTGGATGTTCAAGTTGCTGCCTTAACTTTCCCGTCGTGATGGACTGTGCCCCTTTTAGCTATAAGCCAAAATAAGTTCTTCCTCCTTAAAGCCACTTTTTCCCAGCTATTCTTGTCCCAGCAACAACCAAAGTAACTAATACAAGAGAGGAAGCACTAAGCAGTTATATAAATTGAGGAATTCCCCTTCACAAATTCTTGTACTACAAAGCAGAACTGTGGGACTTGGTGCGGAGGATGTCTGAGGACATAGGGCACCACTACAATTTCACAAGTTGACTAACCTTGGTTTGAAGCGTTTATTTCCTCTCCTGAGAAAATGAACACTGCGGTAGTTCTTATACCCCTTCTTGGGGTAGTTATAAGCCTTAACCCAACCTATGACTGTGGAGTACTTATGTGAGTGTGCAATTAGCACTCTGAAAGTGATCGCCATTGATGATTGACCTCATCTTCCGTCTGGAAATAATCGGGCATTGAAATCTAAGCAACACAACCATTCCCAACTTCTTGGTAAATATATTACAGGAATTCTGCTTCCGCTGCCACTTTGAGATCCCCAAACATCACCCATATTCTACTATCCCAGGGGCATCTTAGGCAGAGGGCAGATGAAGCCTTCCTCATACATTTAAGGGAAACTTCATCACACAATTGGAAAAAAAATAATCTCCTTAATGACAGCAGTATGTCAGCCAATGACATGTGCAAAGGTGATTTCCAAGAAACCAGAATTCCACTCCTCTGTTGCCATGGGCTTAGTCCTGAGTGAGCATCAAAAGATGTTCTTTAATTCCAACCATCACCTCCCTCTGGTCCCACATGTGACTATCATCTTGTAGCACTCCTGGCAGGAATGAGGACATTATAAAGCAGTGATTCTCAACCTGTGGATTGTACCCCTTTGGGTCACATATCAGATATTCTGCGTATTAGACATTTACATTACTGTTTGTAACAGTAGAATAATTTCTATTATGAAGTAGCAATGAGGTAAGTTTATGGTTGGGGGTCACCACAACATTAAAGGGCCACAGCACTAGGAAGGTTGAGAACCACAGGTCAAAAGAGGAACTGTTGCAACTCCTCCTCTGGCTATTGAACAATTGAAATAAGGGGACTCCAAAAAAATGGAATTTCCCCAAGTATCTCAGGCTGGAAGAAGGGAAAGGCTAAAGACTTGACCCAATAGAAGGAAGAATCTGTCTTCCTGGAAGAGATTTCACTCAATTCTGAGTTGTCAGGCCACCTGGAGCTGAGTCGATGATGGGCAGGACCACACCTTGACCAGGCCCGCTTAGCCACACCTCTTGTTTTCAACTAAACGTAAGCTTCATGTCAAGACTGACAAATTTGGACTTATGGAAGAGGAAGCCAGTGGATCTAGTTTTTCCTCTTCCCAGTGTGGCCAGATTAACTACAACCTCCTTTTCTTTTCCCCTGCTTTTCACTACAACTTGTCTCTTCAACTGGCCTATTGAGAGTATGTTACAGAGGTTTAGTAGGGCTTCCAGAGCCAGGCTCCGACTCTAACAACTCCAGTAACAACCCCAGCCTCCCTTTAGGAAGTTTTCTCAGGACTTCCGTGAGGAGCTGCATGCAGAGGCTACTTTGCAATTTGCCTTTCTTCCTAGTGTGAGATTCAGACACGGGACTCCCTTACCCTCTGTTCCGTTGCTCTGAAGAGATGCCGTGGCCATGACAATTGTTATAAAAGAAAGCATTTAACTGGGGCTTGCTTACAATTTTAGAGGTTTAGTCCATCATTATCATGGCAGGAAGCATGGAGGCATGCACAGACATGATGCAGAGAAAAATGGCTGAAAGTTCTACACCTGGATTGGCAGGCAGTAGAGGAAGAGGGGGGGAGGGGGAGGGGGAGGGGGAGAGCCAGAGAGTGAGAGAGCAAGAGCGAGAGAGAGTGAGAGCGAGAGCAAGAGAGATCCAGAGAGAGAGAGCGAGAGCAAGAGAGAGCCAGAGAGAGAGAGCGAGAGAGAGAGAGAGAGAGAGAGAGAGAGAGAGAGAGAGCGAGAGCAAGAGAGAGCCAGAGAGAGAGAGCGAGAGAGAGAGAGAGAGAGAGAGCGAGAGAGAGTGAGAGCGAGAGCAAGAGAGAGCCAGAGAGAGAGAGCGAGAGCAAGAGAGAGCCAGAGAGCCAGAGCGAGAGCGAGAGAGAGAGAGAGAGAGAATGAGACAGAGAGAGAGAGAGAGACTGGGGCTGACTTGAGCTTTTGAAACCCCCAAACCCACCCCCAGTGACTTATTTCCTCCAAGGCCACACCTACTCCAACAAGGCTGCACCTCCTAATCTCTGTCAAGTAGCACCACTCCCTAATGACCAAGCATTCACATCTGTAAGCCTATGAGTGGCGTTCCTTGACAAACCACCACAGGGGCCTTAGCTCAATATTTATTTTATTTCTCTCCTATCTGTTATTGTATGTTCTGTGAGGAGGATAGAGACAGCCACCCTCCTAGACGTTTGCTAGGTAGGATTTGGCATCCAACCTCTTTCAGGTCCTTTTCCTATTACGCTCTTAGACAAGACACGTTGTATCCACACAGTATTTCCCACATGAGAAGGCCCAGGAACCCCTGGAGCCAGCCCCTGGACCAGCCTCTCTTCCCTATGTTGCTAAAACCAAATCTACAAATGTGCCTGTGCATTCTCTCGCTGCAACCAGCAAACCATCAGTTTTCTGCTTTGAAAGATAATGCCAAGAGAAAAACAATTCTGTTAAGAGCTGGAGGACACAATTTCTAAGTCTTCCTTTCGTATTTCTAGTTCCTTCCACTTCAGACACCCTTACCCGTGATTTGCTCACTGACACCCCCAGGATATACACACATTCTAGGAGCAGGAAGTACATAGACACTTTGATGGATGTCTCCTTATTTTCCTGTCATTCATTTAATAACATATCTTATTTCCACCCATAATAGCAGGCAATTTTTAGATTGCTTCTTGCAGGAAAGGAAATATGTTGGAAAGAGCTCTGCTTTGCATAGATCTCTTCTTTGCTATTGCTTAGCAAGAAGCATGATCACTGATGTGTCCAGGCATCTGGGGCAAGGTCTTCTTGTATAGGATGTGGGGCTGTGGGGATTCACTCAGTTGGGCTTCATATGTTAGATCACACTGTGTGTGCATATTTCCTGTGAATATTGATCCTGCGAATTCTAGCCAAGGTCAGAGGAGGTGGCTTACAGGTGAAGCACAGCGCAGTTCTTCCAGAAGACCTGAGTTTGGTTTCCAGCATCCCACATCAGGATGCTCACAACCACCTGGAATTCCAGCTCTCCTCTGACGTCTGAAGGCGCGCGCGCGCACACACACACACACACACACACACACAGATCTTAAAAATAATTTCATCCACACTTGGGCCTTCCATCTTGTTCAGCTTCAAACAGTCTGTGCGTTGTATCATGGGTATTCTGTACCTTTTGGCCAATATCCACTTATCAGTGAGTATATACCATGCATGTCCTTTTGGGTCTGGGGGAACAAAATAATCTTGGGGTGCAAAAGAAGGGAGGGACTTGGGTGGGGGGAAGGGAGGGAGAAAGGTGGGGCAAGATCTGATATGGAGGCAGGCAGGAGAGAAGCCTAGAGGAACAGGAGAATGAATGAAAATGTGCAGCAGTTGGGGATGGAGTGCGGGGAGGAACCTCTAGAAAGTCCCTCAGAGTTTCCAGAAACTAATCCACCAATCAAAGAGCATACACAGGTTGGTCTGTGGCCTCTGGCACATATGTAGCAGAAGACTGTCTTGTCTGGCTTCAGTGGGAGATGCACTTAATCCTGTAGAAAGTTGTTGCCCCAAGGGAGGTGCATGTTGGCAGGGATGAGGTGGGGTGGGTGTGTGAGTCAGGGAGCACCCTTTCAAAAGCAGTGGGAATGGAGTGAAGAACTCTGGGAGGGAGGATCGGGAAGCAGGGCAACATTTGGAATGTAAATCAATTAAGTAATTTAATAAAAAAAATGTTCATCCGATGTAATGGCTTGCACCAATGTTAAATATCTTTCATGTTTTCTTTATTGCCATTTGTAACATATCTTAAATCCACAATGATTTCCAAAGAGCCATAGTGAGGTCTCAGAATCCGCACCTCTGATTTATGTGCAGAGTCATCATGTACCTAGCTATCCGAAGCGCTGGGTACTGTTGGCCAAATAGCACTCAAATGATGTACACGCCATTAAGAAGATGGGTGTTCAGGGTTGGGAAGATGGTTCAGTTGATAAAGATCTTTCCTAGCAAGCATAAGGGCCTGAATTCAATACCCAGAACCTACTAAAATTAAAAAGTCCAAGTGGTACTCACTTATAATTCCGATAGTGGGGAGATGGAGACTGGAGGATTTCTAGGTCTCATCAGACAGACAGTTTACCTGCATAAGTAAGGCCCAAGCCAGTGAGTCCTTACCTCAGAGTTTAAGAACCAGATGAATGGGACCTGCAGATTGTCACCTGAGGTTGTCTTCTAGCCTCCACATGCACATAAGCACGTAGGTCTGGCTATATTTCCCTCCCTGGAAAACTCAATTCATAACTGCAAGGCTCTGCCCAACTTCTCTGCTCCTCAGGTCTCACATTCCTGTTCTGGGGACAACCCCCCTCCGTCCATACACACAGGGCTATCAATAAGCTAAGTCACTTGGCACCAACAGAGCTCTCCCGTGTCTAGAAATCACCTGTATTTTCTGTGTGCATTCCCTTGCTAACTAAAGAAAACAGATTCCATTGGGAAGCATGTTAAGTGGTGTCCCTGCCGTCGGCAGATTAGAACAGAGTTATAACCTGTTCTAAGAGAAGTCTAAAGAGAGGGACTATTCACTGAGCTTGGCACGAAGCCACCTGCTGAGCTTCGGAACAAACCAACTTGCTATCACTTATAAATTACGGCTGCCATTGAAAGCTGCTGGTTCAGGGGACCTGGCATAAATAGGTGCACTCTAGATAAATCTTTATATGTGTACACACGTGCATGTGTACACACACACACACACACACACACACACACACACACACACATGTACACACTTGTGCACACTGATACACACGTATGTGCACACACATGAGCACACACAGCAATTCTAAGAGTTTGCTTTTCGTAGGACTGGCTTTCTGTATAGGAATAAATGCAAGCACTTTCCCATCCCTTGCCTCTTTCCTCAAGTTCTAATTCATCAGGAAGCTTGCAAACATTACAATATTTTTATTTAAATTGTTAACACAATAATTTGATGCAGCAAGAGAGATGAAATGACCAATATTGCAATGCATTATTTAGAATGTTAAAAGATTTCTAAAGACTAATATTGTCCATTCTTTTAAAAGATTTGCATTTCATTTATGTAATGTGTATATCTGCACATGCGTGCAAGCTCTCACAAAGGCCAACAATGAGGTGACTCTGAGCCACCCAATAGATGAGCTGGGAACTGAACTTGGGCTCTGGAATGGCAGTCAGTGTTCTTAACCCCTGAGCAATCTCTTCAACTCCTAAAATTAATATTTTCTTTCAGCAAAGAATGATACACATGCCTATGTTCCTAGTATTTGGGAGATAGAGGCAGGGTAATGAGACATTTGAGCCCAGATTTAGCTACATACCAAGTTCATAGCCATTGTTTTTATATATGTCTCTGTTAAACAGGGTGGATATGTTTGATTGTGTGTGAGGTGCACATATAAGTGGAAATACTGAAGACTGTATAGAGAGCAGAGGTCAACCTTGGCTATCATTATTTGGGCATTGTCTATTGTGAGGAGTGTGTGTGTGTGTGTGTGTGTGTGTGTGTGTTTGAGACTATCTCACTGGCCTGGAGTTTGCCAAGCTGGCTCTGCTAGTTGGTCAGAAAGTTTGTCTTAGTTAGGGTTTCATTGCTGCAAAGAGACACCATGACCAAGGCAACTCTTATAAAGGACAACATTTAGTTGTGGCTTGCTTACAGTTTTAAAGGTTCAGTCCATTATCATCATGGCAGAAAGCATGGCAGTATGTAGGCAGACATGGTTCTGGAGAAGAAGCTGGGAATTCTACATCTTGAACCAATGGCAGGCAAGAGACTCATTTCTGAAGGCAGCCAGGTGGAAGGTCTCTTCCACACTGGGCAGAGATTGACATAGGACCTCAAACCCATCCTCCACACTAACACATAACCCTTCCTCCAACAAGACCACACCTCCTAACACTGCTACTTTCCATGATCCAAACATGTTCAAACCAACCCAGAACCCCCAAGAATTTGCCTGCCTCTGCCTCCGTGTTTATATGTGAATTCTGAGGGTTGATATTAGGTTCTCTCACCAATTACATGGCAAGTACTTAACTACCTCCCCAGCCCTATAATTTAAATTCTGCTGGTAAGTTTCAAATGTCTATTCACTAAAACTTTTAAATATTTGTGTTGATAATTTAATTTTCCACATTTTATAAAAAATCTTTTTGTATCAAAAATCTTTATATCTCATAAATATACACAATTGTAATTTGTCAATTTAAATGAAGGGGGGGGGGAGTAATTTCTCTCAGACCTCTTGGGTAAGGTACAGGGAAGAATAAAAGAAAAGCAGCTGACCAGTTTCCAATATGTGCTCATAAAAAAACATGGGATATTTGCTATTTTACATTTTCTGCCTGCCAGTGAGCCAGACATTAATTTCCTCCCATACAAGCAGTTGAGCAACAATTTAAAACAAGGCTCCGGGGCACATTAAAGGCCCCTGCTTCTCTTGAAAACACAAAACCAAGTTTGGTTTCTACTCTCTCTGGGGGGCTTGGAGTGAACCAAAAGAGATTACCTGAACTGCAAGCAAAGGCTAGCCCTCTGGAATCAAGTTTTTCTAGTGGCTTTAGAAGAGTTGAGTTTGGCTGGAGAGATGGCTTAGTCAGTAAGAGCACATTCTGCTCTTGCAGGCAACCTGAGTTCAGTTCCCAACAACCATGGTGTTGTGCAATACAACTGCCTGTAAGTCCCGCTGCAGGGACTCTGTTGCCCTCTTCTGGCCTCTGTGGGCACTGCACTCATGTGCGCACACACATTCAGATACACATGTGTATACAAATAAAAGAAAACCTTTAGAAGGACGGGACTACTCTATTTTCCTTTGGGTTTCATCTGAATTTATAGAATGTGCAGATAATGTTGGTGAGAGAAAACAAATATTGTTACAGTCTTAGTGAAATGGAGCCGAGGATAAACATACTTGCCGCTCAGCCTGATTACTTGAGTTGCACTTCTAGGCTCCCACAGTAGAAGAGAAGCTTTATAAGTTGCTCTCTGACCACACATGTACCCAGGCACATGCACATTTTCATAAGTGTGCAGGTACACATACACACACACACACACACACACACACACACACACACATACACACATGCACACAGGGGGGAGGGGAGATGGAGGATAAATATATAAATGCAATTTATTTAAAAAGACATTGTCCTACTGTGATAAAAAATACCTGACATCAAAAACTTAAAGGAGCAAAGATTTAATTTGCTTGGGTTCAAAGATGTGATGTGAGTTCATCATGGAGGGGAGTACATGACCAAGGAAAGCTGCTCAAATCACAGCACGTGGGAAGTGGGAGTGAGATGGGAAATGCTTTGCTTGTGACATATCTCCCTTATAAGTTTTTACACTCATTTATTTATTCTCTCTGTCTCTCTCTGTCTCTCTCTCTCTCTCTGTGTGTGTGTGTGTGTGTGTGTATGTGTGTGTGTGCATGTGTGTGTGTGCACTTGCTCCCTTGCTTGTGTACCATAGCATGCATCATCTGCTTTGCCCGAGGTTTCCTCCTCTCACTCCTTGTATTCATTCCAGGCACCCAGAACACAGGATGGTGCTGCTCACAATCATATTAGGCCTTCCTTCTACTTAGTCAGTCCTCATTGGAAACACCCTCACAAGACACACTCCAGGAGTATACTCTACTGAACTCCTAGGTGCCCCTCAGTCTAGTCAGGCTGACCATTAACATTTAACCATTCTAAATCCATTTCAAGCACTGAGTGCCTCCTTGGTTACATCCTGTTTTATAACTATCACTGAAAAAAATTAATCCTAGTGGTTAGAAATGTGCTCAGTTACATAGCATGCATGAGGACCTACCTGGATTTAAAACCTAACACTTCAATGCACCTAGGCTTGGTGGCAATGCTTGCAATTGTAACACTGGAGAGGTAGAGGTAGGAAAAGCAAAAGTTCAAGGGCACCCTTGGATGTATAGTGAACTGGAAGCCACACTGGACAACATGAGACCCTGTCTGAAAACAACAACAACAACAAAAGGAATGTGCCAGGTTTTCAACCCACTGACTGAAGTCTAACATAGGTAGGATGAGCATGTGTGACTATTACTTACTTTTCTCACTGTTGTGACCAAATACCATACCATGATAAGAAACATATGAAAACAGGATTTCTTGGCTCACGGTTTGAAAGAGTACAGTCCATCATGATGGAGAAAGCATGGAGGGAGAAGCATGAGGCAGCAAGCCATGTTATGTTCACTGTCAGGTAACAGAGAGAGACAAATACTGGCACTTAGCCCACTTTCTCCTTCTTACGGAAGAGTGGACCCCAGCCTATGGAACGGTGTCAACCATACCAAGGGTTCATTTTCTCTCCTTAGTTAAACTTCTCTGGAAACACTATCACAGACACACCCAAAAGTGTGTCTCACCAGAGATTAAAAAAAACCAGTCAAGTTGATAATTAACCCTCGCAATAGACTAGCCATTATCTGTTTAACTGGTTGTAATAAGAAGAAATTATATGCACCCTTTCACCCAAATTAAAAGGTTACCCAGAGGTATAACAGGTAATCTGGGAACGGCTTTGGATCGCAGCCTTCGTGCAAATTAGACAGGCTTACCACTTCTTGGACAGAGTCTTGCTTAAGCTTCTCCTGCCTCCTGTGAGCCCACAGTCAGCCCCAACAGCAACAAGCTTTGCAAAGCTATGCTTTCAAGCCTTGATCCCTTACAAAACACAGAGGGACATAAACCTACACTAAAGGATACTGTTCTGTTCGGTGTGATTTGACTTAGTGGCTCTGATTTTTATCTTTTGTACTGAGCGAAGGGGGGGAGGAAAGGCAGCACTGTTTTATCAGCAGCTACATGGGTAAGCATATTGTGCACTTCAATTAGACTCCTTTTATCTAGCGCTGGCTCCTGCTCTAAGCGAAACACTGCCTTGTGTTTCTGCCCTCCCCACGCAGGCACACACAGCCCGCGTGGAGGCTCCAATATGCTTTATTAAACAGAAAATTAATACAGGGCCATTGTGTCAGCTGGCGGCTCCTTGGGCTTTAAAGACCTCAAAGTATTTTTATTACCAAAACCCAATTTTAGCTTGCAGAGACTGGGTGCCTGGAAACATTCATACACACATGCTTTCTCCCAAGGGACAATTATCTGAGTCCCAAGGTGATAGCTTGGCTGGCGTTGAGGAGATTGGTTAGGCAACTCTAGGGTAAAAAGATCTCCAAAAGCTAAAAGCCAGAAATGTCCTTGTGCTCCTTCATGGCCTTGTCTTGGCCAAAGGTCAGGGAAGCTAGGCGTTTGTAAGCTAAAATATCTCTGATTCTACTATGGCCCGGAACCCCAGATGCCAGGAAGGGCTTATATGGTTTTTATTTTGTTTTATCTCTTTTCCTTAAAGGGGAACCCCTTTTCTGTGATATGAATGAAACTGTGAGGCACCTGAGCACCAGCTCAACCCTTCCACCCCTCCCCCATCCAGGAAAGCCTTGGTAACCCCATGTCCCATTCCCAGAGATTCCTCCTGCCTTACAGGAGCTCAGATTGCTTGCTTTCTCTTAAATTCCCTATAAAAGCTCATCCTCTGTGGCCCTTGAGTTTACTCTCTACATTCATGAGACAAGAACCCCAAAGCCACTATCTTTGGCAGTTTGGATGGCTATTGAGTTTCCAGGACCTTAGTCCCATAAGCCAAGCCCACCCAGGACGTAGGAAAGGCTCAATGGCTATCGAAGACATGCTGCTAATGCTGCATCAGTACCACATGCAGCCAAAACAATGGGTAATTATATGAACAAAGCCAAGCACCTGGCTATATCCAGAGCACAAACAAAACCAGGAAATGGTTCTCTGGGTAAAATGCTTGTACATACCCAAGGACCTGAATTCAGTCCTCAGGATTCACATAAATGCTGCATGCATTAGCAAGCATTTGTAATCTAAACACTCCTGTGAGGAGATGGGTGGTGAAGAATCCCAGGATGCTTTGCAGACTAGGTAGCCTGAGATTCAGAAATTCAATAACAGTAACAGTGGGGTCTGGAGACATCTCTATAACTTCCATTGTTCACTGAATCTCTACAATGCTAGTTACTGTGGGTGCAATGAAGAGGGTAGTGAGCAGGGTTCTGGTCTTCGAGAAGACTGATAAATAGAAGAAAAAGAGAGTGCACTTATCAGTGAGTGCATATCATGTGAGTTCTTTTGTGACTGGGTTACCTCACTCAGGGTGATGCCCTCCAGATCCATCCATTTGCCCAAGAACTTCATAAATTCATTGTTTTTAATAGCTGAGTCGATTGTGTAAATGTACCACATTTTCTGTATCCATTCCTCTGTTGAGGGACAGCTGGGTTCTTTTCAGCTTCTGGCTATTATAAATAAGGCTGCTATGAACATAGTGGAGCATGTGTCCTTATTACAAGCTGGAACATCTTCTGGGTATATGCCCAGGAGTGGTATTGCTGGATCTTCTGGTAGTACTATGTCCAATTTTCTGAGGAACCACCAAACTGATTTCCAGAGTGGTTGTACCAGCTTGCAATCCCACCAGCAATGGAGGAGTATTCCTCTTTCTCCACTTTATCCCAGAAACTTAGAATACCCAAGATACAATTTGCAAAACTCATGAAATTCAAAAGGAAGGAAGAACAAAGTGTGGATTCTTTGTCCCTTCTTAGAAGGGGGAACAAAATGCCCATGAAAGGAGTTACAGAGACAAAGTTCAGAGCTGAGACTGAAAGAAGGACCACCCAGAGACTGCCCCACCCAGGGATCCATCCCATAAACAAACACCAAACCCAGACACTATTCATATACCAACAAGATTTTGCTAACAGGACACTGATATAGCTGTCTCCTGTGAGGCTATGCCAGTTCCTGGCAAATACAGAAGTGGATGCTCACAGTCATCTATTGGATGGAACATAGGGTCCCCAGTGAAGGAGCTAGAGAAAATACCCAAGGAGATGAAGGGGTCTGCAACCCTATAGGAGGAAGAACAATGTGAACTAACCAGTACGCCCCAGAGCTTGTGTCTCTAGCTGCACATGTAGCAGAGGATGGCCTAGTCTGCCATCAGTGGGAGGAGAGGCCCTTGGTCTTTTGAAGATTCTATGGCCAGGGGAATGCCAGGGCCAGGAAATGGGAGTGGGTGGTTTGGGGAGTAGGGGGAGAGGGGAGGGTATAGGTGATTTTTGGAAAGAAAACTAGGAAAGAGGGTAGCATTTGAAATGTAAATGAAGAAAACTTCTAATAAAAAAAGAGAGAGAGAATGCAAAACTGTGTGGTCAATAGGGGTGTTCCAACTGCACATCTGGCCTTGAGCACATCAGGCCTTCACCTGCTTCTTCCATTTTACTTGATATTGGATGCCAGCTGTGCTTGGGGGCTCTTGGTATGTCCAATTCTAAATTCACTGTGGGAATCATTCAAAGCTAGAGGAGGCTAGTAAGAAAGGCTTGGACAATCCCACATAACCAGTAGATTTGGAGATTGCGATAACTCATGATTTGTTGGTGGAGTGGGTGGGAATGGATTACCATCCTTCTGTGGAGGGAAGGTCATTAGACCATCATTCAGAGACCAGAGAAATGGATCAGGTCCTCAACAGGGAACTTTCAAAAGTTTGGTCTGGAAACCTAGAATGTAGCCCTGGAGTGCTGTAACCAGATAGCTGCAGCGCCCAGTACCTGGAGCCAGTCTTCCCTAGGACCACCACTGACCAAAGCAGACTTATGTTATTTGCATAGCATTTATTTATATGGGTCTATTTGCATGGCCCTTATTTACATAGTGTAGGTTAAATAACTAGAAACTACATGCACAGTAACTCACATTAACTGCCCAGGGGTGTACACAGGATGATCTGGACTTCCCCAGAGTCACATAACAGAACTGTAAACGGAGTAACTGACCCATAGAAATCCACCTTCACCTAAGTCACTCCCTGGGATGGAGTCTCATTCCCACCTCACAAACACATTTTGTTGTATCATTAAGCAGGGTCTTTAGGGTTTTTACTGCTGCAATAAAACACTGTGACCAAAAAAAGCAAGTCGGGGAGGAAAGGGTTTATTCAGCTTACAGTTCCACATTACTGTTCATTGCCAAAGGAAGTCAGGACTGGAACTCACACACCACTGGAACCTGGAGGCAGGAGCTGATGCAGAGGCCATAGAGGGATGTTACTTACTGACTTGCTCCTCATGGCTTGCTCGGCCTGCCTTCTTAAAGAACCCAGGACCATCAATGCAGGGATGATACCACCCACCATGATCACTAATTGGGAAAATATTTTACAGCAGGATGTCATGGAGGCATTTCCTCAGCTGAGGCTCTTTCCTCTTTGATGTCTCTAGCTTGTACCAACTTAACACACAATAACAGCGGGTACAGGTAGTATTTCTTTTATGTACCCTGTTGCCCAAGTTTGCAATATACCAGTGAATACGGAAGTTTTTATTAACTTATAAGGTTTAATTGAGGTGGGCTAGAAAAACACAAGAAACCACTGGGAATGGAGAGCCTCTGATACTAAAGTCAGAATGTGTATAAGTTTAAGTACAGTTTTGCTCTTCCCAGGCATCTTTTGAGAATCTCACAAACATGACTAAACCTTTGTAATGCACAAAAAGTATGACTTTCCCTGCAACCTATGGAACATAGGCTTTTAAAGTCAGGGGCATTGATGGTGATATGGGTACTTTTGCATAACCCTTATCTTTTAGGGTGACAAGAGGTTGAGGAAAGGAAGTCAAAGAGGAGAAATGCAGACCAGAATGGAGGGCCAGCGTTACAAAGCTTGACACAAATGGCAAGGCCACAGGTTCAATAGCAAGGTAGAATGAGTTGAGGAAAGAGAAGGTGTGGATGTGGCCCTGTGTGTGAGGACAGAGGTAGGCTCTAGGTTATAGACAGCTTTGAAAGTCAGATCAAGACATCAATGGGGCTAGATGAGGAGAAGCCATGTGCCGGGGTAGAGGCTAGTTATGGAGACAATGAGAACACAAGAGCTTGGTATTGCTGCTGCTGCTGCTGCTGCTGCTGCTGCTGCTGCTGCTGCTGCTGTCATTTTTGCATGCTGGAGACAGAACCTATAGCCATCTGTCTTCTACATAAACACTGAGCTATGGCTCCAGCCTCTTTTACACACACACACACACACTCTCTCTCTCTCTCCCTCTCTCTCTCTCTCTCTCTCTCTCTTTCTCTCTCTCTCTTCTGGTTACCTATAGATGCTCCTGGTTACCTATAGATGCTCCTGGTTACCTGTAGATGTTCCTGGTTATGAAACTCAGTGCTTAGATATTGAAATCTATTCACACTTGGATTTGTGGGAGCTAGAAGCTTTTAGAGTTCCCCAAGGTAGATCATCATGAGACTTTTGACTTTTGTTTGCTTGGTTTTTAAATGTATGTATATGTGCATGTGTCTATGTGGATGTATGTGTACACTTGCATGTGAGTACACTCAAAGACCAGAAGTGGGTCTCAAGTCCTCTGTGAGCTGCCTGGAGTGGCTGCTAGGAATGGAACTTGGCTCTTTCAGAAGAGGGACAAGTGTTCTTAACTGCTGAGCTCTTTCTCCAGGTCCCATCTTGAAACTTTTAAACAAACACTTAGGCTATGAAAATGATCTGTGGGTAAAGCAATTGCTGTACAAGCATGATAACCTGAGTTCAAATCCCCAGAACCCTTGCAAAGCCAGACACGGCAACGCATATCTATGATCGAAGTCCTTCTCCAATGAGATGAGAGGTGGGAACAGGAGAAGCCTGGAACATTCAAGAGACAGATATCCTGGTGTGCAACAACAGTGACACACAACATAGACTCTACCTCAAATACAGCAGAAGGTAAAGACTGACATCCAATGTCTTCTCTGACCTCTACACACTTTCAGTCATGCGATCTAACACACACACACACACACACACACACACACACACACACACACACACACAAACGTACACATACACCAATAACATTCACAATAAACAATTTAAAGAATTTTCCTGATTATTAGACACTGTTCTAAATGCCTGACATGCATTTAACCAATTTAATCAACACACCCCATGGGGAAGCTCCATTGCAGTGTTTTGTGTTCTGTGTGAAGCTCTGCAAGGCTTCTAGTGTGGAGCCGTGTCCCCAGAGGCAGATGGGAGACTGATGCTGCCTGCTTCCTGCTGCTTACAACTTCTCCAGCAGGAGGCTGGAAATGTATACTTATGGGCAGAGCCCCCTTGAGAAAGGAACACAGCAGCTGAGCCTGGAGGGAAGGCATTCAGGTAGAGAGAAAATCAGCACATGTGTCAGGGCATTCACCAAGCCCAAGACTGAGCACTAATTAGAATTCATGGGTTATTAAAAATGAACAGGAAAAGAGGATATGAAGTTGAGAGGAATATATTGGGAGGACAGGAGGCAGGAGGGACTGGAGGTGGGGAAATAGGCAGGTATAATCCTATTTCACTGAATATGTGTATGAAAGTCTCAAAGAATAAATAATAAATAAATCAATACATAAATAAATAAACAAACAAAACTGGAACAGAAGTGAAGTGAGATGTCTATACTCACCCGGAGGCTGTCTCTCACTCAGTAAGGGCTGGATGGCTTCTGTGGTTCCCCACGTACAAATCACAGCTAGGAAACATCTCAGGAGTTACATGAATGTCTGAGCCTCTTCAGAAACCAGTTCTAGCCCCATTCCTTGATTTCATTACACTGCAGCCTGTAATAGGACGCCAACATTCTCCCAGACATGATGAATATTAAGCCCATAGACCTGTACTCTCTTCCAGCAGGCACATTCTCATTTTTGCATATTAATGACACAGTAGTTTTATTTTTCTTTCATTTTGCATCTCTGGTCTTGTAATCAGCACTTCCTCACCATAATCATCCCCGTCACCTTTGCTCAACAGTAATTTCATTGCATGCGTGTTTGAGTATGAGAAAGTTTGAATGTGTGTGCATGCATGTACCCATGCACCCATGCATCCATGCAATGATGCACCCATGCAGCCATGCACTGATGCAACCATGCACATAGAGAACAGGGGTCAAATTATTCAAGATGCCATTTATCTCAGTTTTATGTCTTGAGGCAGGGTCTCCCACTATCCTGGAACTCCCCAAGTAGTCTAGTATTGTTGGCCAGGAATCCTCTTGCTTCTGCCCCCTTGTGTTGAGTTTACAAGTGACTACCACCCGCCACAGTGGGCTTTTTATGTAGGTTGTGGGAAACGAATCTTGAGTTTCCTTGATTGTATGGCAAGTACTTTGATATGTTCCCCAGCTCTGGAATCCTGTTTTAAAGTACCTTAAACTTGTTCTAACCAAACTCAGTCTCCAGCCTTCCAAATCTGCCCTTGTCCTCTGATCACATGTGAACCTACCTGTCTTGATCTTTTACTGGTCACAACTCCTAAATGTATTTTTATACCAAACCCTCCTCAGTGATGGGATGGGCTTTTCTTCCTCTTTGCTTCCTTGGGGGAGTTTGTTGCCTTCATTCTAAGAACGTATGTGTTGTTGTCTTAGTTAGGGTTTTACTGCTGTCAACAGACACCATGACCAAGGCAGGTCCTATAAAGGACAGCATTTAATTGAGCTGGCTTACAAGTTCAGAGGTTCAGTTCATCATCATCAAGTTGGGAGCAGGGCAGCATCTAGGCAGGCATGGTGCAGGAGGAGTTGAGAGTTCTGCATCTTCATCTGAAGGCTTCTAGTGGAAGACTAACTTCCAGGCAGCTAGAGTGAGGGTCTTTAGGCCCATACCCACAGTGACACACCTACTCCAACAGGACTACACCTTTTAATAGTGCCACTCCCTGGGCCAAGCCTATACAAACCATCACAGTTGTCTTCCCAGACACTAACCAGGCTAGATTCCACTTGTACTAGCATTTTTTTCTAATACTTGTTTTGTGTCATATTGGCCATTGAACTCAAGGCCCTGTGCATACTAAGTAAGCTGACTACAAGTTGACAACACTTTTCCCCTGTACCAGTGTTTGATAGCTAGATGTAAACTCACACTCAAGATAATCCTGAGCCCCTTGCTAACCACCAGTAGGCTGCTCTCCAAGGGAAAGATAGGCTCCAAGAGTGGAGGGACAGGGATTTCAACATTGCTCCAAGAAATTCACAACCAACAGCAGAGCTCTTGTTCTCTCATAAAGTAAACACACCGTTTCACTAGTTCCTAGCTGCTGTTGCTCACTGACTTCCCCCTCTGACACTGGGGGCAGAAGCCATCCTTCTAAGATGAGAATCCTTATTTGGACCAAACCAAGGGATTCACTAGGCTGAAGTTACATGTTGGTCTTGAGCATGCTCTGATGAGCCTATTTGGACCAGATAGTGGACCAGCCCACTAGAGGTGTCTGGTAGTCTCCAATTTTAGCTGTAAAATTGAAAAAAAAAATATATAATATGTAGATTATGCACCTGATTAATAGTGTTGATCACACTGACAGACTCCACTAGCATAAAGCTCCTTTCTTCAAGACCATCAATGATCAATTATCCTTTGCAAGAACAATGAGTGTAGTTGCTAAGATAGTGTTTGTGTGTGTGCATGCATGTGTGTGTGCGTGTAGACTAGCTGGCCAGAAAAAGCTTCAGATCTACTTATCTCTACCTCTCCAGATCTGAGATTACAAGCACGTCCTGCCACTTTCTGTTGTTCTGTATTTTAAGTATGGGTACTAGATATTTAATTCAGATCCTCCTGTTTGCAAAGCAAGCACTTTACTGACTAAGCTATCTCCCTAGCTCCCAAGAAAGATGATATTGATGATGACAATATTGGATGTGATGATAGTGACGATGATGGTGATGATTGTGATAATGTTGGTGATGGTGCTTGTAGCAATAATGGTGATGATGATGTTGGTGTCAATGACGGTGATAGTGACAAGTAACTTACCTTATAAGATTACCATGAATATGATGATGATGTACATATAAATTAATTTATGTAACCGATTAATCTAGCAGATCCTATAACAAAGTAGAACACTGGACTAGGGGTAATGATTGGTATTATTCCCAAGGCTGGGCTCATTATTTACTAAAAGAGATATCTACTCTGTTGACATTGTCATATGACATCATCATCTATAAAAGTGACAGGCTGTATAGATCCTTATCCTGCGTCTCATATGGCCCATCATCTACCTGTGGCTAACACTAACTTGAATATTCCAGAGAGCATTTGTGTCCTCATGTAATATTCCTTGTCTTTTATATTAGCAGTACTAATACGGAGCCAGGTAAGAACAAGGAACAGCCACATACAAAGGTGGAGTGCTGTACAAATGTATGAGATGCCATACTCAACAAAGACGTTTCTAGAAAGGATAAATCATGGGGTCAATTTGTGGTGAGAAGTTTGGTTTCTTTGGAAACACAGAAATGTTATAGGAATGTGTTTTTCTTTCAATCCCAGGAGTCAGGCATGGGGCTGCTTTAGACTGTCAACAGCAGCTGACTATGATTTGCCACGTGCTCTAGCAGGGGTGTGATTTTCCCAGTTACAGAGAGTTTCTGCAAATGTATGATGTTTGAAATTCTGGGGACTCTTGAGAAGGTATAAAAATGCCAGAGCCCACTCTTTCTACACGGTGTTGATTGAAGGCTTCTTTGGGGAAGCTTTTGGTCAGCTTTATCTGTCTGATTCTGTAACAGCACCTATTTTGAATTGCTATTTGGAGGGCCAGTGCTTACTTAAGCTGGATTTTGTAACCCAGTAGATTTTGGCTTGAGGTCTGATTTCCCCATCTTAAATTAAGAATCCTAATGTTGAGAATTGCATAGGTTTGTGTGGAACAAAGCCTAGAACAACTGTAGGTAAACTAGTGATCTAGTCTGATTACAGGTGGGGAAGTTTTGGTGCCATAATTTCTCTTTGTTGGTGTTGAACTTTTAATCAGCTGAAATGCATTTCTGTACCACAATATAAAGCAGAAGAAGCGCTGCTATATATACTATATACTATACATAAACTATACACATACTATATATATATATATATATATATATATATATATATATATATATATACTAGTTATGTATCCAGAGCATGCTAAATCTCGACTTTAAACTCACTCGAGTGAGTCTGATATACCTTTATATTGACGTTAGTGTTAGGTCAATAGTGCTTGGAAGGAAGGAAGAGGGGAGGGAGGAAAGAAGAATCATCATATTGAAATTGTCAGTATTAGTCAGCAGCTATTTAGATGAATGAACGAAGTGATGATGATGCAAGATATCATGGAAAGCAGCAGTATCCCTGCAGCACCAGCTCCCTGTGCCATTTTTAAATTCTTCTGCATAATTAGCATCCTGGATAATCTGCGGGCAGCATAAATCTTTATTGATATTATTAAGAGTATCTGAATTATTGAAAAAAACACTCTTCCTACCATGTTTTATTAAGAACCATGACAGGTGTTTTATGGTGTGCCTCTTCAAGTGTGTGAAATAGATATACAACGACTTTAATCAGCACATCAAGACTCAGCAGTGTACGTGTTTGTATCTGATGCACAACTGCTATGGGTTTCAACCCTGCTCTGCACACCAAAAGCCATTAGAAACCCTGTCAACCATCACCACGGTCACACCACCATCTCTCCTTTCTAAACTCTTATCAGTCTAGTCCTTTATTTTTGAGGCAGTAGCTTTCTTTTTAAAATATATATTTGTTTGTTTGTTTGTTTGCTGCATGTATGAACTTTTTTGCCTTTGCAGACATATTTATGTGCAGCACATGGAAGGCTATTTACCTATAGAATTTAGAAAAGGACACCAGATCCCCTGGAACTGGAGCTTCAGGTGGTTGTGAGCCACCATGTGGATGTTAGGAAATGATGCCAGGTCCTCTGTAAGAGCAACAAGTGCCTTTAACTGCTGAGCCTATATCTATTCAGTCCTGAGGTTGTATTCATTTTATATTCTGTTCTGTTGAAAGTTACAGTCACACAGTTGCTGTCACATGTGGACTCCACCACTGGTGATAGCCTATCTTTTCACCCCTGTCGCAAAGTCTGATAGGTAGTGTTAACTATCACCTTGACAGGATCTAGAATCCCCTAAGAGACAAGTCTTTGGGCACATCTGCCAAGAATGGCTTAGATTGGGTGAGTTCTGAGAATGCCTATGCGAGATGGTCTTGATTAGGTTAATCGAGATGGTAAGAAACACCATTCTCTGAGCTAGGGTCACCAGCTGATTAAAAAAGGGAAAGTGGGGTGAGCACCAGCATTCATTGCTCTCTTTTTCCTGACTGTGAGTGAAATGTGACCAGCTGCCTCGTGCCTTCCCTGCTGTGATGGACTATACCCTCAGAATGTCAGTCAAGATAAATCCTTTCTTTCTTTCTTTCTTTCTTTCTTTCTTTCTTTCTTTCTTTCTTTCTTTCTTTTTTTAGTTGCTTTTTTCAGGGTGTTTTTATCACTGCAACAGGAAACATAACTAAAACAGAGGTCACAGCCCCTGGTTTATGGGATGTTCTCTGTTGTGTTCTTTTCTTCCCTACTTGGGGCAGAGCACACATTCTTGCCTCTACTGAGATATCCCTTTCTGTTAGGTCCTCCGAATGGCACTTTTTACGGCACCACACCTCTCTATGACAGTAGTCTATTATTGTACATTTTCTGACCTAACCTTAACACTATAAAAATGAATGACCAGGGGCTAGATAGATGGCTATGGTTAAGAGCACTTACTGCTCTTGCAGAGGACCAGTGTTCAGTTCCCACAACAGACTGTAGGGGAAATTGGTGTCCTCTTCAAGCCTTTGCAGGCACTTGTATACATCTTGTATACATGTATGCATATTAGAGAGAGGAGAGGGAGCATAGGAGAAGAGGAGGAGAGGAGGAGGAGAAGGAAGAGGAGTGAGAAGAAGAGGAGGAAGAGAAGAAAAAGAAATCTTTTCAAAAGGTCCATGGGATTTTATAGTCAATATTTGAAGACTTCTCTAAACAAATAGCAGTAGAAGAAAACCCAGCTCTATAGTGAAGTGATGACTAATTTTTATGAGAACCAATTCAAGGACTTGGTCAGAGACCCCCGCCTTCATCTCACAAGTTCCCTCTGTCTCCCAGTGGGGAACTGGCTGATAAGTCCATCAATACATTTATTTTGTCAGCTGTCAGTGTGTGGCATCCAGACTTCTGAGCTGCATGACCTGGGCCAGGAAATGGAAACCTGTCACTGGAGGAACGATCTCATCACCACCACATGCCATTCTTGTCATATGGATTTTCAGTCAATGTCTTCCTGGCTTTGAAAATCTAGGCCATGACCTCACTTTTAGCTGTGGGGTCTCTTTAAATTATTACTATCCACTGAAACCAGTTAAGTCAGTTCCTGTCTAAGTTATTCAAGCTTAGTCAATGCTACCCGTAAAGGTTCTAGTGTAGGCTCTTAGAAGATGACTCAGTTACTAAAGTACTGACTTCAGATCTCCAGCACCCACATAAGAAACCAAGTGGGAAGGCACATGCCTATAACCACAGAGCTGAGACAACAGAGACAAAGCCATCTCCAGGGTCTGCTGGTCTTCCAGACTAACCAATCAAGAAGCTCAAGGTTCAGTGAAAGATCCAGTCTCAAAAACAGAGTGAGAGATGATCAAAGAACATACCTAGTTGTTCCATGTTAACCTATGGTCTCTACATGTGCCCACAAAGGCAGACACACTGGCATATATCATACAGACAGACACAAGGACACATGGGGCACTGTATCTATTCTGTGCTGTTTCACATCTTTCCCCATACATGCAGACACACCCACATACATACAAATGCACATACATACCAGGTCAAACCATTTTCCCTTAGCACTGAACATGAATTTATACACACACTGATTCATCCTTTATTTTCATGCACAATTTTTTGGAGTACCTTAAATCTTGTTGTGATTTTTTTTTCTTTTTAAGCATAAGTAAATCATCAACAATGTCAAAGAACTGAACTACTGCTTTGAAAACTGAGATCTGAGCTTTATAGATCAGGACCCATAAGTTTCTGGATGGTTAGGCAGAATTTTGAAACGCAAAACTAAACAGTTGGAAAATATTTCTCAGGGGGATGGGGAAAAGCTTGGAGGGTAAGATGCTGTGCAAATATAAGGACCTGCATTCTATCCTCAGAATGCACGTAAAACAGTTAGGCGTGGTAGTGCACACTTCAAACCCCAATCCTGAGGAAGTGGAGGGTTGGCAGATTTCTGGGGCTAGCTGGCCAGCCAGTCTAGCCTACATGGTACATTCCAAGGCATTTAGAAACCCTATTTCAAAAAACAAGGCAGAACTAAAACTGTAACTCTGTTATGAAGCACTTGACTCTCATACATGAGGCTATGTGTTCCATCCCCAGTACTGCCAATAAAAAGAAAAATAATGCTAGCACTGACTTTGGGCTGGCAAGATGGCTCAGCTGCCAAGCCTGATGACCTGAGTTCTAATCCCAAGACTCCCATGATAGAATGAGAGAATTGACTCACATAAGTTGTCCTCTGACTCCAAATTGCGTGCCATGGCACACACCCAAACAACAGCGATACTAATAATTAAAATTAAATCAAAAATTTTAAACTACCAAAAAAAAACCAGAATAACAACATCAAAGAAAATAAACACAAAGCTGGGCAGTGATGGCGCATGTCTTTAATCCCAGCACTTGGGAGGCAGAGGCAGGCGGATTTCTGAGTTCTAGGCCAGCCTGGTCTACAGAGTGAGTTCCAGGACAGCCAGGGCTACACAGAGAAACCCTGTCTCAAAAAACCAAAAAAGAAAGAAAGAAAGAAAGAAAGAAAGAAAGAAAGAAAGGAAGGAAGGAAGGAAGGAAGGAAGGAAGGAAGGAAGGAAGGAAGAAAGAGAAGGGAAAAGGAAAGAAAAGAAAAGAGAAGAAAAGAAAAGAAAAGAAAAGAAAAGAAAAGAAAAGAAAAGGAAAGAAAAGGAAAGAAAAGAAAAGAGACACAAGCTTGTCTCCTGGCATCCACACAAATATGCAAACATACACAAGCACACAACCATATACACATACACACATATACAAATGATGTAGCCAGGAGTACAAGTATACTTCTACCACTCAGGATGGACAGACAGATCTTTCATTGTGAGGGAACTCCTGCAACGGAATCATGAAGCTCACATCTGTAGCACTGAAGAACGTTTTCAATATTTATTGTAGGTCCACTAAATACCAGATGTGCCTGTGTCCATCACTCCAGGTTTCTTAGATAATCCACTTAGAAGGAGAAGAGGGTTCCTTTGGCTTATAATGTTGAAGGTTTGATTGGCCCAGGATTCGGAGCAAGTAATGAGGCCTTAATTCATGCTAAGAGCATGTGGTGAATGACAACCACTCACCTCATGGCCAGGACACAGTAAAACAGAAAAACAGGGAAGAGACTGGACTCCCACAATCCAATCAGCCCTCGTTAAGTCCCTGAATGATGAAGATCAGCTCTGCGTGTGTGTGTGTGTGTGTGTGTGTGTGTGTGTGTGTGTGTGTGTGTGTGTGTAAGAGGGGGATATATGAGTCAGAAGACAACATCAAATGTCAGTCTTTACATGTCTTCCACTTTTGGTTTGAGGCACGGTCTCTCTTTGGCTGGAGATTCCATAGATAGGCCAGGCTGGTCATTGAGCTTCCCGGAGTCTACCTGCCTTCACCACCTATCACTGGGATTACAAATGTGTGTTTCCATGCTCAGCTTTTTATGTGGGTCCTGGAATATTGAACTCAGGTCTTCTGACTTGAATGACAATTACTTTTACTGACTGAGCTATGTCTCCAACTGAAGACTAACATTTTATCACATTCCATATTTGGAACATTCCATATCCAAACTGCAGTACCAGGTAAGCTTGTTGTGCATAGAGATGCACAAACATGCCCTATTCCATACTGACAGCCTAGAGGAGGGTGCACAAGTTTACAGACAAAGCCATGATAAACATCCTAGAACACGCATAAAAAGCTAGGCATGACTGCAAGTGCCTGTAGCACCAGCATTGGGGAAATGTGGAGACAGGTGGGTCCTGAATGTCTACTGGCCAGCCAGCCTAGTGAAAGAATGGCAAACTTCCCATTTGGTGAGAAACTCTTGTCTCAAGGCCATAGCACAGAGAGATGCAAGGGTTTTCAGTGAGTTCATGATAGTAACACGTAACCAAGAGGGGAGAACTCAGAGAATGAACCATGGCAGGGAGTTGGAGGCATATTCTTCCAGATTGTATCCTCCAATCAAACTTGGAAGCAGGATAGGATTAGGCAATCCGGGAAAGGAGGCAGAAGGAAGACCAGGTGGGATGCAAGGGATGGTGAGAAGTGTAGAGCATGCGTGGGGAAGTGCAGTCTGCAGTGCAGACTAGAAGGGAACATTCTGAGGAAATGGGCCAGGGCCAGACCATAGCAGAACTTGTAGGTTATGGAGCAGAGCCCAGAGCTTGGAATGCATCCCATAACCAAGAGAGAACTCCCGAAGCATTGCAATCAGGAGGCTGCACGTGATGAAATGTGCATTTTATAAAGATTAGGATGATTACCCAGTGTGGCGAATGGGGGGAGGGGGAGAAGGAGGGAGACAAGAATCAAGGCGCAGTGACCAATTAGGAGCTCGTCGGAATAATAGGAGCTAAAAATAATGCAGCCCTTGAACTGAGCAGAGCATCGCTTTACCAAAAAAGCACAGCAGTGCTCTCCCGCTGGCCGCTTCTTATCTTGTTCTCCCAATGGAAGCCAAAAAAACATTGTGCTAAATTGCAGGCATCTCTGCATGGATCCAGGGGAACTGGGGCCAAGTGTACAGATTGCTAGAGACCGTGGTGGATACTGGAATGGAGCATCAAAACATTAGCAGCCAGGGACCAGGGAGGTGGCTGAGTAGGGTAATTGCTTGCTATGAAAGCATGGGGACCAGAGTTTGATTCCCAGCACCCTCACAAAGAGCAAGCCAGCCTGAGATGTTAAATGACTTCTAACCCTTTACGGGCTGTGGAGGTAGAAAATTGAATATATGTAATTTTTTTTGGAGGTAGATAGTTGAATACATGGTTTGGTTTGGTTTGGTATGGCTTTTTAAGTGTGGTCCATGCAGAATTAAATTCAAGCAGATAGGGCCTAGAGAGAGGGTTCAGGCTCTTGCCTCTAAGACAGGAGGAGTTCAGAGATTCAGAAAATAATGTAGATGTCAAGTAGGCATGGTACCCTGTCTGTAATTGTAGCCTCAGAAGGTAGAGACAGGGGCTCTGCAGAGCAAGCTGGACTGGCCACGTGAGTGAGCTCTGGGTTACAGTGAGAGGGTCATGCTCAATGAATAAGGCGCAAGAGCAATCACGGATGATCTGTGACATCAACACTGGGCCTCCACATGAATGTACACATACATACATGTACTCACATAAAAAGGTGCTTACCCGCACACATGCAAAGCATCCATGCATAAATGCACACATGCACCCACATGCACAATGGAAGAGAAATGCAAACAGATAGAGTCCATGGTTCTAAAATAGCTGATGCTTTGTTCCTTTATCATAAATCCCCAGTTAGGGTTGGAGCAATGGCCCAGTGGTGAAGAGCATTTGCTGACCTTGCGGAGGACCTCAGTTAGGTTTCTAACACCTGCTGGTGGGCTGGCTGTTCAGAATCTACCTGTAACTTGTAATTTCAGCTTCTGGGGTATTTATCACCCTCTTCCTGTCTTCAGTGTGGACACTGGGCATGCACAGGAGCAAGCACACACATATACACCCACACATATACACACGCACGTGCACACGCACACTTGTGCTCTAGGATGCTGCTAGTGTTAACTTGAAGACACTTGAGGAGCTGATTGTTTCAGGTATGGAAACCACTGTGGCAAGAATGGATTCATCAAAGGAAGTAACAGCCCATGAACTAAGCAGACAAAGTGCCAGTCATGGCCTCTTTCAAGTCCCATGTTGACCTTCGGTTAGAACAGGTGAATTTCTATAGTAGATATACAACCTGTGATATACGCATAGAGTGGAATGTTATATATCCACAAATAAAGTACAATTTGGCACATGCTACAGAAGAAATAAAACCAAAGAGCACTATACCAATTAAGACAACACAAGCGAGACAGCCGGCCACTTTCCTGGTGAGAGCACGGGGGTCTGCCCGGCCTGAGAGGTTTGTGGCACAGGCGCCGGCGGGAGCCTTCTTGGCTCCGGGACTCCGCGGAGGGCAGGCTGCACGGGTGACCGTGTGGAATACAGAGTGCCAGCCGTTTCTGGGACGGGCGAGAGTCGCAGAGCTTCTGGGCGGCGCCATCTTCAGCTCCAGACAACCAGCCACCTTCCCGGCAAGAGCCACAGAGCTTCTGAGGCAGCGCCATCCTCAGCTCCAGACGGCCGGCCTCCTTCCGGACAAGAGCCACAGAGCTTCTCAGGCGGCGACATCTTCGACTCCAGACAACTGGCCACCTTCCTGGCCAAAGCAACACAGCTTCTGGGAAAGATCCTGTTTTGGGCCTTCACCTTCAGCCAGGAGGAGGTCCAAACACCAGATAACTGTACACCTTCCCTGAAAGAGGAGAGCTTGCCTACAGAGACTGCTCTGACCACTGAAACTCAGAGAAGAGAGCTTGTCTCCCACGCCTGCTGATAGAGGGTAACAAAATCAACAGAGGAACAATCTCTTAACAAAGACAACTATAACAACTAACTCCAGAGATTGCCAGATGGCGAAAGGTAAACGTAAGAATCCTACTAACAGAAGCCAGGACCACTCACCATCATCAGAACCCAGAACGCCCACTTCGCCCAATCCAGGACACCCTAACACACCTGAAAAGGTAGACCTGGATTTAAAAGCATATCTCATGATGATGGTAGAGGACATAAAGAAGGAATTCAATAACTCACTTAAAGAAATACAGGAGAACACTGCTAAAGAGTTACAAGTCCTTAAAGAAAAACAGGAAAACACTGCTAAAGAGTTGCAAGTCCTTAAAGAAAAACAGGAAAACACAACCAAACAGGTAGAAGTCCTTATAGAAAAACAGGAAAACACATCCAAACAGGTGATGGAAATGAACAAAACCATACTAGACCTAAAAAGGGAAGTAGACACAATAAAGAAAACCCAAAGTGAGGCAACGCTGGAGATAGAAACCCTAGGAAAGAAATCTGGAACCATAGATGCCAGCATCAGCAACAGAATACAAGAGATGGAAGAGAGAATCTCAGGTGCAGAAGACTCCATAGAGAACATCGGCACAACAATCAAAGAAAATGGAAAATGCAAAAAGATCCTAACTCAAAACATCCAGGAAATCCAGGACACAATGAGAAGACCAAACCTACAGATAATAGGAGTGGATGAGAATGAAGATTTTCAACTCAAAGGACCAGCAAACATCTTCAACAAAATTATTGAAGAAAACTTCCCAAATCTAAAGAAAGAGATGCCCATGAACATACAAGAAGCCTACAGAACTCCAAATAGACTGGACCAGAAAAGAAATTCCTCCCGACACATAATAATCAGAACACCAAATGCACTAAATAAAGATAGAATACTAAAAGCAGTAAGGGAAAAAGGTCAAGTAACATATAAAGGCAAGCCTATCAGAATTACACCAGATTTTTCACCAGAGACTATGAAAGCCAGAAGAGCCTGGACAGATGTTATACAGACACTAAGAGAACACAAATGCCAGCCCAGGCTACTATACCCAGCCAAACTCTCAATTACCATAGATGGAGAAACCAAAGTATTCCACGACAAAACTAAATTCACCCATTATCTCTCCATGAATCCAGCCCTTCAAAGGATAATAACAGAAAAAAACCAATACAAGGACGGGAACCACGCCCTAGAAAAAACAAGAAGATAATCCCTCAACAAACCTAAAAGAAGACAGCCACAAGAACAGAATGCCAACTTTAACAACAAAAATAACAGGAAGCAACAATTACCTTTCCTTAATATCTCTTAATATCAATGGACTCAATTCCCCAATAAAAAGACATAGACTAACAGACTGGCTACACAAACAGGACCCAACATTCTGCTGCTTACAGGAAACCCATCTCAGGGAAAAAGACAGACACTACCTCAGAGTGAAAGGCTGGAAAACAATTTTCCAAGCAAATGGTCTGAAGAAACAGGCTGGAGTAGCCATTCTAATATCGGATAAAATCGACTTCCAACCCAAAGTTATCAAAAAAGACAAGGAGGGACACTTCATACTCATCAAAGGTAAAATCCTCCAAGAGGAACTCTCAATTCTGAATATCTACGCTCCAAATGCAAGGGCAGCCACATTCATTAAAGACACTTTAGTAAAGCTCAAAGCACACATTGCACCTCACACAATAATAGTGGGAGACTTCAACACACCACTTTCTTCAATGGACAGATCGTGGAAACAGAAACTAAACAGGGACACAGTGAAACTAACAGAAGTTATGAAACAAATGGACCTGACAGATATCTACAGAACATTTTATCCTAAAACAAAAGCATATACCTTCTTCTCAGCACCTCACGGGACCTTCTCAAAAATTGACCATATAATTGGTCACAAAACAGGCCTCAACAGATACAAAAATATTGAAATTGTCCCATGTATCCTATCAGACCACCATGGCCTAAGACTGATCTTCAATAACAACATAAATAATGGAAAGCCAACATTCACGTGGAAACTGAATAACACTCTTCTCAATGATACTTTGGTCAAGGAAGGAATAAAGAAAGAAATTAAAGACTTTTTAGAGTTTAATGAAAATGAAGCCACAACGTACCCAAACCTATGGGACACAATGAAAGCATTTCTAAGAGGGAAACTCATAGCTCTGAGTGCCTCCAAGAAGAAACGGGAGAGAGCACATACTAGCAGCTTGACAACACATCTAAAAGCCCTAGAAAAAAAGGAAGCAAATTCACCCAAGAGGAGTAGACGGCAGGAAATAATCAAACTCAGGGGTGAAATCAACCAAGTGGAAACAAGAAGAACTATTCAAAGAATTAACCAAACGAGGAGTTGGTTCTTTGAGAAAATCAACAAGATAGATAAACCTTTAGCTAGACTCACTAAAGGGCACAGGGACAAAATCCTAATTAACAAAATCAGAAATGAAAAGGGAGACATAACAACAGATCCTGAAGAAATCCAAAACACCATCAGATCCTTCTACAAAAGGCTATACTCAACAAAACTGGAAAACCTGGACGAAATGGACAAATTTCTGGACAGATACCAGGTACCAAAGTTGAATCAGGATCAAGTTGACCATCTAAACAGTCCCATATCACCTAAAGAAATAGAAGCAGTTATTAATAGTCTCCCAACCAAAAAAAGCCCAGGACCAGACGGGTTTAGTGCAGAGTTCTATCAGACCTTCAAAGAAGATCTAATTCCAGTTCTCCACAAACTATTTCACAAAATAGAAGTAGAAGGTACTCTACCCAACTCATTTTATGAAGCCACTATTACTCTGATACCTAAACCACAGAAAGACCCAACAAAGATAGAGAACTTCAGACCAATTTCTCTTATGAATATCGATGCAAAAATCCTCAATAAAATTCTCGCTAACCGAATCCAAGAACACATTAAAGCAATCATCCATCCTGACCAAGTAGGTTTTATTCCAGGGATGCAGGGATGGTTTAATATACGAAAATCCATCAATGTAATCCATTATATAAACAAACTCAAAGACAAAAACCACATGATCATCTCGTTAGATGCAGAAAAAGCATTTGACAAGATCCAACACCCATTCATGATAAAAGTGTTGGAAAGATCAGGAATTCAAGGCCCATACCTAAACATGATAAAAGCAATCTACAGCAAACCAGTAGCCAACATCAAAGTAAATGGAGAGAAGCTGGAAGCAATCCCACTAAAATCAGGGACTAGACAAGGCTGCCCACTTTCTCCCTACCTTTTCAACATAGTACTTGAAGTATTAGCCAGAGCAATTCGACAACAAAAGGAGATCAAGGGGATACAAATTGGAAAAGAGGAAGTCAAAATATCACTTTTTGCAGATGATATGATAGTATATATAAGTGACCCTAAAAATTCTACCAGAGAACTCCTAAACCTGATAAACAGCTTCGGTGAAGTAGCTGGATATAAAATAAACTCAAACAAGTCAATGGCCTTTCTCTATACAAAGAATAAACAGGCTGAGAAAGAAATTAGGGAAACAACACCCTTCTCAATAGTCACAAATAATATAAAATATCTTGGCGTGATTCTAACTAAGGAAGTGAAAGATCTGTATGATAAAAACTTCAAATCTCTGAAGAAAGAAATTAAAGAAGATCTCAGAAGATGGAAAGATCTCCCATGCTCATGGATTGGCAGGATCAACATTGTAAAAATGGCTATCTTGCCAAAAGCAATCTACAGATTCAATGCAATCCCCATCAAAATGCCAACTCAATTCTTCAACGAATTAGAAGGAGCAATTTGCAAATTCATCTGGAATAACAAAAAACCTAGGATAGCAAAAACTCTTCTCAAGGATAAAAGAACCTCTGGTGGAATCACCATGCCTGACCTAAAGCTTTACTACAGGGCAATTGTGATAAAAACTGCATGGTACTGGTATAGAGACAGACAAGTAGACCAATGGAATAGAATTGAAGACCCAGAAATGAACCCACACACCTATGGTCACTTGATCTTCGACAAGGGAGCTAAAACCATCCAGTGGAAGAAAGACAGCATTTTCAACAATTGGTGCTGGCACAACTGGTTGTTATCATGTAGAAGAATGCGAATCGATCCATACTTATCTCCTTGTACTAAGGTCAAATCTAAGTGGATCAAGGAACTTCACATAAAACCAGAGACACTGAAACTTATAGAGGAGAAAGTGGGGAAAAGCCTTGAAGATATGGGTACAGGGGAAAAATTCCTGAACAGAACAGCAATGGCTTGCTCTGTAAGATCGAGAATTGACAAATGGGACCTAATGAAACTCCAAAGTTTCTGCAAGGCAAAAGACACCGTCAATAAGACAAAAAGACCACCAACAGATTGGGAAAGGATCTTTACCTATCCTAAATCAGATAGGGGACTAATATCCAACATATATAAAGAACTCAAGAAGGTGGACTTCAGAAAATCAAATAACCCCATTAAAAAATGGGGCTCAGAACTGAACAAAGAATTCTCACCTGAGGAATACCGAATGGCAGAGAAGCACCTGAAAAAATGCTCAACATCCTTAATCATCAGGGAAATGCAAATCAAAACAACCCTGAGATTCCACCTCACACCAGTCAGAATGGCTAAGATCAAAAATTCAGGTGACAGCAGATGCTGGCGTGGATGTGGAGAAAGAGGAACACTCCTCCATTGTTGATGGGATTGCAGGCTTGTACAACCACTATGGAAATCAGTCTGGCGGTTCCTCAGAAAACTGGATATAGTACTACCGGAGGATCCAGCAATACCTCTCCTGGGCATATATCCAGAAGATGCCCCAACTGGTAAGAAGGACACATGCTCCACTATGTTCATAGCAGCCTTATTTATAATAGCCAGAAGCTGGAAGGAACCCAGATGCCCCTCAACAGAGGAATGGATACAGAAAATGTGGTACATCTACACAATGGAGTACTACTCAGCTATTAAAAAGAATGAATTTATGAAATTCCTAGCCAAATGGATGGACCTGGAGGGCATCATCCTGAGTGAGGTAACACATTCACAAAGGAACTCACACAATATGTACTCACTGATAAGTGGATATTAGCCCAAAACCTAAGATACCCAAGATATAAGATACAATTTCCTAAACACATGAAACTCAAGAAAAATGAAGACTGAAGTGTGAACACTATGCCCCTCCTTAGAAGTGGGAACAAAACACCCTTGGAAGGAGTTACAGAGACAAAGTTTGGAGCTGAGATAAAAGGATGGACCATGTAGACACTAGCATATCCGGGGATCCATCCCATAATCAGCTTCCAAATGCTGACACCATTGCATACACTAGCAAGATTATGCTGAAAGGACCCTGATATAGCTGTCTCTTGTCAGAGTATGCCTGGGCCTAGCAAACATAGAAGTGGATGCTCACAGTCGGCTATTGGATGGATCACATGGCCCCCAATGAAGGAGCTAGAGAAAGTACCAAAGAAGCTAAAGGGATCTGCAACCCTATAGGTGGAACAACATTATGAACTAACCAGTACCCCGGAGCTCTTGACTCTAGCTGCATATGCATCAAAAGATGGCCTAGTCGGCCATCACTGGTAAGAGAGGCCCATTGGACACGCAAACTTTATATGCCCCAGTACAGGGGAACGCCAGGGCCATAAAAGGGGAGTGGGTGGGTAGGGGAGAGGGGGTGGGTGGCTATGGGGGACTTTTGGTATAGCATTGCAAATGTAAATGAGCGAAATACCTAATAAAAAATGGAAAAAAAAAGATTAATAAAAAAAAAAAAAGAAATTTGGCTGCCAATTCTTATATATGAATGCATGACAGTGCAGCTTTTTATACCTCATTAAATAAATGTTGTTTTAAATCTTAAAAAAAAAAAAAAAAAAAAGACAACACAAGCTCGTCCACATAGACACATATAATTCCACTGATGTGCAGGTACCTAGAGAGGTCAGCTTCACAGACATAAAATCAAGCTGAGCCCAGCAGTGGCTGGGAAGAGATGGGTGTGGGGGTTATTTACTCAGTCATGACTTCAATTTTGCACATGGAAAGTTCTAGAGATGGATGGTGGTGACAGTTGCCGACTAATGTGAATGCACCCAATAGCACTGAACAACACGCTTAAAAGAGATTGATATGGGGCATTTTGTGTTATGTACATTTTAACACAATTAAAACGAGAAAAAATATTATGTGTCTGTAAGAGAGAGGCAGGAGCAGAAGGCTAGTCAATACAAAATACATTATGTCAGTATTTTTTCAAACTAAGTAAAATGTTCTCCCTTCCATTCCTCTGCTCTCCCAGCCCTGGCTTTCTGCTCTCTGCCCTGTTCATGTCAGAACTGTATAGAGGTCATCCTGGTATCCTTACAGTGTGGGTGACTCCAACTTTATCCCCTTGGGTTAATTCATTCTGTGCTGCTATAATAAAGTACAGGAGGCTGATTGCTTTAAAAAGAAAGGAGGTAAATTTTGGATCAAGGATTTTAAAGCTCAGCCACCACCCTTGGCTTAATGTGAATACCTTGTGGTGGGTAGGCATATATTACTGGTGTGTGTGTGTGTGTGTGTGTGTGTGTGTGTGCATGTGGGAAGCATGAATTGTCACATAACAAAGGAGAAAGTGGAAGACAGAGATGGGGAAACCAAATTCACTTTACAACCCATTTCTGTGACAATCAATCCACTTCCCTCTCACCTAACATAGTCCTGGTAGACCATCATTAATCCTTTCTAAGAACATAAATCCCTACAAGGTACTAATTAACTCTCATTAGACCCCACTTCTTAAAGGCTCTACTACCTGTCACCAAGGACTCACATTCCAGTGTGTGAGGAACCAGGGAACAAGATATTTGATACCTATCCCACTACAAACCCATTTGCCACCAATATTCTGGCATTCCAAGTCAAATGTATTTACAAACTATTCCTTCACCTATGTTCTGGCTTACCTTCTCACCTGCTCACCAGTCACCAAGCCCTCTACCACCCACACTAACTCTCTCCTCCACAGACACACCCGTGGTTACAATCTGATCTTAATTAACAATAATCTTATTCCTGGCTCATATCACCCAAGTCTTCACTGCCTCTCAATTTACAAGGTTGTAATGGTTGACTTTCACTGTTAATGTGACTGGACTTAGAATTGCCTGAGCGATACGCTTCTGAGTGTATTACTGGGAAGAGTCACTGAAAAGGGAAGGTGGACCACATCTTAAATGTGGTCCCCACCATCCAGTGAGTGGGGATCCTAGACTGATGTGAAAAATAAATTAAGAAGATAGCTAGAAGAACACTAGGGTATATGACACCCTATTCAGGACCCTCTGGTACCCAACACACTTACACAAAACCAAGTATTTTAAAAGGAGCCACTGATATCTGTTTCAAGTCACCCAAATGTGTTCCTAATCTCAATACAATATGTGTATGCACGCACACATGTGGAAAGATGTAGGCCAGAGGACATCTTCTGGTGACATTCCTTAGGCATAATCTACCTTGTTTTTTGAAACCGAGTCTCACTGGCATGAAACTCAACAACAAGTAGGTTGGGCTGGCTGGCCAGTGACTCCCTGGCACCCTTCTGCCTCCACATGCCACCATATCAGGATTTTTAAATGTAGGTTCTGGGGATTGAACTTATATCCTCATGCTTGCAAGATGAGCACTATGGCTACTAAGCTACCACTCCAGCTCTCAACAACACACACACCACACACCACATATACACATGTAACACATGCACACAAACACACACCCAGCACACACACATACACAATGTACACACACAGTACATGTATACATATGCACACAAACACACACATACACCACACCACCACATATCATTCTGTCCTTTAAAAATTCCCCCAATGTTCCTCCCTAATTAGAAAAGAAACTACCCCCACCTCCTTAGGCAGAGAGGGTTACTTCAGAGATCTGAAGAGATACACTAATTGACCGACCTTGGGTCAGTTGTCCATCGCTGATCTAATTGAATGTGACGGAAAGAATACCATCATTTCAGAAAAAGGCAACAGAGGTAGGCACTTCTAAAGATGATGCTCTAAGATCTTGCCTCAGGGAGGCTACTGGGACGAGAACTTGTAGATAGCATTGAAGTCTCAAATCAGTTTAACTTTCAAATATGGAAAGGATTGTTATGGCCTGGACCAATTGGCACGCTCTTAAATGCAGGGGTTGCTGGTGGCTTGCAAGAGAAGATGTTAGAGAGGCTTGAGGAAAAAGCCAAACCTTATGTGGTGGTCTTGGCTTTGGAAATGAAAGGCTTTATTATAGCTCCTCCTTATCCCCACTCCTCCAAAATAGCCTCTGGAAGTACAGAAAGACTCTGACCAACTGTTAGGCAGAAGAGATGAACATTCAACCTACATACACAGGAAACTCAAGACTGCCGATAGTCAGAGTGGTCTAAACGGGGGGGGGGGGGGATCTTCCTTACCTCTTCCACACACGCTCTCATCCTAGCTAACATCTTGATTTCTGCTTTGTAAAGTGCTAAGCAGAGAACCCAGCCAAGCATACCCAGACACTACAAGATGATCAATAGACGTAGCTTTAAGATGCTAACACTGGGACAGTTTGTCGCAAGGTATACATTTTAAATAAAACAACTGAGATATTTCAGGCAGGCAGCAAGAAGGGTTTCCTGGAATTGAGGGGTCATGTGAGGTGACAGTTCCATTCAGGATGCTCCAGCTATCAACCCAATTGAACTGCTCCCACACACGTCTCTGTGCCCTTGGTTCACTTACTCCATATGACATGGTCACAATTATCAAAAAGACACTTTGAAACTAAATCACTTGGTAAAAAGATTTTTATATTATATTATATTATATTATATTATAGTGTGTGTGTTTGTGTGTGTGTGTTCACACTTTAGTATATGTAGACAGGGGCTTAGGTATCCTAAAGACAATCAGAAAGTGCCAGGTTCCCTGGACTGCAGTTACAAGTGGATATGAGCTTCACATGTGGCTGCTGGGAACCAAACCCAGGTCCTCTGCAAGGGTAGCCAATGCTCCTAACTGCTCAGCCATCACTTGAGCCCTAAAACCATTATTCAGCACACACTCATTGAGAAATTTAATAAATTTACATAATATATGAACACTCTTCCAAGATTCTTCCCTCCCAACTTATATAGCCCTTTTATAGCCTGTTGAGTCTACAATGACATCCACACAGGCATAGGTGTGAAGCCATCCACTGGAGCATGGGCAACCTACTGGGAGCTTCATCCTTTCAAAGATCTATTGTTTCCTACCTAGTAGCCAGCTAGTGGTGTGAGTTCATGAGCATAGGAGCCATACCCTACCCAGAAGACACTGTTTTACAACAGTCCTCCCTAACCTCTGGCTCTAACAATCTCCCTACCTTCTTCTCTGTGAAATTCCCTGAGACTTAAAAAAGAGAGTGTGGTGCTGATGTGCATTTAGGGCTGAGCACCCTAGGATCACTTTTGTCTTAAATTAGATATATTAGTTTAATGATTATCAAAATCCAATATGATACCCCTTCTCCCATGTATCATTGCATATATACAAAGCTTGATAAACTTTTCCTCCTCCTCCTCCTCCCCCTCCTCCCCCTCCTTCTCCTCCTTCTCCTCCTCTTCCTTCTCCTCCTCCTCCTCTACCTCCTCTTCCTCCTCCTGCTCCCCCTCCTTCTCTTCCTGCTCCTCCTTCTTTTCTCCTCCTCCTCCTCCTCCCCCTCCTCCTCCTCCTCCTCCTCCTCCTCCTCCAAGGACTGTCTTGTAAGAAAATAATGAACTATTTACTTAGCATTTTTATCATAAAAGTACTTTCAACCATCTCAAATTCAACAAAGATTTATCTCAGGTAGCCTGAGTGTGAGGGTAAGACAACCCAGAGGACTTCTAATGACATGATGTCAGGAACAAAGGCAAGACCTAACTCATATAGCATGTCCCTGGGGTAGGAGGCTCTAGTATAATGACTAGCCAAGAGGTAAGTGGTCCTAGGACCACAGAAATAAAGTTAGTGTATCCTGTTCCATCTCTGCTCTAGCTATCTTTGTTAGCTATCTGGACTACAGGAAAGGCACAACTGAGTCTCCGCTGTCTAATCTGGAGTTTGCCTTTTCCCCTGACTGAATCTGCCTGTGATGCTCCCAGCAGGACCCATCAACTCAGGCCTGGCTCTTCTGGCAGTAAGCCTCTTGTTTTAGAGGAACAGAGCCATAATCTAGTGCCTATAGGAAAGTATTAACCTTAGGTAATGCACAGGGACGATTGTACCCTCCTGAGCAGTCATCCAGAGAGGAAATGAGGAAGGGATGTGCATTCAGGGCTATAAAAACTGCTCTCTGTGCTCCTGTGGTGCATTTTTCTTTAGACCAGTTCTGCAGAAACAAAAATAAAACGCCTGACTTGCAAGACTCCAAGTCTCTCAAATTCATTATTATGAAGTGTGGGTCCTCATTCCCCACATTTCTCAGTTCAGTCAAGTTGACGATCAAGATGGACCCTCATGCTATGTGACATCTCTCCATGTTAGATCATCATCTATCAGATGAGAGCCGTGGTATCACCCCCTGTGAGCCACAGCATTGCTGTGAGCATCCATCTGTATAATGCCCGCTGAGTCCTTAAAGGCTGCCTGACACAAAGTGTGTGCTCAGTAAATGAAAAGGAGATGAATATCTATAGGACTTTAAAATCAAGGTTGCAGGCTGAAAAGGTGGCTCAGTTGTTAAGAGCGTTTGCTGATCTTTGTACAAGACCAATTTCACTTCACAGCATCATAACCACCTATATCACCAGTGCCAGGGAACCTGACATGCCCTTCTAGCTTCAAAGGGGAACTCTGTACATGTGGTGCACATGAATACACATACAAATAAACCTTTAGGATGCTAGCTTGGGCTGGTATAGCACACATGCTCCCTGTGTTGGGTTTTGTATTGGTTTGAAGTTTCTCAGATTCAGAATCATTGCTCTTCCTAGCTTTGAATCTATCCCTCTGTCCTATGGGAGGCTTCCAGCTACATTTCTGAATTTGCTATAGATGCTCTTTTGATCAGGCACAAAGAAGAGAAATGTAGGAAAGGTGCATGGTAGACAGCTCTTCTTTCAAGTGTCATTTCATGGAGTCAAGCCTGGATGCTGGAGTGCTCTGAGCGCAGGGTAAATAGACCTCTACCATCAGTGATTGCTTCCAAGCAGGCTGCAGTTGCTATATCCTGGAGGAACGTCCGAGTTGAATTACTGGAAATGTCAGGAGCAAAACAGGGCAGATTAAATGGGCACTGAGAAGTTCAGAGGGAGGCAGTAATTGCTCTTCGTCTTAGTGTTAAAAAGAGGGAGTCTGAGCACTCAGGAAATGGAGTTAGCGTTGCACAAGTCGAGCAGACTTGAACATAGCCAGCCAGCAGCTCTTGAGATTCCAGAAGAATCAGAGGCATGGGAGGGCTACACCTGAGTAACCTGGATGAAATAAAGACATTTGAAATGGACACTTTTATCAGAACTGTGTAACTCTAACTTTTAAAAATGTTCATTGTTTTTAAAAGTTTTAAAAACTTATCTGTGTGTGTGTGTGGTGTGTGTGTGTGTGTGTGTGTGTGTGTGTGTGTGTGTGTGTGTGTGGTGTGTGTGGTGTGGTGTGTGTGTGTGTGGGTGTGTGTTCGTGTGTGACAGTGCAGGTACCTGTGAAATCTAGAAGAGAGGCACAGTTTCTGGGAGCTAGTATTACAGGTGGTTGTAAGCCACCTGACATGAGTGCTGAGAAGTGTGTCTTCTGCAAGAGCAATAAATGCTCTTAACTACGAACCAGCCCCCAAACTGTAACTTTTGTTGCAAGAAATCATTTTCATGATCAGTTGATCCTTCCCAACACTAAGTTTAACTGCACAGACTCTGTCACAGTTAGATTCACATGACTATAACAAATTGCCTGAGGTAATTGACTTATAGACACAAAATGGTTATTAAGCTCCTAGCTTGAAGAGGTTCAAATCCCAAGTGATTCAGTGAAGACCACCATGGTTTTAGGGGCTGGGGAGATGGTTCAGTTGGTAAAGTGCCTGCCTTGTGAAACATGAAGACCTGAGCCTCACCTCCACCAACCATACCTCCCACCTGAAGCGTTCTGCATCTTCCCCAAATGGTGCCACCACCTAGAGAGCAAGGATTCACACACATGAGCCCATGAAGGGCACTTCACACCTAAACCATAATTGTGGGTAATGAAGGTGTACCACCCACATCTCTTCTTACAAGAATCTGTCAGGGCAAGGCGGGCAGCCCTCACTCTACCGTCAGACCCTTGTAACATCTGCTCCGAGGATATGCTCCATCAGACGGCACACAATCAGTTCCTGAGAATGACCCAGATACTCAACTCAAACCACTCTTTTTAATAGGCACCTGCCCATGCAGACAAGACAGGAAGAGTTTGGGGTGGAATGACTGCAGACTTACCTGCCCGTTCAGCTCTCCTCTTCTTTCATGGAGGCCCAACTAGCATTGCAGTCTGATGGCATTCCTGGCCCTGCTCATTCTCACTAGTATCCTTTATAGACACTTTGCCTAATAAATTTCTTGGATGCCTCTTTCCATCTGGGTGTTTAATCCATCAAAGGACACAAAGAAATATACCACCTAAAGGTGAGCAAAGCTTACCCCTGACTGCCTCTGGCATGTGATGGATAGAAAGTAAATCTACCATAATACTGTTTTTTTCTTTTAGGTCAGGAAGTTGAGAAACCAAACATCCCCAGTGACTGAAGACTGTTACATGAGGAATAGTGTATTTTAATAAAATAAGTAAATGTGGAATAGGGCAAGGTCGTTAATTCTTGAATCAGTAGGGGGAGTCTACAAAACCTGAAAAGAGGACTGGAGAGATATCTCAATCAATAAAGTGCTTGCTGTGCAATTGCGAGGAGCTGAGAACAATCTCCAAAACACACATAACAAATAAACAAAAACCTAGGTGTACTGGTGTGTGCTTGTAACACCAGTACTGAGACAAACAGATCCCTGGAGCTGCCTGGCCAGTCAGCCTAGCCTACTTGGATCTCAATGAGAGAGCTATCTCAGAAAACAAAACATGGCATTAGAGAGATAGACTCAGAGGTCAAGGGCTCTCGTGTATGCATATGCACCCACACACTTGCATAGGCATTTACATGCCTATGCATAGGCACACATACAGCCAAAAAAGTGAAAATCATGTTTAATCACAAGAGAATATTTAGGAGATGGGTATGAAGAAGGTTGAGAGATATGTCCTACTAAGAAAGTGCCAGTAAAGTTGATTTTTATTAATTAATTTATTTTAAAATTATGTATAAAAGTGTGCCTGCTTGTCTATATGTGTACCACGTGTGTGCCATGCTCATGGAAGCCAAAAATAAGTGTCATATCCTCTGGAACTAGAGTTACAGAAAGGCATATACTTCCTAAAGGGGGTAATGGGAACTCAACCTGGGTGCTCTGAAAGAGCAGCAAGTGCTCTAACCTGATACTCTGTCTCTTGACCTGGGTACTGACCTGGGTTTGACATGGACCTCTGTGTTGGCTGGTTCTAACTGTCAACTAGAGACAATCTAGAATCAGGGAGAAGGGAGCCTCAATTGAAGAATTATCTACATCAGGTTGGTCTGTGAGCATGTTTTTGTTTATCGTCTTTACTGATAATTGACATAGAGAGACTTGGCCTACTGTGGTCGGCACCATTCCCTAGGCTGGGCTCTGAGATATGTAAGAGTAGAGAAGGCTAGGTATTAAGAATGCATCTCTCTCTCTCTCTCTCTCTCTCTCTCTCTCTCTGTCTCTCTCTCTGTCTCTCTCTCTGTCTCTGTCCCTCTCTGTCTCTGTCTCTCTGTCTGTCTCTGTCTCTCTGTCTCTGTCTCTGTCTCTCTCTCTCATGTGGATGTGATGTGACTAGCTGTCTCGAGCTCCTGCCTGAATGACTTCGTTGAAATGATGGCATCATGAACTAAAACAAATTTTTCACCCCTAAGATTGCTTTTTGTCAGGGCATTTTAGCGCAGCAACAGAAAAGTAACTAGAACAACCTAGTTCCTTCATTTCTAGAAATGTGATTATGCCTCTATGAGCCACAGCCTTCTTGTCTGTTAAGTGTGGGAAATTATTCCCGCCTCCTTATTGAGGCTTTTTGTATCTTTGTTTTGTTTGTTTGCTTGTTTTTCACAAATATTCAGTCTGTCACAGCTCATTCAGCTTTGCTTATGATGAAGTTTTCCTTTCCATGTTTTTCCCTTCATTCAGATTTTGTTAAAGCTAGACACACCTATTCGCCTTGTACTTGTGTCAATGATATGGGATTTAGGTATTTGCCTTGTGAGGAAACATGATGTTATATAGTTACTGATATTTGGGGTGAAGAAGACTTTATAACCTATATAGCACAGTGGTTCTCAGTCTTCCTAATACTACCACCCTCTAATACAGTTTTTTGTATTATGGTGACCCTCAACTATAAAATTATTTTCATTGTTACTTCATAGCTGTAATTTTGCCACTATTATAAATCATAATATAAATATGTGATATGCAGGATGTATTTTCACTGTTACAAATTGACCCAAAGTGGTAACAACACCCGAGTTGAGAACCACTGCTCTACATGGGCCACCCAGGAGTTCCAGGGACTCTTGATTTAAACTTGGTTGTGGTCCTTGTCTTAAGTTGCTTTATACATTACAGTGACAAAAATGCCTAACCAGAGCTACTTAGGGAAGCGGGTTTATTTTGGCTCACAGTTTCATAAGGGCACCATCTACTATGGTGAGAAAAGCAGCTATGGAGGAGCATGAGAGTGGCTGATGGCATTGCACTAACAATCCAGAAACAGAGAGGGAACAGGAGGAGGGGCTAGGTTATAAAGTCTCAAGGTCAGCCCTTAGTGGCCTGCTTCCTCCCACCTCCACCCACTAAAAGGTTGGATAGTCTCCCAAATGGCACGACTGTCTAGAGATCAGAGTATGTGTTCATGTGTGTGTGTAAGATATATATATATATAGATAGATAGAGAGAGAGAGAGAGAAAGAGAGAGAGAGAGAGAGAGAGAGAGATGTATATGCCTATAAGCAACATTTCTCATTTAAACAGTAATATCCCTTAGAAACTTTTGGCTATGTTATCTTGGGCCCCAAGATGCTAATAGGGGTTCTAGACCTACCTGACCCTGTCTAATAGGTATGCCTGCTCTAGCCACATATCAGTTAAGTAAATAAATGACTCTCTTCTACATTGACATTTAGGATCTGTCAGGAAGAGAAGCAGAGAGTTCTGGCTTTGCCAATGGCAGGCTTCAGAGCTGGACTTTGAAAGCATGATGTGTGGCTTGCAGACAGAATGAATCTGCCCTGGTGGAGAAACGTGGGTGTATGCTTGACAAATCAATTCTTCTTCTCAGAGGAGGAACAGGAAGGCTCCCTCGGAGGTCAGGCAGCTCAATTACTAGAGGCAAAGCAGAATGCAGCAGGTTCTTGAAGAGTGAAAGGGTCTTTGAGTGCAGATGCTAGCACAGCCACCTGCCAGCATCACCTGGGCGACTGGGACTTACTGCTGAGTGCCTCTGATATAAATGACATCGTCACCTCCACATGCAGGGCTGGCCTCTGCCTTCAGTCTCAGAGGTTCTGAAACATCTCACCCAAAGCCAAAGCAAGCTGTGATAAATAGCCAGTCCCTCTGGATCTGTGCAGCCTGCAGAATGGCTGCTTTTGCTGGTAGTCCTCTACAGCTACCCCAAGAGTTTGCCCTTTACTGCTCCTGACTCCTCTCTTGCAAGTAGAAGAAACTAATATTTGGGCACCCTCAGAGAATTACGGATAATATTCTTTTCAATCAAGAGCCATCCATTAAGATATAGTCAAAGATAAGGGGTAAGAGGCTAGGTTAAATCTCTCTACTCAAGCACTACTCAGACCTTAGACTGCCCTTAACCTTCCTGAACTTCAGCTTCCTTGTCTCTTAGAAAACTTCCTTGCGAATGCTGAGGAACTGGCTCGGTCAGCAACTTGCTCGCCAGTCAAGCGTGAGGATCTGGGTTAGAGCTCCAGAATCCACATGTGGTGGTTTACGCTATAGTCACAGCACTGTGGAGGGAGAGACAGGCATAGCCCTGGGACTAACTGGCCGGTCAGCCTCAGCTACTCGGCAAGTTCCAGGTCAGTAACAAACCTTATTTCATAGAACAAAGTGGATGGCACCCAAGGAATGACAACTGATGGCGTCCTCTGGCCTCTTCATGCATATGCACACAGACCACAGACACTTACTCATTCACCACAATACACACACACACACACAAATATGCATATCATATGCACATGCATGTGCATATACACCACATAAACTTACTCATGCACCATAATACACACACATATATGCATATCATATGCACATGCATGTGCATATACACCACATATACTTACTCATGTACCATAACACACACACAAATACACTATATCATATGTGTGTACACATGCATATACACCACAGACACATACATGCACCACACACACAAATGTATCACACACAAATGCACATACACTTAACCATGCACTACACACACACAAGCACATGCATCACACACATACACAACATACCCTTGCATGTGCACAACACATATTATACACATAAGCACAAACATATACTCCACATACATTTACACAAGCTGCACACACACTACAGACATGCACACACATACACAACACTTATCAGAGTACTTACTTGAGAGGGTTAGAATTAAATTTGTTAATAGAGGCCCGTGACCCCTGCACTCATAAACTATCTTTTAGTTCCTAACTGGGAAAACATGCAAATATGGAGACAGACTCTCCATCCTGATGTCCTGAAAGGAAAAGATACACTGTTGAGCTTCTGTATTCATGGATTCTGCATTCACAGATTCCAGCCCACATCCATAGACCCAATCAACAGTGGCTGGAGCGTGTCTGCAAAGCACCACACCTCCACTCAACTCCCACAGCCTTTTATTCCCATATTGCTTTTTAACAGCTATCTCCACAATAGTCACATTATGTGATCATTGTTAGAGATGATGTGAAGTGCATGGAAAAAGATGTGTAAATTCTATGCTAATACTGAATTATTTTATACAATGGTCTTGAGCATCCATAGGCTTTGGTATCTATGTGAAGAGGTATTCTAAACTAATCTACCATGGACTAAGGGATGAGTATGCATCCAGCCACATCTCATGACAGACAGATGCTTAGGTAAACAAGGAGTAAGGCCTGGAGATATGGCTCAATTGGAAGAGTAATTGCTAGCCTTCTGGAAACCCTGGGTTCCATACCCAGCACTCAGTAAACTGGATATGATGGTTTATATCTGTAATCCCAATACTACAATTCAAGCATTTGGGAAGTGGAGGCAGGAAGATCAGTTCTATGTCATCCTTGAGAACATAATCAGAGACCAGTCTGAGGTTCATGAGACTTTTCTCAAAAAAGAGAGAGAGAGAGAGAGAGAGAGAGAGAGAGAGAGGAAGAAAGGAGTGGGAGAGAAAAGAAAGAAAGAAAAAATTAATTTTAATAAATAAATAATAATTTATTTATTAAATAATAAATTAATAGTCATGATCAAATACTGACAAAGCAAGAAAGAAAAATTATTCTGGCTCACAGTTCAGGAGTACATTCCTTCATGGAGAGAAGGCATAGCAGCAGGAGCATCGGGTCATATGGCATCCACAATCAGGAAGCAGAGAGAGATGAATGCTGGTGCTCAGCTCGCTTTCTCCTTTTTCTTAGATCTGAGACCCATGGAACAATGCTGCAATCTGCAGGGTAAGTCTCCTCTCCTCCGTTAACCTTTCTGGAAATGGCCTTAGGGGTACACCTAGAGATGCATCTCCATGGCGTTTCTAAGTCTGATCAATGAAGATTAACCACCCAGCAGGCCATCAAGCCATAGCTCTCAATGACACACTAGCTCCTCCCAGGCTCATCTTTTAGGTTCGTCACTTCTCAACAGTGTATTCCCACTTTTAATCCAGTGATGGAGGTCTCCATGATTAGGTCAGATCAAGCGTGAGCCAGTCATCTCTGTAAACTATCACACAGAGACACACCCTGGGTGAAGCCTACTAATCCCTCTGGTACTTCTCAATCCTGTCTAGTTGTCTAGCAGGGTTAATCAACACAGGATGCTCTTGGAGAGGATCTAAGTTCCGTTCCCAGCACTGATGATAGACAACTCACAGCCACATGTAATTCCAGCTGCAGGAGATCTGATAGCCTCTTCTGGCTTCTGTGGGCAAATGTCTGAGTGCACACATGTGCACACGCGCACACACACACAAATAAATCATTTTAAAACAATTAGCTGGGTATGGTGGTGCATCCCTTTAATCCCAACACTCAGGAGACAGAAGCAAATATTTTAGTGAAGTCAGGGCCAGCCTGGTCTACGTAGTGAGTTCCAAGGGAACTTGGGCTTAACCAATAAAGATGGTTGCCTGCCAAAATTTAGGCTGACACACATTAGTACTGGCTCTCTTTCATTCCCCCCATGGTTACTCATGTGGTCTCTTCCTTTTTATCTATTTGTATAAAACATTGATTTGCAAATGTTCCCCCCCCCTTTTTTTAGAAAGTTTTCAGTCTTTTGAGAAGCCTACTGTTCAATTCTTTTGAATGTTAAAAGACATACAACCCTGCTCCTATTTACATGAAAAAATGACATCCTGATGTGTCACCCTTGACATTAGTGCTCCTCCATGCTCTACCTGCACAATTGTCAATTGTCTAATTTTTATTCCTAATCAATGGAAGCCTGGGGGCATTTTTAACATCTGCTGGGCTTTTTAAAGAACTCATTATAGGAAATAGGAATTCAGTATCTAGCCTGTCTGTTGAATGCCTCCTTGGTTTCCCCAGGCAAAGGGCTCACAGACAATGCTATACTCATCTATTCACTGATGGCCAGATATAAGCAAATCTCTAAATGTCAAAGGAAAGCATGTTCAAGATGTTTCCTTTGGTACATTCCTAAGGGTGACAGAGCTCATTCTTAAAAGCCAAGGAGGCAGCATATAAAAGGATACCAACAGAGCAGGCATTCATCTGTGGAGAAAGGTGAAGAAGAGAAAGACAGGGGGAGACAAGAAGGAAGGGGAGGGAAGAAGGAGGGAAAGAGATAGGCAAAAAAGAAAGGAGAGAAAGATGGTGGAAGGAGAGATGGGAAAGGCATGGAAAGGAGGAGGGAAGGGGGCAGATAGGGATAAAGAATGATAGAGAAATGAAAGAGATATATGGGGAGGGATGAAGAGAGACCACAGAATGGGAGAAAGGGAGACAGAGATATTGAATGAGAGAAAAAGAGATGATCCCAAACTGGGGTGGCCAAGCTGTCCATTGAAATGTATTCACTAACTTTTGCCAACTGTGGGAGCTGACAGTGGGCACTGTTTCTGCTTTGAATGTGCAATGTCCCCCAGAAAGACTCCTGTGTTAGAATGCCCACTGGTGGCACTGTTTTGGAAGGTTGTAGAACTCTTAGGGGCTGGATTGTCTAGCAGATGTGGGTGGCCCTGGTGGTATGCCCTGGTGGTATGGCCTGGTGGTATTTATTTCTGTTGCTGACTAAGCCCTCTGCTCCTTTTATTATTATATGGTCTTATTAGTATTATGTGTATATTCATCTATTTGTATGTATTGTGTGTGTATGTATACACATGCAGTAAGGTCAGAGAGTAGCTCTCAGGTGTTGTTTCTCTCCACATTTACATGCTTAGTCCCCAGTTAATGAACTATTTGCAGAGGATTATGAAATATATCTTTGTAGGAGGAGGTATAACCTTGTGAGAAGAGATGTGCCATTGGAGGGGTAAGCATTGATATTTCAAAAGCTTTGCCAGACCTAGTGTCTGTTTTTTCTCTTTGCCCTGTGATTCAGGGTATAACTATCAGCTACTACCACAACTCCATGACTATTTGTGTGCTGCCATGGTCCCTGCCGTAATCATATGGACTAATACTCTGAAGCTGTAAGCAAGCGCCCAGTTAAATGCTTTATTTTATAACAGTTCCCTTGGCCATGGTCCTCTTCATAGCAATACATCAGTGCCTATGCTATCAGCTGAGTAATCTCACTCTCAAGCCTCAGCCTACCACTGCATCTTAATCCGGCAAAATACGAGGAGCTACTTCTCACAATCAGGCAATCATTCAGGTTGCTACACCTCTCAACCCTGGTGGGATCTATTTCCTGAAACTGTGAGCCCAAACTAATCTATCCCCCTCTCAACTGTATCTGTCACCCATTCTGTCACAGCAGTTAGAAAACTAACCCACACAGGCACGGTTAGGAGCACAAAAAGAAGATGAGATGATGGACTTGTTATCTAACTTCCAGTCATGTGGAGAGGTGGGGCTATATGAGAGTTAATGTTGATTGTACAGTTTATGGGATATATAACCACTGGATAGGCAAATCTCTGGTTATGTTTGTGAGGGCCTTTCAGGCTTTATAGTGGGAAAAGACCCGCTTTAAATGTGGGAAGGGCCATCCCATGGGCTGGGGACCTGGACTGCATAGAAAAGAGAAAGCAAGATGAGGACCTGCATCCATCTCTCTCTGCTTCTTGCCTATGGATGCCACATGACCAGCTGCCTCATGCTCCTGCTGCCGTGTCCTCCCCACAATGCTTACCCCACTGTGCTCTTAAACTGTGAACCAAAGGAAACTCTCCCTTCCTTAAGCTTCTTTGGTTAGGTATTGTTCTCAGCAACATGTAAAGTAGCTAATAGGTCCAGGAAGCACATAGTCATGAGTCAATTTCAGATCCATTGAGAAGAAGGATGTAGATTCATAAGCCTACTCATTAGCTGGGCCACCAGTACAAGCCATTGTATATATCATAGAGAAAGATGAAGGTTGTATTATATCACAGTCCTGTCATGTCCTACCAAAATCATAACTGCTAATCAATTTTCATCATATGCAGTGTTGAGTCATAAATTTATTTCTATGCTATTCTAGCTTCCTTTCTGTTGCTGTGGGGGGGGCATTCTAATCAAGGGGTCCTCCTATATCAATTAACAATCAAAACATCTCACAAAGACAGATGGACAGGTCGATTTTGCCAGGTGACTCTAGGCTATGTCAAGTAGGCAATGAAGCTTAGTCGGACACTGAGCCATAACTATGTATGCATGCTAAAGGTAGATTTCAGCTTCTTATCTATCAAATACTCATGGAGAGTTGAGAACTAAATTACATGTGAACTCTGATACCTAGGGGGGGAAAAAAGGCAAAAATCTCAAGTCAAACTGACCTAGTGCTGATTTTGAAACACAATCTAAATATGTCTAAATAGATTATTTTCTTGAAAAGGTTTAACAATTAACACTTTTTTATTCTTCGCCACTTTTTGTTGTCCTTCTCATTCTCTTTATTTTTCTAAACACGGAGAAGAATTCTGAATATTATTAACAAGAAAAATCCGTGATCTAACCAATACTTCTAACATTTCAACCCATTCATAAACTTTCCTGGGCAAGCTATTGATTGGAATTTTTATTTTGATTTGTGTGTGACAGGGTAGGTGGACATGAGCTCGGGTTCCTTTAGAGGCCAGAAGAGGCTGCAGGATCAAATGAAGCCGCAAACACAGTCATTTATTAGCCACTCAACGTGGGTGCTGGGAACTGAACTCACATCATCTACAAGGGCAGTCTACACTCTTAACATGGTAGCATCTCTCCAGCCCCCACTGGTTGAGTTCTAGGCCTGACTATTAAGAGGAAAATGCATGGAAATGTCATGCGTAAACCAGGAGGGCCTTGGGCAGGAGAGATGGTGGAGTGGTTAAAAGTACTGGGTGTTCTTGCAGAAGACAGAGGTTGGGTTCCCAGCAATACAAGGAAGTTTTAGGGGATCTTACACCCTTTTCTGGTCTCCATGGGTATCAGAACACACACACACACACACACACACACACACACACACACACACACACACACACAGGCTACATATACATACAGACAAAACACTCATGCACATATAGTAAAAATAGATCAATCTTTGAAAAGAAGAAAGCAAAGAGGGAGGGAGGGAGGGAGAGAGAGAGAGAGAGAGAGAGAGAGAGAGAGAGAGAGAGAGAGAGAGAGAGAGAAAGAGAGAGAGAGAGAGAGGAAAGCCTTAACTCAGACTTAGTATTCCTCTAATCTGCTGTCCTAAAGTAAACCTTGATAATCCTCCCTAACAGTAGACTGGATAATCCCTTTAGTGGCATACACATACAACTATACACATATGCATTTCTCGAATAATAATCCGTCCTTTTCTTTTGTACCACAAGGAGGTCTTTAGCATATTTCATTCGCTAATAAAAATTCTCCCTCTGGAAAAGGCACAGTGGCTTCTGAGGAATATTATAAATAGTTCTTCATTAATTGGAACCCACCCCATCTCAGCCTTTTGATGTGCGTGAGAACAGTGTGGAAGGGCTGCCTGATCCCTGATGCACATAGATAATTTCACTGCTCTGGTCCTGGCCCCCACCCTAAGGGTATGGGTGGCCCATTTCTAAAATAGGTGCATTGGAAAGAGTTTGCATGAAATGGAACCACCTTAATGTAAATTAGCAAATGAAACTTAGACATAGAGTTAGGCAAGAAGAGGGCCACCAGTGAGATAAGACATGATGGAGACTAAAGGTATATTTTGACAAAGGGGGGGGGGTGTTCTTTATCTTCCAGTGGTAGGCAATGAGCATATTCCTATCCTTATATATAGCAGTCAAAAACATAAGGAAATCCTTTGCTTAAAAAAAAAAAAGAAAGAAAAAGAAAAAGAAAAGAAAAGAAAAGAAAAGAAAAGAAAAGAAAAAGGAATCATTAAAATCGTTTAGGAATTAGAAGCAAGAAAACAGGAGAGGAAAAGAACAGGAGAGGGGGGCTGTTGAGGTGGCTTAGGAGCTCACGGTGCTTTGCTCCCAAGCATGATGGCTTGAATTCTATCCCTAGAAGACACGATGTGAAAGGAAAGAACCCCACCTCATGCGAGGTGTCTTCTGACAGACATGAGTGTGCCTCCCAATCCAAAAAGCAAATACATCATTGTAAAACCAGAAAAAATTTTAAGCAACAGAAATATCTTCTAAAGGTAAGAAAAAAGGATGACAGAGTTGGAAGGAATGAGACCACCATCTTGAACATCTGAAAAATAGAAGCTACTAGGAAAGGAGACAGATTTGAGCTATGAGGCTTTTTAAAAAGAATAATCGAAATTAAAATGAACAAAGCTGGGTGTGATGGGGCAAGCCTGCCAATCTCAGTTATTTGGAAAGGCCGAAAAGGATCCCAAGATCAAAGCCTGTCAGAACCACAGTGAGTTCAAGGTCAGCCTAGACAAGTTAAGGAGATCTTGCCTCAGAAAAAAAAAGTAAAAAGAGAGCTGGAATGTTATTCAAAAGTAAAATATCTACCTAGGAACCCCCAGTGAGGGGCTGGGGGTGTGGCTCAGTGGTAGAGCCCCTGCCTAGAATCCTCCAGGGAGGTGCTGGGGGTGTGGCCCAGTGGTAGAGCCTCTGCCTAGAATACCCCAGTAAGGGGCTGGGGGTGTGGCCCAGTGGTAGAGCCCCTGCCTAGAATCTCCCAGTAAGGGGCTGGGAGTGTGGCCCAGTGGTAGAGCCCCTGCCTAGAATACCCCAGTAAGGGGCTGGGGGTGTGGCCCAGTGGTAGAGCCCCTGCCTAGAATCCTCCAGGGAGGTGCTGGGGGTGTGGCCCAGTGGTAGAGCCCCTGCCTAGAATCCCCCAGTAAGGGGCTGGGGGTGTGGCCCAGTGGTAGAGCCCCTGCCTAGAATCTCCCAGTAAGGGGCTGGGAGTGTGGCCCAGTGGTAGAGCCCCTGCCTAGAATACCCCAGTAAGGGGCTGGGGGTGTGGCCCAGTGGTAGAGCCCCTGCCTAGAATCCTCCAGGGAGGTGCTGGGGGTGTGGCCCAGTGGTAGAGCCCCTGCCTAGAATCCCCCAGTAAGGGGCTGGGGTGTGGCCCAGTGGTAGAGCCCCTGCCTAGAATCCCCCAGTAAGGGGCTGGGGGTGTGGCCCAGTGGTAGAGCCCCTGCCTAGAATCTCCCAGTAAGGGGCTGGGGGTGTGGCCCAGTGGTAGAACATATGTGAGTTTTTAAGGTCAGTCTCCAGTACTGTTTTTAAAAATGCCATAGGTCCTTTAGTTACATACTTTTCATTTCCTAGAACTCCCTTCTGCTCTCCCATCCCTAGAGTGTCTCCTACACTTCTTTAAGGTATGTACCAGGATAGTCTCACCTAGGGCTGTTACCCTTCAAGTCACAGAAACCAGCATCTCAGTCAACAAATAATGGGCCACCTTATGGCACAAAACAGGAACTCTCGAGATAAGGGAATTCTACAGTGCGTATCCAGTTCTCAGTGCCAGCAAGAGATGATTTTTCCATGTTTGTCCTCTGTTTTTCCCCTGTGTGATGACTTAGTGCTGTAGGTACAAATAAAACATGTACCTAGAGTCACAACCAGGGCAAAAGCAATGCTACCTCTCCCTGGTGGGTCTCCCTTTAAGAGCAAAGGCCCATTTCTCCCAGGCCTATGTTGGGATTTTTCTTCATCTTGATGGTCAGTAATGTGGCATAAGCCCATATCTACACCACTCACCAGTAAGAAGTGTGTAGATGAGCAATGTGTGGAGTACAGGAGCAGGATCAAATCCACTAGAGGAAAGAATAGCTTAGGCTCGGAGTGGGCAGCCAGTGACATATTCTGCAATTCACCCCATGACATATTGGCTGACCAAGTGAAGCCACTGCCCCCCTTTGTGTGTACTTGCCCTCCTGCCTGCCCGCCTGCCTTCCTTTCTTGCCTCTATTTTTTTATTTTTTGAGGCAGAGTCTCTCTATGTAGCCCTGGCTGTTCTGGAACCTGCTATGTAGACCAGGCTGGCCTCAAACCTACAGAGATCTGCCTGCCTCTGGCCCCTGGATTCTGGACTAGAGTTAAAGGCATGTGCTGTGCTACCATGCTCCAGCTATTTCTTTATTTATGTATTATAGAAGTGAGACTTGAAACCAGGTCTCTAAACATGCTGGGCAAGTGTTCTACCGCTGAGCCATGCCAAAGCTCCTCACTCCCTTTCAATTCACCACTAAGCCACATCCTAGCCCCTCATGGAGGGATTCTAGGAAGGCATTTGTCTTAGGGTTTCTATTGCTGTGATAGAACACCATGGCCAAAAAGCAAGTTGGGGAAGAAAGGATTTATTTGTCTCACACTTCCACATTGTAGTCCATCCCTGAAGGAAGTCAAATAGGGTAAGAACCTGGAGGCAGGAGCTAATGCAGAGGCCATGGAGGGATGCTACTTTCAGGCTTGCTCCTCATGGCTTGCTCAGGCTGCTTTCTTATAGAAAGGCCATGCACCTAGGGATAGCACCATCTACAATGAACTAGGCCTTCTCCCATCAGTCACTAATTAAGAAAATGCTCTACAGCTAGACCTTATGGAGACATTTTCCAATTGAGATTTGAAGTGGAAGCTTGTGGTTGTGTGCTGTGATGCAGACTCAGATGTCTTGCTGAGGCAGACTCATGTGGTGTTTTGCTGAGGCAAGACCCATGGGAGGACACATGATGTTTGGAGAGAGTATAAATAGGACTCAATGGACAGTGACGGGGCATTTGCATAGCTAGCCTTGCAACGCTCCGTTGGTCTCCTGTCTTCGCTTCACTGAGAGAGGGATGGCAGAAAACTTCTCCTGGCATCCCAGCTGGTCATTCCCGCTGACTCGGGCCGATTAGGTGGAGGCCTAGCTGTTGGTGCTGATTCATGTTTGGTATCTTAGCAAACAAAGATTGCTATTGCCCCAAAGAACTACTCCTAGACAGGTCCACATCCCCTTGACCTATTTACCATCTTTTCTCCCCTACCTTTGGACAGTGGGCTAGAAGGGGTAGTGTCAAAGCATTAGAAAACCCTTATTAAAAGTAAGTTTTGAAAACTCCAAGCCTATCAGATTCTCCTCTTTCAGATGACCCTAGATTGTGTCATGTTAAAATAAAACTAGCTAGGAAAGCATCCTACCCCTAAGCCATGCTCCTAAGCCCTTGGTAGGAAATTCTAAACAGTTACCATGCGCTACTTACTACTGAACGATGCCACAACCCTAACTAACAAATTCTAGAAATGCACTTTACCATTGAACCACACTCCATCCTTCTTTGTACTCTTTCTTTTTCAACAGGGCCTCCTCGAGTTACCCAAGGAGCTCTCAAACTAGTAATTTTCCTGTCTCAACCTCCTGAGTAGCTGAGGTAACAGACCTTTACCCGATTTCTCTTGGTATATTAGAAAGTCAAAGTTTCCATATCTCAAATGTCTATTTACCCATGTATCAACCCTGTAATATCCGAGTTTCATAAAGCTGAATATGAACATAAACATACTTGTGGTTTCTCCTTGGTTCTATTACACTGTTTAGACTTAAGAATGTGCTAGGGGTGTCACTCAAATGGTAGAGTGCTTATTAGCATGCATGTGGCACTGGGTTTAATGTCTAGCAGTGCACAAACTAAGTATGGTGGCAATCTCAACACATCTGTAATCCCAACAGTTGGGTAGTAGAGGTAGGAGGAACAGAGAGTTCAAGGCCACCCTTGAATAAGTAGGAAGTTTGAAACTAGACCTTATCTCACACAAACAATAACACATGGTGTCAACATTCATTTTCTATTCTTCATAAAACCAAGTCTTCTCTGGGATAGGTGAAAAACTCCCCAACCATCGCATGCAACTGAACTTTGAAGAACTCACTCCTAATACAAGGTGGAATCCAACAGAAATGGGAGAACAAAGACCAGAGAGTTAAATAACCTGCCCACAGTCCAGGTTAAATACACTAGGAACTTCAAAAATAATCTGCCAACATGCTGAGGATCTGTTCAAAGTTTCCACTACAGACACACACAGATAATGCGAGCATTTTTTTTCTCCCACTTGACTCAAATCTTAACTCTGCCTTCAGCTCTTTTCATCCTAAAATTTATATAACAAATGGGTCTCAATCTTTTGCGGATCCAGTTAGTATTCCTGACCAATTAAGGACCCTGAAGAATCAATTATTTGGACTTATTTCCCAGGCTGAAGGGAGGGAGTCTTGCATTTCCAGAACTCTGCTTTGAAATCCCTTGAAAGCATTGTTGAAAAGCAAGAGAGAATTAGACAATAAGGATTCTTTCAAAACAGTGGGATTTGAGGGATCTTATTACCCACTTTAAAATCTTACCTTAAGGCTGGAGTCAGTGTTAATTGGAACGAGGACATCCAAAAGCGAGCAATCTGCATTGTTCAAGTCTGTCTTTTAGCTCTTTAATTTCTTACTGCTCCATCCTCAGCAAAACTATCCAACTCTTAACTCCCTGGGGTATCCCCCTCACCCCGGGCACCAAGAAATGGAAAGGAAAGAAAGGGGGGAAATGGAGACAGAAAGAGCTAGACCACAAAGAATCAATGGCATTTCAGATTCCATTTCCTGCTTTGATTCAGTGGGTAATCCTTTAAAAAAACAAAAAAACAAAAACATGGGATTGAAAATAGAGGGGTCAGGATCCCAGCATCTCTAGAGGAAGCTCATGTGACACCCAGTTCTTACCAGAAATAACAGGCAGTGTTCTCCCCAGATATCATGGAACGCTTTAAAAAATAAGTAGGAATGGCTGACAACAGTCTTGCTACAGACTGGTTCTGGAATGTTCCCTCGACAGTGTATGTGTAAAAGGGTTGGTCCCTGAGCTTGGAACTACATTGGAGCCTGGACTGTTAAAGGCTGCACTGTAGTGGGAGGGGCCTAAGTCCATTAGTGGGTTTATTAACTATTTTTTTTTACTGCTGTCACTGAAGGCCTAGCAAAAGTAGCGAAGGAAGGCAGGCAGGCAGGCAGGCAGGCAGACAGGCAGGCAGGCAGGCAGGAAGGAAGGGATATTTAGGCTCACCATGTGAGGATACAGTCCATCATGGCAGGGAAGGGGTGGTGGCAAGAATGTGGAAAGGGCTTGCCCAGAACCAGAGAGAGTTGAACGCCGCTTAGTTTGATTTCTCAGTTTTACTCAGTCCAGGACCTTGGGATAGAGTCACCCATGGTTAGGATGGGTCTTCCCATTCCTCCACTTACCCTAACCTAGACGACCCCTCACAGGCACGCCCAGAAGAATCTCTCTTATGTGATTCTAGACTCTGTCAGGTTAACCATCAATATTGACCACCACAGGGTTTAGAACTACCTAGGAGACACGTCTGTGGGGCTAGATTGAGTGAGTTAGGGTGGGGAGACCCACCCTAAATGTGGAAAGGACATCTCATGGGCTGGGAGTCTGGGCTGCATAAAAAGATGAGCCGAGCACCAGCATCTACCTCTCTCTGCTTCCTGACTGCAGCAGCCTCACACTTCTGATGCCATGGCTTCCCCGCCATGATGGGTTGGATCCTCTCAGACTGTGAGCCAGTGCAAATGGTTTCTTCCTTAAGTTGCTTTTGTTGGTTGCTACCTTGCCACAGCAGTGAGAAAAGTAGTGAACACAATCAGCAACCAGTTTTGTCTGGTGAAGAGCCTCTTGTACTGCTAGGACAACAGTGTGCCAGTGTAGTTGTTACGAATGTGTGTGTGTGTGTGTGTGTGTGTGTATGGGAGGCGGGTGTTACCTCTGGCAGACTGTGCCAAGGTATTCCCCTGAGAAATTATACCACACAATAGATCTGGTGTAAAAAAGGTTTATTGGGGAAGAGAGGGAAGTTGGGTTATGGGAATGGGATAGAGGCAGACAAGTAGACATGTAGACAGACAGACAGATAGACAGAAGCAGAGAGAGAGTAATGAGGGCAGAGAAAGGAGGAACACAGAAAGCAGAGAGTGGGGGTGCAGAGAGAGAGCTGAGGTGCCTGGAGGTCCTTTTATCCACAGCACACACCTGGTACACCTGGCCCTAGAGGCTGGTGAGGGCGGCAGATGTTGAGGGCAGGTGATGATGTAAGCAGTTGCTAGGCCACGGAGAGCAGGCCAGTAGAATTTCCTGTACACTAACAATAGTGATTAAAACGATTACATTTCTACCTTTTAAATACCCATCATCCCCATCTCTGTGAGTTAATATTCCCTCTGATTCTCACCAGTCTGGCTATTTTTCCAGAAAAAAAAAAAAAAAAAAAACAAAAAACAACAACAACAAAAAACAGCTGTCCATCACAGAGGACTTGGATTCAACAGTTTCTTCTTTGATTATTTTGACACATTTTAGACAAAATCTAAACCTAGAAATAACTGAAGAACTGACCTCAGACAGCCTGAAACTTGCAGCATTGGCTTCTTCGACTGAAAGAGATTCTCGAGTCTTTTTCCTGACTCTTGACTGACACTTGCACTGGAATCATCTGCTTCCCTAATCCACCCCTCACAGAGGTTGAGGTGAGTTGGGTTAAAGAATAGGTTTGAATGTTTCTCAGTTTTACACCAATGCGATAATAGGAGTCAACTTGAAGAGCTTGGGTGTAGCTCAGCAGCAGAGGACTTTGAAATGTACACAGTGCTCCGGGTTCTATCACCCACACTGCCATAAATGTCAGATTGAGAGGTAGAGGAGCTAAGATGGCTCAGTGGGGAAAGGCACTTGCCACCAATCCTGACAGTATGAGTTTGATCCCCAAGGCTGACATTGTGGAAAGAGAATCGACTTCTAAAACCTGACCTCTGATTTCCTCACAGGTGTATGGCATGAGCACGCACACACATACACACAAAGAGAGAGAGAGAGAGAGACAGGCAGTGGTGCCACACGCCATTGATCCCAGCACTTGGGAGGCAGAGGTAGGCGGATTTCTGACTTCAAGGCCAGCCTGGTCTACAGAGTGAGTTCCAGGACAGCCAGGGCTATACAGAGAAACCCTGTCTGGGGGAGGTGGGGAGGGGGAGAGAGAGAGATTAAATAAATAAATAAATAAATAAATAAATGTATGTATGTATATAACTGGGGAGAAATAAAAGATGGCAGAGAGGAGACATTCAGAAAGGAAGGAAGGAGGCTGGGGATGTACTTCAGTAGGTGGAGTGCTAGCTTAGCCGGGGTGAAGCCTGGGTTCCATCCCCAGCAACACACAAAACAGCTGTGGTGGGCACACCTGAAATACCAGCACTTGAGAAGTAAAGTCACCTTGTCTGACCTCAGCTGTGAGAGAGAGAGAGAGTGTATGTGTGTGTGTGTGTGTGTGTGTGTGTGTGTGTATGTGTGTGTGTGTGATGTATGTTGCAACTCCTTTTTTTTTTTTTCTTGCAGTTTAGACGACTACAAAAAAGTCACAAGTATGGACTTTGCACATAAGGATAATTTATAGGGAAGAAATCTGTAAGTATAGAATTCACCAAAAATGAGAATCAATTGTCACTTCCTATCGGCTGTACAGTCTTGGATATTATACACACGCAGGTCAGTCTCCTTGTTAGCTTACAGGTGATTCCACTAGGCTCTTCCCAAGGACCTAGCCATGGCTTAGGTCGTTGCCTCTGTCAAGTGCTTCAGGTGTGTAAAAGGATTGCTGCATGTAAAAGGATTGTCCAGTGCTCCAACTCTGTCTGCCGTCCCATGTGTTCCTGGAAAGTCTCTCTCTCCCACTTTCTTTCCTTTCCTGTGCCCCATCCTCTTCTCTGCCTTCTTGGCTCTGCCCTTGTCTGTCTGCCTCTACCCCTTCTCCAGGTCCTCACTCCCCTCCCTTCCCCCAAATAAACATCCTTTTACCAGGTCTGTTGCATGGCATAATTTCCCAGGGGGACACCTTGGCATGGGCCTACCAGATGCCCCCTCACTGCATTAGATTTCATAACACTCCCTGCTTGAGAGAGATGAAAAGCAGCCTCCTCTAGAGGCTGCGGTGGGCTATAGTACAAGGATAGCTTTGTGGATTTAGAAGGTACTCACCCCTCCCTTCTCTTTCTATAGGCACATGGCTTGATTATCTATAACGTCTGTACCTGCTAAGGTGTCTCAGCAGCGCCAAGTGCTATGGAAGCAAGGAACCTAAGATGTTTAGGAAGTAGACCAATTTTATCCACCAAGTATCACGTAGCTGGCATTTGCATTAAACACTGTGTGTGTGTGTGTGTGTGTGTGTGTGTGTGTGTGTGTGTGTGTTTACATGTGTGGCATATACACATGTATACACATACATGTGAAGGCCAGAAGAGGACATCCAGTGTCCTGGTTTACCATTCACTACCTTATTCTCACTGAACCTGGAGCTAAGTTGGCAGCCAGCAAACTGCAGCAACAGAGGTATGGTCACAGGGCAGCTTAGTCGTTCTTACCTTTATGGGTGGGTACATAGGATTAGAACTCAGGGCCTCATGCTTACCTGACAAACTCTCTTATACACAGAGCCATCTCACCAGCCCCAGGGACCCATTTTAATGCTTTCCTACCCACTCCATTCATTTCTGTAATGTCTGCTTGTCACAGATAACCTGACAGAAGCAACTTAAGGGAGGCAGGTTCATGATTTAAAGAGATATAGTCCTTCAGGTTTGGAGATGCATGGCAGCCAGGGATGGTCATCTGTGGCACCTGGAGCTAGCCATGTGGTCCAGGCTACATCTTGTTACATCAAGAATCACAAGAGAGGGGCTGAAGAGACAGCTCAGTGGTGAAGAGCACCAACTGCTCTTCCAGAGGTCCTGAGTTCAAATTCCAGCAACCACATGGTGACTCACACTCGTTTGTAATGGGACCTGATGCCCTCCCTCTTCTGGTGTGTCTGAAAAGAGTGACAGTGTACTCACATACATTAAATAAATAAATAAATAAATAAATAAATCTTTTAAAAAATGGAGAAGGGGAAGGGGAAAGGGAATGGGAAAAAGAAGCAGCAGCAGGAAGAGGAGGAAGAGGAGGAGCAGAAGGAACTGGAGGAGGAGGAAGAGGAGGAAGAGGAAGAAGAAGAGGAACATGAGGAGGAGGAAGAGGAGGAAGAGGAGGAAGAGGAAGAAGAAGAGGAACAGGAGGAGGAGGAAGAGGAAGGTGAGAACCACAGTGAGAAAGCTGAGGTCAGAGGTGGAGCATGGTCGTATAGTCAGGTTTGAACTAGCTTCTAATTAAGCCAGCCCCACCTACAATAGGCTTTTCCTCATATCTGCCATAAAGGAAATAATAAGCCTGCTACTGAGCCGCTAATATCTAATCCCTAACAGATTCCCCAAGTGCTGAGATTCTAGAAGAATGTCAGGTGCCTTAATCTTTGTTTTCCTAAATTACTTTACAGTCCCATGCTACCAGGCTGTGCAATATCAAAAGGCTATGTGTGACACAATCCCTACCCCTAAGTGGGTATTCCTTAACTACATGTGCTACTCGCCCACCCCCACCCCACCCCTGCCCCACTGCACCTACTTTTTTGAGACAAACATTGACAAGATTCCTTCCTTAAAGTGCAAGACCTTCTTCCCTTCCTCTGCTACCTGGGAATCAGAGACAGTCTGACTACAAGCAGACTGCAAGCAGCTCATCAGACATGGGCCTGGAAACACCCTCCCCTTCCACTGAGATCTATAAGGAGGAACCAGGGTCCACTCTGCCTCATGGGCCTGAACACGCCTCAGAACGCCCACCATGCTCCCATCTGTCTATGGCTCTTCTAGCAAGTCCCTTCCCCTGAAGGACACTTTCCCTCAGTGTGGTCTTGAACCCCAAACCAGAAACCTACAGCCCATCCTCAACCCACAAAAGACTCTTCCTCCAAGAGGAATAGCCTATGTATACAGGTCAAAATGTATACTTGTCAGAAACAACTTAAGGAAGGGTTTAAAGGGCTGCAGGATCAGAAAGGGAAGGCAGCTAGAGCTTGAGGTGGCTGCTCACTTTGTAGCCACATCTCAGAAGATGCAAGCCCAGGCCAGGCTACAATGTTTCAAGGCCCACCTACACCCATCCCCACCCTACACCCCAACCCAGCCACGCCCCGACCCACTTTCTCTACTGAGGCTCCGTGTCCTAAGTTTCCAGAGCCTCCCAAAATAGCTCTACCAGATGGGGACCAAGTAAGCATTCACAACATGAGCCTGTGGGGGACACTTCACATTCAAGCCATAACCAAACGCTATACAAAAGAATTTAGCTGTCCTTAGATACTCTTCTCAATTCCAGGAGAGAGAGGGGAGCTACACAGAGGAAGAGAAAAAAAAAAAAAAAAAAGCCAACTGGTCTGGAGAGGCACACACCACCAGACAGCAAGCTTGCCTGGAGGGAGTTCAGGGAGTCAAGTACTGGTGTTGAACCCAGTACAGCACAGTCATCATCTTCTGGCTTTTCTCAGGCCATTCATTCACCAAGTAGACAAATACCTGCATTTTTGTAGATAAAAATGAATGCACAAGGAACCATTTCCAAAGACAGATGACTGTCCTTTTTCCTTCAGCAAAGTTTAAAAAGGTAAAAATTATCATATTATGGGCACAGTGGTCATGGAGAGAAAATGAGACCACCGCTCAACAGGGGAAATTGCTCTCCTTGCTTGGGAATGTTTTAGCATTAAATTAACTCTCCTATCTCCTGCCTGCTAATAGGAAAGCTTTCACCTCCCTGTCAGGCAGGGGATCCGGATTTGCATTTAGATGGAGCTGTTGTAAAGATGGCCCCCACCATCCAGCATAGAGGCCTCCCTGTTTACAATAGCAGCTGTGTGATAAAAGGATTATTCCACAAGTGCTGGCATGGCCAGTGTGGATAGGATTGGAAGCCTGAATTGGGGAAGGCTGTCAACTGAATCGGTCACTCATGGGAAGAGATGGTTCCTGCCAGGAAGAGAGGAGAGAGAGAGAGAGAGAGAGAGAGAGAGAGAGAGAGAGAGAGAGAGAGAGAGAAACAGAGACAGAGAGCCCTCAATCTCCCTGCTATTTGTAAGACCAAGCAGGTGTGAGAGTTGGATGCTAGTTTTAAAGTGAGTATGTGTGTGTATGTCTGTGTGTGTCTGTGCGCTCGTGTGTGTTCGTACAGGCATGAGGACTTGGTTTGATCTCCAGAACCAGTGTAACAACAAAATTCCAGTTGTCCCTGCACTGAGGGTGAAGGTAGAGAGCAATGCCTGGGGCTCCCTGGCTAGCTAGCTTCACTTGGTAAGTTTCCAGCCAGTAAGAGGTCCTGCCTCAGAAGCCAAGGTGGATGGTGCCTAAAGAATAAAACCCAAAGTTTCCCTCTGCCCTTGACTGACATACACACAGACACACAGACACACACACAGACACACACACACACATGTTCACCTGTACAAACGTGGACACATACACAGGCAAAAGAGAGACATGTTAACACATACACAAGAATTGTTTCCCTCCGTTTTCCATTCATGCAGATAACATTAAGAGAAGTTTCATTTAAACTCACTGTGTACGTTTATAAATAACTGTTCCTCACTTATCATTCCTTGGCCTTCAGTAAAACAGTCCCACCTTGGGGGCTGGAGAGGTGGCTCAGCAACTGGAGCACTTTCTGCTCTTGCAGAGGAGCTGGGTTTGGTTCCCAGCATCCCTGTTGGTGGCTCATCCTGGAACTCCAGCTCCAGGAGATCTGACATGTTCACCCGTTGGTGCTACTTTCCCTCTAGCCGCACCAGCCGCCACACAAAGCCCCCTGAGAGAGACCGCAAAGCTGGACCGAGAGAGGAGGGGAAATGTCAAGGAAAAGAAATCAGAAGTCTTTTTCTTGCCTGTGTCATGCTTGATTTGAATTTCTCCCAAGGCTCACTTTCTTACTCTCATGTCAAATGACCCGGAAAGCTTTGGCACTTCCTGGGGAGACTTTTGACTGTCACCAGACAAGTTTGTTCTGTTGTTCCAGACACAGTGAAAGGAAGAAAGGCTTGGAGAGGGCAAATGAGAGAAAGCTGGCTGTGGAACAACATGGAGGATAGACAGATTTCTGGTCAGAAACTTACACTGAGATGGAAGGAATTGGAGAGCCAGAATGTTGTTTTCTTACTCGTGTGTGTGTGTGTGTGTGTGTGTGTGTGTGTGTGTGTGTGTGTGTCTGTGTGTCTGTCTATCTGTCTGTCTGTCTGTCTGTGTATCTGTGTCTATGTATGTGTCTGTGTGTGTTGGGGGAGGCTATGCATCCATGTGTGGTATATTTGTGTGTGTGTGTGTGTGTGTGTGTGTGTGTGTGCCCGCCCATGCATGTAAAAGCCACAGGTTGATGTTAGGAATTGTCTCAGGTTCCTTTCTAGTGCTGTGATAAAGCACCGACCAAAAGCAACTTGAGTAAGAAGGAGTTGTTTCTTGGCTTACAGGTTACTGTCCATCCCTGAGGGAACCCAAATGTCTTAGTTAAGGTTTCTATTGCTGTGAATAAAACCCATTGATCAAAATCAACTTGGGGGAAAGGTTTTATCTCAGCGTACACCTCTCAGGCTACAGACCACTGCTGAGGGAAGTCAGGGCAAGAAATTCAAGCAGGGCAGGAACCTGGAGGCAGGAGCTGATGTAGAGGCCGTAGAGGGGTACTGGCTTGCTCCACATAACTTTCTCAGGCTACTTTCCTATTGTTCCCAAGACCACCTGCCCAGGGTGGTACTGCCCATCATGGGCTTGGTTCTCCCAGGTCAATCATTAATGTATAAAATCTCCCCGCAGACTTGCCTACAGGCCAATCTAATGGAGTCAGTTCCTTAATTGAAATACCCTCTTCCCAGGTGATCCTAGATTATGCCAAGTTGAGAGAAACTAATCCGAATAGGAATCCTTCTCAATCTCCCTTCCATCCTATTCACTTGACGCAGGGTCTCTCAATCAAGCCCAGCACTGAGTCATATGACTAGTCTTGGGCTATAGGGTTACTAAGTCTCTACCTCTGAGGCTAGAATGATAACTAGGTTTTCAGGCCCACCCTGGATTTATGTAGGTTCTGGGGAATCCAAATTCAGGTCCTCAATTTGCTTAGACAGTGAGCCTTTTGTACTGGTCAGAAGACCAGAATATTCTAAAACAGGAAATAGGATGATGCTCATACCAGCTCATGGGCATGGAAATGCATTGTGAGTCAGATGCCATGCGAAGAATGTTAGACATGACTTTGAACTTCACAGTGGCCACAATAAAGCAGGCTCTGTTGTTACTCTTTGACAGATAAGTTAAGACTTGGCAAGAGGAGATCAATTGTCCTGGTATTTCAGACACCACAGCCTGAGATGCAGGAACTATTGTATTGCCTAAATGACCAAACGTAATAGCTTTGAAATGTTGAAATGGGCAGAAAGCACAAAAATATCATGGGGTAGTTTTTAAAGATTTACTTTATTATTTTTAAGTGTGTGTGTGTGTGTGTGTGTGTGTGTGTGTATGTGTACATGTGGGTACAGTACCTAAGAAGGCCAGAAGAGGGCATCATATCCCTATGGAGTAGATCTTCCTGAAGTTGGAATCACAGTTAGGTAGTTATAAACTAGCTGCCACACAAAGGGCTGGGAACTCAACTCTGACCCTCTGCAAGACCAGCACATGTTTTTAACTGCTAAACTGTCCACTCCCTTCAGTTATTAAAATTTTATTTCTGTATGCTTATTTGGATATCTGTGTATGAGCATGCAGGGGCCCAGCACAGTGACTCACTTCCTTCACCTCTGTCCCACATTCTTCTAAAATGGCACCACCAGACTTAGGTCAAGCATTTTAAACACGAGCCTGTGGGAGACATTCAAAGCCTGACACTGACTGGCCACTTGGGGAAGTATTGTCTGACTCTGTGATAAACTCTGCCCTCCCTTTCAGGGCCTTCCCTGAGAAATGAAGAATTTCATTTGCTGCTGTTGAAAGTGCTCGAAGCAGAGAGCCCTCAACAAGTACTTCATCCGGGGGCTGGGAGATGGTTCCCTGCATCAAGTACTTGCTCTGAGTTTGAACACCAAAACCATACAGAAACACTAGGTATGATGGTACATTGGAGACATAAAACAAGAGATCCCTGGGGCTCGCTGGCCAGCCTAGTTCCAGAGGAGTTAAAAGACTCTGTCTCAAAAAGAACAACAAAGGAGGCAGATAGAAGATGCTCAGTGGGTAAAGGCACTTACCACCAAACCTGATGACTCGAGTTCAATTTCCAGCATCCGCACTTTAGGGGAGAAACAGCTCCTACAAGCTGAGCTCCACAATGCACCATGGCATTGTGGCCTGCTTACACACACACACACACACACACACACACACACACACACATACACCACATACACAGGAGGCACACGTGAAGAACAGGAGGACATGTATGGCTCCCCAGAGGCAGGAATGTGGGGACCAGCAGACAGTACAAGAATGAGTGTTTCAGGGATGAAGCCACCAACTGTAAGGACAGGAGCAGAACAGAGTGGGACAGTCGCAGATCGACTCATGGAGGCACGTCAGCTGCCATGGGCCTTACAATGGATAAGCTGATTCCTTCTGGCTCAGGGATGCTGCCTTCTGGCCTGGAGCCCCACACAGCCTCTTTCTAAACCACATCCTCAAAGGCACAAGCTCAAAGGAATGAAAGCAAGATGTGTTTTCCAAAATCGAATTTCCTAAAACCCAAATGGCGAGTCAGGAACCAGCATGAAGAGGCGCTGTTGCCTGGTGAACTTGGAATGGAGCCCAGGAAGGAGGTTGGGAGGGTGTGTGTGGGGGGGGGGGGCTTTTCCTAGGAAAGGAAAGTAGCCCGCTTGCTAGCTACTCCCTGAAGCTCCAGGTCCTCCCAGCAACCAGCTCAGAAATTCACACTCCCTTCCTGTATGTTCAGAGCTCTTCCAGGTCTCATATCTGGGGATTCTGGTGGGCCAGTTCACAGTAAATGTGTGATTTCTTTCCAGGGGACACATAAAAACAATGTCTACCCTTTCCCCCAGGGTCCCAATGACAAATGGAGGCCTGATTCCAGCAAAATTCACAATGGTAACCAATGATTTTTTGGAGGTCATGTAGAACATAGCTGAAAGGTTACTTACATGGGTACTGGTCCCTAGCCTATCCCTGTAGCCAAACAGAGGGAGCTCCTCTTCCTTACTCTTCCCTGGCCTTTTCCCCAGGGCACAGGCAATTTAGGCAGAATTGTGTACAATAGGTGGTGCAGAGCAGCTACTCAGGTGAGAGTCTCATGACCCTCCAGCCCTCCATGAGGCAGTATAAACAATCAACAAGCCCAACTAGATGATCTTTTATTGGGGGGTCTCAATAGCTCCCCATAAGATGGCTATTGCTTTGCTCCAAGGACAATCAGGACAATGTGAAAACCTGGGAGATCAACCCTGGTAAAGTTTATTCAGATGAAGAGCATATCAGCTTAGGATAGCACAGCCAGTCTCCCTGCGCTTGGCCGAAGCGTTCATGGGATTTGTATGTTGTGTGTGAGTGTATTGTACGTGTGTGTATTGTTCAGATTTTGCATATGTATAGGTGCACAGGGATGTGTGTATAAGTGTATATGTGTTGTGCATGTGTGTATATTTTGCATGTGTATAGATACACACGAGTGTATGTGTGTTGTGCATGTGTGTATGTGTATATATTTTGCATGTGCATAGATATATATGAGTGTATGTGTGTGTGTTGTGCGTGTGTGTATATTTTGCATGTACATGGATATATGTGTGTGTGCATATGTGCATGTGTGCGTGTGTGCATGTGTGCGTGTGTGCATGTGTGTGTGTGTTTGGACATGGAGACCTGAGGCTGATGGCAGGAATCATCCCCAGTCACTCTTCAAACTATACAGTGAGGCAGGATCTCTGAACCAAAGCCAGATGTCACTGATATGGCTAGTCTCCCTAGCCAGCTTACTCTGGGGATCCCTGATCTCTGCCTTCCAAGGCTGGAATAGCAGGTGGGTCACCATGGCCACCTGGCATTTATATGAGTTTCTGGGGATCTGAACTCCAGTTCGCAGTAGTCAAGCAAACACTCAAGCACTCAGCCATCTCCTGGTCCATTTTTTGTTTATTGAGACAGTCTCTCACTAGGATATGTGCACATGCATAGACCACACACACATATACACAGTGTATGCCTCCTCCATGTGCACACATAAGAAAATCCTAATCCTTAATGGAAGTCTACAGAGAAACGGCAAGCCATCTGATGCCCCTGGCTCGTTGGCTGGCTGGAGTCCTCCATCACACCCTGCTGCATTGCAGAGGCATCCCATCTAAGCCAGCCACATCCTACCCTGTCACACTGTGCAGACAGACCTGACAGATGGGACCGGTAAAAAGCAAATTTCCCTCCAAGCCTTAGTTCTTCCCTGCAGCAGCAGGGTTTAAATGTACAATGCGGCTATCCCTGCTGGTCAGGCACTTCCTGGTTATATTCTAAGTTGATGACACTTGTAGTGCCGTATATCATGGCTTCTATGCCCTGGGGAGCAGTGAATAGAGGAGACAGCCTTTCAAGAATCACACCTCCCACTGTGTCTTCAGTACTTTGCAGTATTTCAGAGTACAGAACAATGGGCCTTTAACCACCAAAACCAATCCAAAATGACCCTCCTCTCCCAGATAGTAGACATTATATCATGTATCCATTATTTGAAAATATGAATACAATCAACTATGAAAGAATTAAAATAGGGCAATTATTTGAGATATATGTGGTTTGCATCAGGCTCAGCACCTAAAATGGTAAAAAAAAAATTATTGAACTATCTGAGCATGTGATTTCAGATAACTACGGTGCTGTGGCAGATGGATCTCAAGATCAAGGAGTGGCTGGGCAACAGAATGAGTTTAAGATGAGCCTAGGTCATATAGTGAGAAATCTTGTCTCAAGTCAAAAGCACAGGAAGGGCTAGAGATGTGGCTTTGGTCTAGAATTCCCTTAGTGAAGCTTAAGAGCTTTGTTCAGCAATAGAGCACCTACCTGCCTAGAATCCCCCAGTGAGGGGCTGGGGGCATGGCTCAGTGGTAGAGCCCCTGCCTAGAGTCCCCCAGTGAGGGGCTGGGGGCGTGGCTCAGTGGCAGAGCCCCTGCCTAGAATCCCTCAGTGAGGGGCTGGGGGAGTGACTCAGTGGTAGAGTACCTACCTAGAATCCCCCAGGGATGGCTAGCTGGCTGTGTAGTTCAGTGGTAACAGGTACAGTATCCCATCCAAGTCCAACAGCATTTAACACCAAGAAAAACCAAAGCTCAAAGACAATTAGAGTTGACAAAAGTCACTAGTGAAATATGAATCTAAACCAATGATAGCCACAATTGTAATGTTCTTCCCACTCTGAGAGAATGACGTGACATGCGATATTGCTTTGTTTGTTATTTTATATGTGAGTGTCTGTGTTTTGTACATGTATGTGTATGTGTCTGAGTGTAGGTGTTCATGGAGGCCAGCAGGGGGTGCTGGATCCTCTGAAGCTGCGAGTTATAGGTAGTTATAAGCCTTACCTCATATGGGTGCTGGAAACAGAACTTGGGTCCTCTGCTGGAGCAGCTCCCCAGACCCACGTGCAGTATTAAAATCTTTCCTGCTATCATGCATCCAGCATCACATGGAAGAAAATATAAGTTCAGTTGCCTTAAATGGCAGCTGAGTTTAAGTCAGTAATGGTTAATTTCCCAGAAGGAAGGTACCACAGTGTTTGTGTTTCCCTGTCAACCCTCCTACCATTCTCCTGTGAGTCTCTCATCCCCAGCTTCTCTCTTTCGTCAATGGTTCTGTTCATCCCAGCCTTCTGTTTGCCTAATTCCTGTGTGAGTTCCCAAGGACTAGCAATGGAGGAAGAATAAAGATTCTCTCTGCATACTCTCTGCTACAGTCTGACTGAGGCTTGAGTGTCTGACAGAGCATCCTGTGTTCAGATCTTGATCCCTGGTGTGGTGATGTGAGGCGGTAGAAGTTTGAGAAGGTGGAACCTGGTGGAAGATCCCTGGGAGCAATTAACACAGGAAGTCAATCTAGTGCTGAAGGACCCCAGTTCATTCTCACAGAGGGGAACATTGTTGTAAACGATCAAAACTGGGTTGGGTTGGTGGTTCATTTGTAAAGCACTTCCGCTGTAAGCACTAGGGCCTGGATTCATTCTCTAAAAGCAATGTTTCCGATTGGTTTGGTTTGGTTAAAAAAAAAAAAGAGGCTAGAGAAATGAAGATAAACAGGTCTCTGGGACTCACTATTCACCTTAACCTAAGCAAGTGTCTGGCTGTTGAGAGAGAGCCCCATCCTCAAAAGACAAGGTGGAAGACTGAAGGGAACATAGCTCAATGGATCCAGCACTTGACAGCTAACTGTGATGACAACAAGTTCATATCCCAAGATTCCACGTAAAGCCAGCTGCAGTGTGGAATGTCTGTAATCCCAGGCAGAGATTCCCTGGAGACTCATGGGCCAGCTACCCTGCCTTACGTGATGACCAATAAAAGACCCTGTCATAAGAACTAAGACTCGTGGTTATCCTCTGATCTCCACATGTAGGACATGGTATGTATACATCGGCACTCACACAAGAACGTACACACATAAAAGTTAAGAACAATAACGATAATTAATAACAATAACACAGGGTAGGTAGGTCCCGATGGACAAGACTGGAGGTTGCCTCTGGATTCTCTGTGCACACTTACTTGCACACACATACACATATGTGTGTGTGCACCTATAGTCAAGAGAATCCAGAATGGCATCTCCTTTCTCTGACTTCCAGGCTATGACTTTCTCTCTCTCTCTCTCTCTCTCTCTCTCTCTCTCTCTCTCTCTCTCTCTTTCTCCCCACTTTGACTTTTTTGACTGTCTCCATCTCTCCTCCCTCCTTCTTCCTCCTTTCTCTCCCTCCTCCTCCCCCCTCTCCTTCTCTCTCTCTCCTCTCTTACTTACATACATTTTACCATGGTATCATGTGCCATGGAACAATATAGCCATCCAAGGCTAAATTGATGGAGCTTCCAAATCTTGGATCCTAACTTTAAGGAGTCTTGAGTACTTAAAGCTATGACTGAAACAAATATCTCTTCTTAAAAAAAAAATGCTCCACCTTGGGTATTTCATCCTGTCAATAAAAAACAAACACACTCTTAATGACTCAATGTATAAATGAGCATAAGGAGCCAAATCAGGACAAACACTCAATGAAATGGGATAAATATGAAGAGTAACTCCTTCGTGGCCATGGAAGCATGGTCAGAAAAGAGTGAGATCTCTATCCTGCTGTGGACCAAAATGCAGCTGGTATTGTTCTGAGTATAAGAGTACTGTTCAAAAACTGATGTGCAGGCAGGAGAATGGCTCGGTTGGGAGGATGCTTGCCTTTCAAGCACGATAAGCTAGATTTGATGCCTAGAACCCAAGGTTGTTTGTTTGTTTGTTTGTTTGTTTAAATTAAGCAGGCACAGTAGCTACATGTGCTTGTAATCCAAGGGTTGGAGAAGAGGGGATTAGCCAGCTACCGATGGTGAGCCAGCCTAGCCAAATGAGTGAGTCCTAAGCTATGGAGAGATGTTGTTTCAAAATACAATAATGTAGATGGGTCTAACTGGACCAAAGTGTCTTCTGGCCTCCACAGCCTTGTGTTTGCAAATAAATGTGTGTGCGCGCGCACACATACACACACACACACACACACACACACACACACACACACACTTACACACATGAACATTCTGAAGAAAAACTGATTTAACTCTCTCCCTAAGGTTCAGGGAAGAGGTGTGAAAAGAACATAAGAGCTCAGAGAACAGGGAGAAGAGCTGTGAGATTCTGTCTTCTGGATACGACATGACGGTTACACCCATGAACTCATAGCAGCTCTGGTAGTCTGCACAAGATCAAGCAAGCCAAAACTATAGCACAGATGGGTCGGATGGTCTCTAGACCCTTCCTATTATCAAGAAGGTATTGATAAGTTGTAGCTGCTGGAAAAGGGAAAAATCCTTTTTTGAGGAGGTTTGGCTGTAGGTAGGATTTCCATGCTCCAGTGGATGACCTGTTCATATAGGAGCAGCACTAACTGGACCTTACCAGTGGGGGGGGGGAGAGAGGATGCTGGGGGGTATACAGAAGGAGGAGGGAATGGGGGTAGGTATGATCATATTTCATTATATATATGTATGAAATTTCCAAGAACAAAGGAAAAACTTTTAAATGATTTGAAGTCTCACTGCCATGCTGTGCTATAGCTTCTAAATTGCAAACAATACATTAAAAATGGGGCGGGGACCAGACAAAGGGGCGCTTGTATACCACAGTGACAGTGACTGCTTCCAGCCATGCTGTCTGCATGGCACAGCAAACCCATCCACTTTCATTCCGAACAGGGAGCGCTGATTAATTGCCAGGTTCTCCAGCCCTTTAAAGTCTGCTTCTAGACTCAAAGGTCTGACATTTCAACGCATAAACATTATGGGTCTGCATATCACTGCCCCAAGTGTGTTTGTGAGGCAGCTGCAATTCCAGACACGTCAGCAGTCCTCGACAAAGAGAAGCGTGGGAAGAGATGTCTTTCTAGTCAAAGGTTCCACATTCCCTCAGTGGTTCCTGAATCCACTCTGTTCTAAAGGGGCTCACGAACATGGGTCCACACTCTGTTCTGCTTAAGAAGTCAATAGAAGCAGAACCTTTGCTTGGCCCCAAGAGGAACATGGCATCGTGGCAGGCCTGGTTCATTTCCACCTAGGAGCTGCCAGTCCTGGAGGCAGCAAGGTGGAAGCCATGGTTCTTTCAATGGGAGTTTTCTTGTCAGATGCTCCACCCATGAGATTTCAAAAGGATATTAACTTTGAAGGCCTAATTTAGAGACAGAGGAAAGAGCTCAGTTGGTAAAATGCATGGTGGGTAGGAATGAAGACCTGAGTTCCACACCCAGAGCCCACACAAAAATCCAGGTGTGGTGGTGCACAGTTGTAATTCAGTACTGTGGAGGTGGACACAGGTGGGTCCCCTGGGCCTGCTGACCAGCCAGTCAGGGTGAATCAGTGAGCCTGAAAGTCAGTGATGGACGCTGTCTCAAAACTTAAAGTGAAGAGACTAGGCAGTCAGCTCACTATGAATATAGCGCTTGCTATGTAAGCAAAGGACCTGGGTTTGGATGTCCAGAATCCACAGAAAAAGCCAGGTGTGGTGCATATCTGTAACCCCGGCACCACAAGAGAGGGAGACTAGCAGATACCGAGAGCTCATTGGCCAGCCAGTCTAGCCAAAATGACAAGCTTTAGGTTTGGTGAGAAATATTGTCTCAAAAGGCAAGGTAAAGAATGATAGAAAACATTTAATACGGTCCTCTGGACTCCACGTGATCACTCGCGCGCGTGTACACACATACAGGCACACACACACACAAGCACACACGCTAAGAATTAAGCCAATGTGGTATTGCCTCTCTTTGCCTATAAGGCTTCTGTGCTGAGCCCCTAAAAAACAGACAGATCTCAGAACTATAACTTTGCAGAAATATGGCAGTCAGTTATCTTGATAATAAAAGTAGCTGACATTTATTGAGCACTTACCAACTACTGAATTCCTTTCATGGGGCATCAGCTGTAGCCAGTCCAGAAATCAGAGTTTGTGCCAGGGAGGGCAATACAGAAAGTAAACATGAAGAGACTGCATACAAATGTGTGGGAACAAAATGAGACTTCCCAGGGACTACGTACCCCTGCCCAGTACTAGGAATGTCAGGGGGTACTGCCTCTTCTGGTTTTTCTGCATTTGACACTCAGAGAAACCCAGAGCAACTGTGATCTTAGTAAAAGTTGTTCACTGCTCCTTTGATAGCCTGACCTGCCTGCCTTGGTCTCAGGACACTGTAATCGTTTAATGACCCCACCTTCTGCTCTCCTAGAGTGGGTTAGCTTGTTTTGTTTTGGTGCCAAAGCTTTGACAGGAAAAGTGTGGTATGGGATCATTCCCCCACCAGAATGTAAAGACAATGAGCAGAAGTCATCTTCAGTACTTCCTGCTTTGCATGGAGTAGATGCTCAATAAACACTAGTTGGATTAATTTATGAATTAATGGTAGACTGTGCAGTTTCGTTATTTAGAAGTAGGAAAAACATTCCGATTATCTTACATGTTCAAACCACCTACATAAAATTACATGTTAAGGAAATGTAAAATTAGGGCTGAAGAGATAGGGCTCAATTGATAGTCATTGCTGTGCAACTCGAGAACATAAATTTGATCCCCAGAATACAGTTGGACAAGAATCTAGCCCAACCTAGACATCAGCAAGCAATAAAGGGACCTGTCAAGCAAGATGGGAGGGCAAGCACTGACAAGTTCCTGTTGTCCTCTGCCCTCCTCTCACATGCTATGGGCACTTGGCCACACCTACACACAAGAACATGCACATACATTCACATATTCATCCATCCCAGACAAGTAAACACTTGGGGAGATAACTCGATGCCTTGCAAGCATGAGAGCCCCCCGTGTTTAATCTTCAGAACCCATGTTAAAACTAAACAAATAAACAAGCAAAATCAGGAACGGTGGTGAGTATTTATAATTGCAGCACAGAGCAAGTAGAGACAGGACAATCTCTGGGGCTTGCTGGACACCCAGCCTGCATGAATTGATGAGTTCTAGGCCAGTGAGAAACCCTGTCTCAAAAACTAATGTAGACCTGTTTGGCAGTTACACATTCCTCACATCCCACCCCAATGTTCTGGGTTCCCGAATGAAAGACACACACACACACACACACACACACACACACACTCACACACACAGAGAAATATATATATATACACACACACACACATATATATATATTTGGTTTTACAAGACAGGGTTTCTCTGTAGCCCTGGCTGTCCTGGAACTCACTTTGTAGACCAGGCTGGCCTCGAACTCAGAAATCTGCCCGCCTCTGCCTGGGATTAAAGGCGTGCGCCACCACGCCCGGCTGCAGAGTTATATTTTAATATGCCTTAAACAGGTCAATGGCTGGGCCACTCCCAAACCTCCGCGTGGCTAACACCTCCTCTCTGATATTCCAGAGTTAGTACTTACTAAATTCTATATTCCATCATTGATGCCCTAGACCCTGTTGGAGGTGGGAGGGCTGGCGTCACTCTTCCTCGGCTCTTACTTGTTTGCTGTCTCTCTGTCCTTTACATCTCAGGTGTAGTAGCTACTCCTTTCCAGGCATGCCGGCTAACTCCACTCTTCCTTTCTCCATCTCCAGCCAAGTGGGAAACTGGGGTTCCCAACACACGATGTTGTGGGGGACATCAAACATCCACTCTTGCTCTCTCAGCCTCTCTCAGGTTTACAAGGATGGGCCACAATGCCAAGCAAAGGAATCCTTCAATACACCAGTGCTTGATTTAAACGTGTATGTGTACATGGTACACTCTGGACCATGAGTCCAAATGAATGAACCCTTCTCTTTTAAGTTGTTTCTCTCATGAAGTAGTCACAATGACAAGAGAGTTTAACTTATTTTTAAAAAGTGTTCTTTTTCTGATTACTTCCTTGTTTTTCGTTGGTTTGGAGATACTGCCTCATGTATCCCGGGCTAGCTTCAAACTCTCTAGCTGAGAATGACCATGAAGTTCTGATGCTCCTCCCTTGAACACCTGTATCCTGGGCTTCACTGTGTCCAGTTTGTACAGTGCTTAGTGGAGTCCAGGGCTTCATAATACTCTAAGCGAGCACTCTATAAGCTGAGCCACGGCCCCCAGCCTCGGTGATGAAAGAGTTAATGCACCACAGCTCAGGCCTTCTTGATGCCCCACAGTTTGATAGAGAGTCTCTGTGTGTGCCTGACTTCTCTATCATTATTCCCAAATGCAAGTGTGTTTCCCAGGGCTTGATGCCCAAGGCAGCTAGTGTTCTACAGAGGTTTATTTTGCTCAAGTTTGGAAGTTCAAAGGCACAGCACTGGCATCTGATTACTTCCTGATGGAGCAGTCCTAAGACCGTTCATCAAGCATGCATGTGACTATCTGGCCCTCTTACAAACCCTCCAGGGTTCAATCTCTACAGCTCCACCCTAGTGCCCTCATCCAAATATGATCAATTCCCAAGCTTCACCAGTTTTCTACCCTCTTAATACCATTTACATGTATGTGACTTGAGGATTAAACTCCAGAAGGAGTTCCAGGAGACAATCCCATTTAAATGATAGTATTGGCACCCATCCTGTGAGCATTCTCAGGGTCTTCATGGCAGCTAACCCTAGGCATAGCTCCTTCCATATTCCTTCTCTCCTCAACAGTCACCCATGGGTAAAGTCTAAGGGAGAAGTCAGCAGCTGGCCAGAGTGATGGGATGCTAACAGACATAGACGCTGGCTCTCCACACATCACCTTATCAGTGACTTTTCACATTGCTGTGACAAAACACCTGACAGAGACAATATAATGAAATAAGGTTTTATTTGGGCTCAGAGTTCTGTACAGTATAGTCCACTATGGCAGGAACAGCATGGTGGCTGGCTCAGTCAGTCCATGGTGGGGGAATTTTGTGCCAGTTTCTCAGTAAAGTCAACCAAGAATCAAGGAGCAAGTTGGAACCAAAGATAGGATGTCCTTCAGAGCCTGACTCTGGTAGCCTATGACAAAACAGCTAGATTCCATATTTTGTAGTTTCACAGTCTTTCAGAATAGAATGAGCAGCTGGGAGCCAAGTGCTCAGATACATAAGCTTTTGTGGAACATATCTTAAACCGTTTTATAAATGTTAGCTCCTAGTTGCTTACTCTTATCTCACAAAGAGGTCTGTCTGTACAGCACTTTCCTTTGGATTGAGACATCCCTCCTGGAGGAAAGAAGAAGGCTAGTAAGGTTTAAGACATGAGGGAAACTTACACATCCCAGGAAGATCCTGAAACCTAACAGATTTATAAGTGCCCTCTCATACCTCCAGTGTTACATTGGCAATAACAATGGCCAGTAAGAAGGATTCTTTGGTGCTTGCTGCCTGCAAGCTGTGCATGAAGCTGTATGGATGAGGTGGTTTTGGCCATGCTATGGTGGGATTTTTGTGATGCAGCTGCCTTTGAGTCACTCACATTCTTGAAAATAACTCCAATGAACTCACTAGGTCACTAACCTAAAGATCAGTGGAATCATTTCTTTTGTCTGTCCATCAGTACCTAACTGGGATAAATAGTTGTGTGTGCTCATGTATCCACAAGGAAAAGTCCCACAACAAGATTGGAAACAGAATGTGTGTCAGATTTGGATGGAATCTCAACATCTGAGTGCATTTCTAGTTCAGTGCAGGCTCCTTATCAGAGTCTAATGGATTTGAAATCATCTTCCAAGTTGCCTTAGAACTAACCACCAAGACTGTCCCAAGCAGAGCTCCCATCTCAGCGCAGTAGCTCTGCAGAGTGTCTCCTTCTTACCAATTTTCATACCATTTTAGGTCAATCGCCTATGCCCCCTCAAATAGTCACGCCAGCTGCTGGAGGTAGAGATTGTGATGGTTGCTTCATGATTTACACAGCAACAGAGTCCCAGGCAGTGGGGTGAATCAGGAATTCAGACCCTAATCTGGTCAGTCTAAAACTCACAAGTATACTAACACCTTCCTGGAGATACACTGGTCTGCGGAGCTCTTGGAAGAGAAGAGCAAGCTATTCCCCCTAATGAGGGGGAGATAAGCAGGGAAATTTTCTTTCCTTCCTTCCCCACCACAGTCCCTTCCAGAGAGCCTGATACTCCTGGTTTTAAAACCACTGTTCCCATAGCAACACCTTGGCAACTTCTTTTTTGTTTCACAATGTTAACAAAGTTGGTTCTGGGACCAAATAGTTTTGTGAAGCTCACAGAAGTGACATCAGCTTGGCCCACTGGCCAGAACTTTTGCTTTTTAAAATTTCCTGATGAAATCATAGCAAAATTTGTAAGTTAACTAGATATCCTTCTGACCAGACAAAAGGAACAAAATGGAGATGCTCTCCCTGAAAAGTCCAGAATATTCTTGGTTTTTAAAGACTTTTAAATTTTTTCATCAAGTGTCCTTTTATGTGTGTCTGTGTGAGTGTGTGCTTCTTGTGAAAGCAAGAAAAGAAGGTTGGATGCCCTGGAGAGTTACAGTAGTTGTGAGCTCTAGACAGGTGTGCAGGGAGCTGAACCCAGTCCTCTGGAGGAGTAACAAGTACTCTTAACTACTGGGCCATCTTTCCATCCCTCTTTTTCTAATATATGTGTGCATTCAGGTATGTGTACATGTGTTCCTGTATGTGAATGTGTGTGTGGAAGCCAGAGGAAACCTCATTTGTCATTCCTCAGGAACACCTTCAACACAGGTTTCGGGGACAGGACCTCTTTCACTGTCTGGAACTCACTAAGTAGCCCAGATTAGCCATCTAGCAATCCTCAGGGACATTCCTATCTCCACCTTCCCAGTGCTGAGATTACAAGAGGCAACCATCACCCCTGACTATGTTTTTTTAATGTGTGTTCCGTGGGTTGACCTTAGGTCCTACATGCTCACAAAGCCAACACTTTTACCAACCGAGCCATATCCCCTGGGCCCAGGATGCTGTTTTGAATCTAAAACCTGATATGCAGTGTTTAAAGAATGAGTTCTGGGACTAGAGAGACAGCTCTGCATTTAGTTTGCTGTTAGTTCAAAGCACTTGTCAAGAGAAAGAGTCAAACTTTGAGATACAGATTTCTGAACAGCAACATTCTAGATCCTCTGCTTAACTGTCAGGGCCACCTTACATGGCTTCCTATTCTGGTATCATTTCTCTTGCACTGATAAAATACCTCAACAAACAACAAAGATAAAGAGTTTGCTTTAGCTCACAGTCCTGGGTCATGGTTAACCACTGAGAGGAAATCAAGACAAAAACTTGAAGCAACTAGTCACAACTGTAGCAAAGAGCAGAGGGAAAGGATTTGTTTTCATTTTGTGGATGAGTGTTTTGCCACCGTGTATGTGAACATACCACATGCTTATCTGGTGGTGCTGGAGGTCAGAATGCAGCTTCAAGTGCCCTGGATCTGGAGTTACAGGGGCTGGGAGTAGAGCCCAGGTCCTCTGCAAGAGCAAAAAGTACACTTAAATACTGAACCCTCTCAGAGCAAAGAAAAGCGGATGCCTACATGCCTAGCTCTCAGCTAGCTCTAGGATGCTCTCTGCTCTTGTATGGCCCAGGAATCCCAATCAAGGAATGGAGCCACTCACTTTCAGGCTGAGTCTTTCCACATCAATTAACTTAATCACCCACAGGCATGACCATAAGCCATCCCAGCATAGACAATCCCTCCTTGAGACCATCTTCCCAGGGGCCTCTAGGTTGTGTCAAGTTGACAGTTAAAATTAACCATCACACTGCCAATTGTCACCTATGGGCCTATCCTTTTCAGCTTCCGCTGTCCCATAATGCAATGGGGTTTCCACCCTGTTCTCTAGTCCCTGTTTATGCTGCCTAGCCTAGGATATAATAAACAATACATATTTAGTCTCCACCTTGGTTTCTGACATAGAATTTCCTAAGGGACGGGTTGAGAAGAACACATTTTTGTTGTTCGGGTATAAATCTCTTTGCAATGAAACCAGAGTTTATGCTAATGAGGTGGTCCTTGGAAAATAATGTACAGAGAGACCAGCTATGTTATGAAAGACTTGCAACTTTCAGTCTCTGCCCCAACCACTAAGAAGGAGACGGTCTAGGGGCTGAGTTAGTCACCGGTGTCCAGTGATTGAATCTACAATGTCTATCTAATGGAACCCGGATAAAACTCCAAATAAAGGAGAGTCTACAGAGAGAATGCAATGAAATGTTGGGGTGGTGTTAACTTCGAAGGAGGCATGGAAACTGCATCTCTTTCCAGTATCTCACTCTATGCCCCTCTTCACCTGTCTGATTATATGCATCTGTTATCATCTCCTTTCTAATAAATCAGCAAACCTGTCACGTTAAGTGTTTTCCTGAGTCCCATGTGAGCTCTGGTTGCCAATCACTCAACCTGAGCAGGGATTATGGCTGCTTTTAACTCACAACCAAGTGGAGCAGAAGTGTGAGTATCCCCAGGTACCCAAGGATTTGGGGGAAAGGTTTGGCCGAAGCATGCAGAGTCTGGCCACAGGAAGAGTAGAATGCAGAAACATAGCATTCAACTACAATTAGGCTTATGGCACTAAGCCCCTCACTTGTGAAGTCTCCCCCAGTTCTAAGTAGTTAATGTAAGAAACGAATTAAATTATCACATTTGATCTCATCTGATTTCAGAAGCTAAGCAGAGAGCAAGCCTGGTTAGCACTGGATGGGGGAACTGAAGTAAGTGATAGGACGCCCAGTTAGTGTTTAGAGAGTTGGATGCTGTTGCTACATATTTGGAAGGCTGGAAATAGAGTTCAGCTGTGAGAATGCTCACTGGCTGTTCTCTTTGGGTGTGTGATGCGCTTCGAAGGCTCACATTTGCATCCCAAGACTGTGACTATTTAGGGACATTATGGAATCCTTGGCCTAGGTGTCTAGGATTGGCGGTGGTTCTTAAAGGGGATACCCAACCCCAACTCGAGCTTAAGATCTCTGCTTTCTGAGATAGAAGATCTACTAGGATGTAACCAATCCCTGCAAGCTCTTGATAGCATGGATTGAGCTGCCCTAGCCACCCTGCCTCCCATCGTAATAGACTATATCCCTTTAACTGTGAGCCAAAATCAACCCATCTTTCTGTAAGGTGCTTCTGTGAGATGTTTTATCATAGCAGCAAATAATTAATATACCTGGCATACCTAAGACCTTTTGGCTCCATCTCCAGCACCAGAGGTAGAAAAAGTAAGAAAAACACATTTTTGGTATATCTAATAAATTCTTTGGGATTTTTATTTACCATATAATAAGTGATTAGGGATTTATTGACTAAATAATGTTATTTGACATCAAAATGATTTAGGAAAAAAATAGCCAAATAGAGAAAATTCAGGCCCCAATTTTCCATCCAGGTCACTTTCTCTTAAGTAACATTTCTTCATACTTGGTTATAAGCAACCAGAATGTCTATGTTACTGTGCCTAACTTTAGTTATTTTTTTTCCTATTTTTTAGCAGTTTTTTTTGTGCAGAAATGCATTTTCCCAAATCTTTTTTTCAAACTGGCTTTAAAAAAATGCAGTGTGTTTACAATGTTAATGGCCTCACTTTAATTTGCTCGTATTCTTGTTAATAATGAAATCTACTTAATGTGAGTTCAAACTAAAAGCCTGTCAGGGTAATTCACAAACATTTAAAAACCCCGAAGCAATTCTACGAGGAGTCCCTGTTAATATTCTTATGGACTTTCAATGGATAGATTAACCAGGCCTTGGCATCAACAGAAATAGCAAACAAATTAAAATTGGGCTCTTGGTAACAATCAGGGACTATGAACGCCCACACACTTCAGTATGATACTGGATACTGGATCCAGCTGCACACAATACTGGATACTGGATCCGGCTGCATGAGCGCCTCCGGAAACACTTTGTTGAATAAACATTCTAAGAATCACTGAGGATGAGCAGGGGGGTGACCTCATCTTATCTACCCTCTTCTCAGGAATGTGCAGGAGAACATCGATCAGACTGAAAATAACACAGCCCTGCCTGGTACTCATCTTACAGCCATCTCTATTTGTACCAGAAAGCAAAGTTTCATGCAAGTAATATAATTTACACTGAATGTACATTATATTAAAATTCTGGCCTTGGAGACATCTGAAACTCTATTCTCAGACCTTTGAGATTCTGGCAATGTCTAAATGATCCCCTGTTTCCATGGTGGATTACATCTTCAAGAACAGTGCCCACTGCTGGAAGGATTAGCAGCCCCTTCAGGTTTAATCTCTTTGAGAATTCGGTTTATATTAAAAGAAAAGCACTTTGCTATGTATTTATACATTAAAAAGTAGGGCTTACCACAGAGCTTTGATACCGAGCCTGTTTAATCTTTACAGAAATCTTTGGCGGGCAGAATTCATGTTGCTACTGAAAGTTGAAGCTCTTGACGCTCAAAGAGACTAGGTGTCACTTCCAAGTTCACAAGACTAGCGAGATGCAGATGAATATTAACCTTAAGCCTCCCATCTTACACGTAGAAGCAACAGATAGTGCTTGTCATATTGAGACCCTCTCGATCAGAGTGTGTGTGTGTGTGTGTGTGTGTGTGTGTGTGTGTGTCTGTCTGTCTGTGTGTCTGTCTGTCTGTGTGTGTGTGTGTCTGTCTGTCTGTCTGTCTGTGTGTACAACCTCAGGGGTCATTCCTCAAGGGCAGCTCAACTTGTTTATTTTAGACAGGGTCTCTCATTGCCTCAAACTCACCAAGCATGGTAAACTGGCTGGCCAGCAAATCCTAGGAATCTATCCGTTTCTGCTTCTCTAACTGGGATTACAGGGATGCTTGGGTACGGACCTGGTATTATGTGATGCTAGAGATGAAACCCAGAGATCCAGGCATGCTCCACGCGTAGCCCAGCAGAGTTGCTTCCGTCATTTACTTTGGTCCCAGTCACTCAAAAGCAACGAATCCAATACCCTGCATGCCCAACCTGATCTGATGCCAGTCTTTGTTGTACTGGAGCAAGGCTGTGCTTATCTCTTTACATGTATCGGCATCTGTTTAGGGCTAGAAAGGCAAAATTGAGTAGGTAGCTGCAACAGATTGCACAGCCTACAGAACATAAAAATCCTTGTGATCTAGATCTTTATAGAAAAGGCTGAGTGGTTTCTGTACTGGAAGGAAAGTCAAGATTTAGTCGAGCTGTGACCAGGCATGGCGGTACATGCCTGTACTCTGCCTTGTTTTTAACGATAGTCTGACCTGGAACCACCCTCCCCAGGACTGGGACTACAAGAACACACCTCTATGTCCAGCTTTTTGTTCTGTTTTAAAAGTGGTTCTAGATATCGAACTTATATCTTCCTGCTTACACAGCAAGTGTTTTACCAACTGACCCGTTTCCCCAGCCCTTATAGAATTTTTTCTTAACCACACTCAGACAAATTTTTGATGGACAGAATAAATAAATATTATCAGATGTTTCCCCCTCTTCATCCACTGGATGCTCTAAAGTGAGCCTTCTGCTTTCTGGAATGTACTGGCACTTTCTATGATCTGTCTTGGGCCTTTTAAAGCACAAAAGCCAAATGTCACCTTCTGGGAACTGTACAACATGAGGGGCTGTCATCCCAGTGACAGAGCACTCTCGGGAGCGGTGACGCTTCAAAAGGCATCAGACAGGTAATGACACCGTGAGTTATTTGTTGCCAGAATAGGGAATATTTTGAGCAGCTGTGGTTGCATTGTGGCTGCATCAAAGGGTATTTTGGTCCCGAGACAAGGGAGCTTCCAAGACAGACAATTGGCTCGAGGTCCTTAGCATTTGGTGCTCTGAGTACTACGAAGTCTTCTATGTGACATCCTCAATGTCCCTGTGACAAGTTTGCTGGCCTCTCCAGGGCCTGATTACCTTCTCTGTAAAATGAATAGGTCACACTGGATAACGAATGAGCACTTAGTGCAGGCTGTATGTTAAAAAGACTTTGCAAACTGCCATTCCGGGAGCATGCCCAATGCACAAGACTTATGATGCCAATTTTATGAAAAACACAGGGACCAAATCTGTGGGAAATTAACTTACAGAGCAGCAAGGGTCCAAGTTAGCTACAGAAACAGTCTACCCAAATGGGCCAGGTAAGCCCTTAAGCCAAATGACTTCTATTTAAATCCAACGGGAGTTGATTCATTTAAATAATTTAGTTTTCAGGAGCTGTGTGGTAGGTTCACTGGATCAAGTGCTTGCTATGCAAGCACGAGAACCAGCATTTGAATCTCCAGTTCCTATGCAAAACATGAGAAAGTACGAAGGATGCATGCAAGCAATCCTAGCACTCATGAGGTAGGACCAAGGATACCCAGGCAAGCTGGCCACCTAGACAGTGGAGGATTGCCAAGCTTCAGGTCCAGCCAAGAGACCCTGCCCCAGTAAAGAAGTGGAGCACAGTTGAGAAAGGCATCTGATGTCAGATGCTGGCTTCCACATGAACAGATGCTAACGCATAAACATGCATATAGACCACGTGCATATACAGATGAAAAGTTAATTTTTGATTCTTTATATAAAGAATATAAAGCAGATCTTGGGGACCTTATTCATTACTTTCCTTGTGGCTGTGGCAACACACCTGACAAAAGAAGCCTAAGGAAGGGTTCATTTTGGCTCACAGTTTGGGGATACAGTTGTGTCAGGGAAGATGTGGTGTATGGACAGGAGGCAGCTAGTCACGCTGCATCCACAATTAGGAAGCAGGGAGAGATGAATGCTGGTGCTCTGTTCGCTTGCTCTTCTAAGATTCAGCTGAGTCCACAGCCCATGGGACGGTGCTGCCCACAGTCAGGATGGGTATGGCCGAGGTCCAGCCTCAGCATGAGGAGGGTCCTGAGGAAGGAGGAAGACCACAGCAGCACTGATTCAATGCTGACTCGGAGTCAGTGGTGGGTGCAAGCTGTCAGTTCAAGTGCTCTCTTGTCCCAAGGATTCTCAGCATTCCTCCTTCTTCCTAGACTTTTCTCTTCTTCCTTTCCATTCTGTTTCCTTCTCCCCACCAGAGAACATGAACCCAGGCTTTTATTTAGTGAAAATACATCATCAAGGCTTTGAACACTGTTAATAATTTTTTTTAGGAATCCTTGAATTTACATAAATTGTATGAATCCCAGATCATTGGGTCCAACCCCTGCTTCCTTAAAACAGAAACCAAACACAAAGCAAAAGCACATTTCCTTATAGTTTTGACACAGCCTGTTATTCATGGGTAGCTGGGTACAGCTCTTGCAGTTTCCTGGTACAGCAGACAGCAGTCTTTAGTAACTGTTTTCATGTAAGAACAGAAAGGTGGCACACCACTAAGGTTAAAATGATTTCTTAACAAGTTTTGAAATTTATGCAAGTAAAGTAGGCACTGCTATTTTCAATCCTTCAAGTAGCTAGGAGAAAAAAGTACTCACTTTTATATATTTATACATCATCTTTTAATTCTCTGAACTTCATTTCCTATCTAAGCAACTCCATAGCCTCATGTTCTCTCCTTGTAAGACTACTTGTTTCTAGATCGTATACAAACCTTCCTCCTATAAGATAATCCCATCTATCATTGGCTTGTTTTCTATGGATTCCTCCTTCTTTTCCTGCCCGGGCCTTTTCTTCCTGAGACCACTTCAACTCTCTATCCTTGATGTCCTCAAGTTCACCCTGGCTGATTAGTGCCACTGGACCTGAAGGTATATGTATCTCCTCGGATGATTCCGAGTTCAAGGCAAGTCTCATAGTGAACAATTTCTACAAAGGACCACGTAGGCTTTTATGGCCTCTGTGGCTATGTCGTTTAGATCCTTTCTCATGGCCGTAAAGGCCAAGAGGATGACCTGTTCCTATCCTCCACAGCCGCATGACCACCTCCATTCCTCATTCCTGAGAGCTTCATCTCTTTCATTTATTATAGAGTGATTAGCTCTGAGTAATAGGGGAAGTATATTCCCCAGAAAGAGAGATCAAAAGTAAAATAGAAGAGACCACAGATCAGCTTCAGGGTAATAGTGGGGATCAATGCCCTCGTGATGCTCCAGGGGCAGGAACTGTGTCACCCGGCCCCTATACGCAGCCAAGCTGGACCTCGCAGGTCTTCTGTGATCAATTAAACCTTTCAATAAACACTTTCTCAGACAAGCCCAGAGACGCATCTTCTAGCTGATTCTAAAGACAGTCAAGTTCACAGTGGTGATTATTACAGTTCTATGCCCCTTCAGTTCCCCCATCTTCTCTAGCTTAACCTACCTCAACCTATTAGCCCCATTCCTCATTCAAAATAGTCCCGGTTCTATTCCATAAGCACTAATTATCTACCTGTGCGTGTCTGTGTGCGTGTCTGTGTGTGTGTCTGTGTCTGTGTGTCTGTGTCTGTGTGTCTCTGTGTGTGTCTGTGTATGTGTGTCTGTGTGTGTGTGTCTGTGTCTGTGTGTTTGTGTCTGTGTGTTTGTGTCTGTGTGTATGTGTCTGTGTGTGTGTCTGTGTGTATGTGTCTGTGTGTTTGTGTCTGTGTGTGTCTGTGTGTGTGTCTGTGTGTTTGTGTCTGTGTGTGTGTCTGTGTGTGTGTCTGTGTGTGTGTCTGTGTGTGTGTCTGTGTGTGTGTCTGTGTGTTTGTGTCTGTGTGTTTGTGTCTGTGTGTGTGTGTCTGTGTGTTTGTGTGTGTGTCTGTGTGTGTGTCTGTGTGTGTGTGTCTGTGTGTGTGTGTCTGTGTGTGTGTATCAACACATGAAAGAAAACATGCAATGCCTGTCCTTTGCAAACTGTGGTTTATTTCTTTAATATACTTTTCTACAGATAACATAATTTTGCTCTTACTCTATTCTCTGATTAACCTATCTCTTGGCAAGCATGAACCCAGCAACAAGTAGGAGAAATAATTTTTCTCCTTTGCCGTCCAATCTTTTCAATGAAACTGTAACACTGACCTTCCTCTAGAAGACAAATTCCAGCCCATAGAACCTCCAGGCAAGCATGAGAACAAAGCAAAAACCTATTTTATTATGAAGTTGAATGACAGTGGCTCGTTTATTATGGTGATCAATAATCTCAGAATAGAGAAAGAAATTCCATATTAGAGTAGCGTGAACTATTTATGAGGGTTAGGCCACTGTTTGCTCCAAACATAAGGGTGCATCGTAGGTAGAGAACGAAAGAACCAGTCTCCAGGGCATTCCCAGGAAGTGCTCATGTTTTGAAATATTTAAACTAATAACATGCCAGCTATAGGAACTTGAATGAGAGCCACCTGAACGTCACTCCTGATTTGACTAAATATCCTCCCATGCAATTCCTACAACCGTGTTGAATTAATTCAGAGACATAACAAGATAAAAGGAAAAAGACAAAGGACTCACAGCACCTGGGTCTTTCTTTGTAAAGAGAAATGATAGAGTCTTTTGGCAGTACTGGCTATTGGAACCAGGACCATCATGGAAGCTACATAGCACTTTACCACCAAGCCACGGCCCCAGTGCCTTACTGGGGGATTCTACCATTGATTCATGCAGAACCTCTTACAGAAAGACTCTAGGCAAGTGCTAAATGGTCAAGTCACACCTTTTGCACCTCACTGAGGGATTATAGGCAAGTGTTCGACCATTGAGCAACACCTCCAGCCCCTCACTGGAGGATTCTAAGCAAGCACTGTACAGTGTTTTTAATTAGCATGAATTACTTCATTAGATAGAGTTGTCTATAGGAGCAGAACAAACATGCATGCACACACACACACACACACACACACACACACACACAGGGATTTATTAGACTGACCTACACAATAAGGGCTCTAGGGAATCCAACAATGGCTGTCTGCATGCTGAGAACCCTGAAGCTGCTCATTCACTAAAGCTGGATACCTCAGGGATTTCAACCTTGTGCTAAAGGCCTAGAGGATGCCTAGAGAGTCACAGTAAACATTGGAAGGTTAGAGAAGCTGGCTTCTGATGTCAGTGAAGGGTGTCAGCAGAGGCAGCATCAGAGTAGATGCTGGAAACGTAGGCAAGCAGGAAAAAAAATCATCATCTGTCCCCCCAATTCTCTAGTATTTAGACAGCCTCTAGACCAGTTGTTCTCGACCTGTGGGTCACAACTCCTTTGACAAACCTCTAGCTCCAAAACGAGTTACATCACAATTTAAAACAGTAGCAAAATTACAGTTATGGTTGGGACAACACGAGGAACTGTATTAAAGGGTCACGATGTTAGGAAGGTCGAGGACCACTGCCTTAGAAGGTGCTTTCCACTATGCAGGCAGATCTTCCATCTTCTGTTATCTTCCTGGGGAATACTCTTAACAGATGCACTCAGAAACATGCCTCTTGGTTGATCCCACATTCCATCAAATTGACAACGGAGATTAAACTTGCCAATAACTATTGCCTACTTATCCACCGTCCATCTTCTTTAACCTAATGTTTGTTCAAGTCCTTTTCATTACTGTGTGTATTTGCGTTTGTGTGTTTACATGTGTGAGGGTACATGAGTGTGTGCAGCTGCATGTATGTGTATGTATGTGTATATATACTTGCATACAGAGGTGAGAGGAGAGCCTTAGGTTTGTGTCTTAATTTTGCTTGCTTGTCTGATTTTTTAAAATAATTTTTAAAAATTTGTATATCCATTAGCCTGTATGCATGTCTGTACGAGGATGTCAGATGCCCTGGAACTGAAGTTAGAGAAAGTTGTGAGCTGCCATGTGGGTGCTGAGAATCGAACCCAGGTCCTCTAGAATAAGGCCCAGTGCTCTTAACTCTTCACCATTTCTCCAGCCTCTGCTTGCCTGTATTTTGACACAAGTTCTCTCACTGGCTCAGAGATCATCTATTGGGCTAGTATGGGTGGCCAGAGAACTTGGTGATACAATGTTGTCTATATCCCTAGTGCTGGGCTTATAATTGGTGCTTTTTTATGTGAGTTCTAAGAAATCAAACTCTTGCCCTGAAACTTGCATGACATTTTTTTTTTTTTTTTTAACCAACTGTGCCATTGCCCTGGGCCTCTGTTTCTCGACACTTTTTAATTGAGTTTTTTGTTTTCAGTCTGGTTAGGTCTTGAGGGGTATGTATCCTGAAGGCAAGACTTCTTTAAAGATACATGTTTTGGAGTATTTTGTGCTGTTCTGTGGTTGGTGTTTTCGTTTTGTGAAAATTCTCTTCGGAATGCAAATGTTTTTGCTTCTAAGAGAGTGCAATTCCTCTTTATTTATTCTTTTAAATCTTTTAACTGTTGTGATTTGGATATTGTGTCTCACTCAGGATGACAAACATTTTCTCCTGTTTTTCTCCCAGAAGTTTTCAGCTTGGTCTTAATATTTAGTTTCTAGGGCCTATTTCTGTGTATGTTGCAAGATATGAACTAAGACTCACTCTCTTGCTTATTTATGATAATCAGTTGTTGCAGCATTTGTTCAACAGCTTCTGCCTAGTGGCAAGATGGCCTGGAGGGTGAAGGCACTTTCCACCAATGCTGGCAACCTGAGTTTGATTCCCAAGACCCATGTGACCACTGATGCCCATAGGTTGTTCTCTGACCTCCACACACATCCTCTGGTAGGTGTTCCCCTGCGCACACATGCATGTACACACACAATAAAGAAATGTAAAGTTGTAAGAAAACAGGTTACATATTGTCATTCTTAGATCTTTTTGTCAAGAATCAATTGACTGGGTGGGTATGGTGACTCACATCTCTAGTGTCAGAACTTGAGAGACTGAAGCAGAAGACTTGCTATGAGTTTGATACCCGCCGACTTCATAATGAATTTTAGGTGAACCTGGGCTGAAGATGGAAACCCTGACTCAAACAAATAAAATCAAAAACCTCAAAATAGCTAGACATGTGGATGTACACATATAATCCAGAAATCAGGAAACAGATGCAGGAAGATGACACAAGGCCAGCCTGGGCTATATTACTGAGTTCTGGAATGGCCAGGATTACAGAGTGAAACTCTGCCTCCAAAACAAAATGGAACAAAATAAGCGACTATAAACAGCCCCTCTAAACAATGTAACTCAGTGATAAAGCACCTACCTAGAATCCTTCAGTGAGAGGCTTAGGGTGTGACTCTATGGTAGAACCCCTGCCTAGAATCCCCCAGTGAGGGGCTGGGGGCATGGCTCAGTGGTAGAGCCCCTGCCTAGAATCCCCCAGTGAGGGGCTGGAGATGTGCTGACTGACAGAACACTTTGCCAGCATGTATGAGGTCCTAAACTAATTCCCAGTATAATAACAACACTCCTGTAAGCAATCTGAAAGGTTCTCTTGGTCAGATCTCAAAGGTATCTTCTTCCAGCCTGCTCTTAATTGATTTTTTGCTTACAAATCCTCACACACATAAACAATTAAACAGGCTGACAAAACGAAACATCTGTCTCACCCAGCTGAGCATGGATGTCTCTCATACACTCCCAGAAGACCACCCAAGAGCCATCCACTTTGTTTTCTGAGGCAGAATCTCTCACTGAACCTGGAGCTCAACAGGTAGACTATGCTTGCTGGCCACAAAGCCTCGGGGATTTGGCTGTCTCTCCCTCCCTTAGGTTGGAATTGCAAGTGCACACAATTGGCTTTTTAAATGCTGACTCTGGAGACGGAACTTAGGTTCTCATGCCTGCACAAAAAACACTTTACCAACTGAGTCATCTCCTCAGCCCCAGATGCATTTTTCAAGCAATGTAGTTTAACTGAATCTGTCAGGTTCAACCACTTGGGCATTGCTGTAGAGAAGCCTACAGAAATCATAATTTTCAAAATGATAATATCTTGACTCCTGTGTAAATATAAAATGAACATGTGTCAAAGATCTTATTCAATTTATTCATTAATGACATGTTAAGATTAGTTCAAAGGATATCTGAGGAACTGGGTATTTAAAAATTAGCTTTCAAAAAATATTAGGATAAGATTTTTTAAAAGCTGGATTTAAAAAAAAAAACACTTTTAAAGTTCTATGGAGCATCAAACCATCATTTGGGGCCTCTCTGTTCTGTCAGACAGAAATTATTTGCATATCTATTGGGCAAAATCTCCAAGTTAATTGTAACTTCACATTTGTTGTGGTTAGAATTTGAAGTGTTCCCTGCAGGTTTGTGCCTTTGAACACTTGGCCCTGGCTGGTGGCAGTGTTTTGGATGAGTGTGGAAGCTTCACGGTGACCCTCCTCCCCCACAACCACAAAATCAATTCATTGCTACTTCATAACTGTAACCTGACTACTGTTATGAATCATAATGTAAATATCTGATGTGCAGGATATCTGATATGCAAGCCCTATGAACAGATAGATCCCTTGACCAACAAAGGGGTCACAACTCACAGGTTAAGAACCAATGGAAAAGGCCAGCACTCTCCTAGAGAAAATGAGTTGCCGAAGGAGAATCTTGAGTTTTTGTGAGCTGCCTGGCCCCTACTTCTTGTCTCTACTGTTTCCAGACTGCAGATTCAGTATAACCAGCTCCATCAGTGTCCTCTGCCACCATGGCTTCCCCACCATGGTGTTCTTTCTTCTTTCTTACAGCATGAACACAAATATCACCTTCCTTTCTTAAATTGCTTCTTATCAGGTATTTTGCTGTAGGAATGAAAAAAGTAACTAACACAGTATAATAGAAACTTTGAATAAATGATTACAAAATATATTCCCTGTATTGAATGGATCCGGGCCTCCATGGGATGTGGATGGTCTACACTCCTTGCATCCTTGACTTATTTTGAAGTTTGCATATTTTTTTAACATGCAAGAAAAAGTTCAACGTATAGAGGCATAAAGCAACATCATGCCATGATGTCCTTAGGAAACTGAAATAGTCAGACTGATCCTCACGACTGATTGAAAATTATCCACTTCCTTTTGCCCCAACTACAAGCAACTCAGACTCAAGACCAAGGTCACAACACAGAAATTCTTCAACCCCCATCATTCTATAGTGTTTGAAGTACTATTTAAAGAGAAATGTTCTTGGTTATTTAAGATGCTATCAAGAGAGCCAGAATCAATAAAACAAAAATAGATATAAAATGTTAAGTAATTTGAGTTAGCATGCCTGTTGCTGTGATAAAACACTAGGACCAAAAACAACCTGGGAAGAAAAAATTTCACTTGGCTTACACTTACCAGTCAAATCTTTTACCTAGGGAAGTCAAGGCAGGCACTAGAGTAGAAGCCATAGGGAAAGTTACTTTCTGGCTCACTCTCTGGCTGTCTAGAACATGTTAGCTAGCTTTCTTATACAGTTCAGGTCAACCTGCCTAGAGATGGTGCTTCCCACAGAGGGATGGGTGCTTCTACATCAATTATCAATCAAGATAATCCTTAACAGACATTGTCACAAGCCAACCTGCTCTGGGCACTTCCTCAGTTAAGATCCTTTCAGAAGACTCTTGTGTGAAGCTAAGTAGGACAGTGCACATGAGAGAAAGCTCATTCAGGTGATGTAGCAAAAACAGAATGTGCTCATAACTGCTAAGCACTCTTTCCAAACCCTGTATAGTTTTCAAAACAACTATGAAACAGCTAAAGAGGCTACATCATTCAAAGAGGTCTTGTTAAGGCAAAAACAGAAGAAGAAGAGATATAGAGATAGCCAGGTAAGTGAAGGGAAGCTCGAATCTAAGATGTAGGCTATGTTTTAAGTAAGAAACACCAAACCCAGGATCCTCGCACCTAAACACTTGGTCTCAGCCTTTGGAGAGGAAGGCATGGCTGTCATATCTGGGTGGGTCACAGGAGTCCACCTTTGAGAGTTCTGTAAGCCTGACCTTGCTCTTGCCCAGAGTTTTCTCCTTTAGATCAGCTGCTTTAAGTTTCCCCAGCACAGACCACTTGGCTGTAGCTGCTGTCCTTTTCCTGCCGTGATGGACTAGCCCCTCCCAACCATGAAGTAGACCCTTCCTTCATTAAGCAGCTTTAGTCAAGTATTTTGCCACAGTGAACAACAAAAGAATGAATACAATGTGTCCAGAGGTTCTCAAAGTGACTCTGTAGGAAATTTACATGAGATTTATTAGGAAAACTGGGTCACATGATTATGGAAATTATCAAGTCCCACAGCAGCTCATCTGAAAGCTAGCTATCTTGAGTTATTGTTAATATAACTCAATTCAATTCAGTGTCCTGAGAATTGGGGGTGGTTGGGGGGTGGAGTCTAAAGGCTAGAGAGCCTCAGGATTTTGCTAGAAATGAGAAGAAAATAGAGGAAGTGGAGGATGATGAAGAAATGGAGTAAGACAGAAGAGGAGAAGGGGGCAGGGGAGGAAGGAGGAGGAAAAGGAGAAGCTGTGATGCTATTAATGGATTAACTTCTCAGGAAGCTGAAACTCTGAAGATCCAATCCATTCCCCAGAGCTCTGCCTCAGAACACTGTTACCTTGAGAAGTAATTCTACCACACATAAATCTTCATAGAGGTTTCAGGTCTAAACTGTACCATATACCCTGACTACTAATGTTGAAGGAGAGGGGGGAAAAATCCCATGATTTCCTTAGTTGCCCAAACACAAGGAAGGTGACTCCATCACATTTTATGATAGCAGCATCTGCTCACACCTATCAGAATACTTTAGAAAACATAAAATATTTTTTAAAGAGGACGAAATGTCTGTCTGTATTATGCCAGAAACCCGAATGTGGAATATTATAAAGAAAGCAATTAATCCACACTTAAAACTAATTGCCTAACCCAGTGGGTCTTTAAATTATTCATTAGTGCTATTTAAAAATAATTGCAGTTTATGAGGACAACCCAATATGGATTTCTTTTAAGAATTAAAATGAAAAAAAATATTTTTAAATTTATTAGTTGCTTACAGCTCTTAAAATGGGTCCAGTTTTTAGACCAATTTAATATTCTCATTGCCCCCTTACTCAGTCTAATCTGTTTTACTCTTTACTATATCAGAACTTCAAGAGTTTTCCTGAAATTTATTCTGAACTCATAAAGAGGGCTGTAACGGAGTTTTTAGAGAATGTGGAAGATGAGGGGACCGGCAATAGTTCAGCTGATAAAGTGTCTGTCACTCAACACAAGTTCAATACTCAAGAACCTTGTAATCTCATGAGTGGGGAGACAAAGACAGATGGATGGAGCCTGAGATACACGAGGTAGCCAGTTTAGCCAACTTGGTAAGTTCCCAGCTCAGTGAGAGACTCTGCTCCTCCCCTCCCCCACAAAATAAGATGGAGAGCAATCAAGAAAGGAATCCAAGTTGACCTCTGGCTTCTATACATACACATGCATATATATGCATGCAGATGTACACTTGCACACACACACACACACACACACACACATTTCTCTGTCTCTACACTTGTTTCAACTCAAAGAATCTTTAGCTCTATAACCATTTTTTTTTTCATGGTAGAACTGGCAAGAACTTGTATCTAGTTTAGTGGTTCTTAAGCTGTATTGGCTGGCATTCCAGGAGCTCCGTAGAAGAATCACATTGCTGAGTTCCCAGGGCTCAGTGATCCCCAAACCCACTCCCTGTCTCCAAATCTCCATCAAAAACACTTTACCTTTTTAAAGACAGCAATTGAGGAGAGTGCCCTTCCTCTCCAACCTAAATTCAAAGCTGATTTTCATAGCATAGTTGAGAAAACTGAACTACAGAGACAAGAGACGAGAAGGCATATGAAAATGCTGGCTTCTTGGCGGGCCTAATTATTAACCTCCTCAGGTTGGGCCAGGCATGTGGAAAGGAACCTTTGGGTTAACATTGTCTAGATGCAGATGTGATGTTATACTAGGGATGTAGCTCAGTTGGTAGATTGCTTACCTGGCACGCAGCAACCTCTGGGTTCAAGCCTTAGTACCATGGAAACCAGACATGGTAGTACACGCCTGTAATCTCAGAACTCAGGAGGTGGTGGAGGCAGAAAGATCAGTTCAAGAGTCATTCTTGGCTACTCAGTGAGTTTGAGGCTAGCATAGGCTGCAGGAGACCCTGTAAAAATTTTAACTAAATATGCAACCTTAATCACTTCCTATCATTCACCTTTTGTTAGCTCTGTTATTAAGATCTCTGTGCCCAAGACTTTTCCTTTATTAAAAGAGGAGGTGACAATATTAACCTTGTATAACTAAATAAAGCTATAATATGTGAAAAACTATTTTAAATAATGTAAATGACTGTCAGATATACTCAATCAACCATCTACAGAGAACATATTTGTGTTAGTTTGGGAAGTCTTCCCAGCCTTTCCTTAAGTAAAACTTTGCCCATAGCCTTTCTGGATGTAATGAGTATATTATTAACATGTGTGCTTCTGCACAGTTATGGTTATGATTGCAATATGTAAGCACAAAGAAACTCTTAGAGGCTGCAATGCCACTGGCCCTATTCTACATAGCAGCATGGATCCATGGGTATTTAAACCTCTTAGAGTTGTTCTTCATCTAGATCGATCACTCTTCCTTCTTGACTTCCCTAAAAAGACGCAAATGCTTCTGCTACTGTAGGCACCAGAAAATTAATTTTGAATTGTTACACTATCAGTTTGGATAGGTTTGAAAATAGAGTCTTTGAGGGACCAGAGAAAAGGCTGGAATCTGGTTAAATTAATTGTGAATATGAAACTGACCTAAGTTGGGCATCTATGTCAGCCCCTCCAAGGCTCAGGGAAGATGATAAGAGGCAGAAGAATGACCATGAGAGCTGGAAGACAGGGAAGAGGGCTGGGAAATGCTGTCATGGTGTTATGACACAGCCATTGTGTCATTAGCACACAGCAACTGTGGCTACCTTCTTAACACATGCATAATATGGATTATGCCAACATTCCAATTGTGGATATGGGAGCAGGAAGATTCAGTGTTTCCCAAGGAAGTTGAGAGAGAGAGAGAGAGAGAGAGAGAGAGAGAGAGAGAGAGAGGGAGAGAGAGAGAGAATAAATACATGTAAATTTTAAATAGTTAAATCATTAATACTTTGTTCACCACAATTTTCTGTAGGTTATTTACTCATTCATTCATTCATTTATTAGCATGTATTTATTAGCATGTGTGTGCTATTTACCTATTAGTGTGTGTGTGTTGTGTGTAATATGTGTAACAGGTATACATGCTAGTGCATGTACGTGTAGAGGCTAGAGATTGGCTTCAGATATCTCCCTTTCTATTTCTCCAACTATTTTTGGGGGGGAGACAGGTCTCCCACTGAACCTATAGCTCAGTTTTATTTGGCTAGATTATCTGGCTAACAAACTCCAGAGATCTGCCTATCTCTGCCCACTCCATCCCTGGAGTCACAGACACACGCCACCACATCTTGATCTTAAACAAGTGCTAGGGAGCTGAAGCCCTGAGGTTTGAGTGACAAACACATTACTGACTGCTATCTCCCCAACCCCAGATAATTACCATGTCATTACAATTACTATTATTCATTTTTATTGCTGAGTTTGTTGGAAGCTCCTTCACTTTTGAAACAAGTATGTACATTCTCTCAACTTCTTCCAAGCATATATCTCTCACAAATCAGAGTCATTTTTTTCCCTGTATTTAGGAGAAACTTGAAACTTACATGGGAACTATATATAAACAGCCTGTGAAAGGCTCAACTCTAAACAAGATATCTGTATCTTACCCCCTCCTCCAAAGGCACAGGAATCAGTGTGGAAGCTGGGAGAGTGGGAACTGGGAAGACCGTAGAAGCCAGAGGTAGTGGTTGTCCAAAAGGAAACTATTTTCTGGATATAGCAGGGAAGTTACACACATGAATTTACGACATTTTGGACAGCATGCACAGACCCCACCCCTTACTAATAAGCTATTGGCAATTAATACCTTCTGGGATAAGAATACGTTTTCTTTGAAGATCTGATTCCTGCTGAAGGGTACCCACCCAAGAATAGATGGGCTGCAAAAATTGGACTTGAAGGAAGAAAACAAAAAAACAAAAAAACAGGACACAATCAGGTTTCTTGGTAAGAGAGAGTGGAATTAGGAGGAATGGAGAGTAAGTATGATCAAAATACATAACACAAAATTCACAGAGCAATAAGGATGAAGAAGAATAGTAATATATATAAATGGCAAAGGGGAAGAGAGAAAGCTAGCTGAGCACCAACACTCCTTTTCCTGCCTCCTTAGGATGCAATGACCAGATCCCTCATGCTCCTGCCACCATGTCTCTGCAGCCATGATGGACTACACCTCTTCAAACTGTGAGTCAAAGTAAACCTTTTCTTCCTTAAGTTGCTATTGCTAGTTATGTTGTCAGAGCAAAGAGACAAGTAACCAGGACACACTCAGTAGTTATAATGACATTTAATTCTTGCCCAAAGCAACCCCACCAAGTATTACTCTTATTACTCGTGTTTTGAAGGGACAAGAACAAAATCAATGTGTTCAAAGATACATGGCTACTGACCAACAAGGTGCTCATGATCAAATATTCTGGATGCAAAGGCTGTCTTCTTTATATCCACCCAATGCTAAAATCTCAAGATTCTAACTGTTGCTGGAGACCACCACCATGATGGATGCCACAAATGCTCAAGTCAGAGTTGAGAAATGAACAATGCGATGAGTGACTCACCAAAAAGGTCTGCATTTTGATATATTACTCATTTTAGTCTCATTTATTTTCCTCTAATGCTGGGAGTGTGAAAATACATCTCCTTTAGGTTAAGTTTGAGTTAACAGGTTTTTCCATTAAAAGGAGTAAGTCCCCAGAAGCTGCATACCATCAACATGATTAAAAACAAATTTATGGGAAAATATACCCTATTAGCTTTGCCTTGCTAAGAATCAAGTTACCTAATATAAATAACTTAAAGGGGAAAAATATATTTTCACTCACAGTTCCAGAGGGGCTAGTCTGTGGTTTCTTGGCTTTGTGTGTTTGGACAAAATATGATGGCAGTAAAATAGGGTGAATGAAAGCAGCTCATTCCATGAGAAATGGGGAGCAGAGCTTAGGGCAGGAAGGGGGCCAGGTACCCCATCAACGTAGTCCTTCAGTAACCTACTTCCTCACACTAGGTCCTATCTTCTAAACATTTTAGAATCACCATCAGCTGGGGAAAAAGCTGTCAAGACATGAGCCTAGGGCGGGGGGGGGGGGAGCATTTCATATTCAAACCCATTTCATAGAGAAAATTTCCTCTCTTGACTCCAAGTGCAGGGATGCCATCAAAGCAGGTCAAAGATGTGAAGATATTCTGTAAAACCAACACACAAATGACTATTAATTATTAGTACTTTTTCATATTCATTTCCTCTTACTCAAGAATGTGCTGCGTGATGGGGGCTGGAGAGATGGTTCAGTGGCCAAGAGCTCTTGCTTCTCCCTTTCAAAGGACCAGAGTTGGGTTCCCAGCACCCACCTTAGCTCTAGAGGTCTATGACTCTACCTTTCGCTCCAGGGGCTCCAATGCCCTCTCCTGGCTTCAGTAGGCATTGCATTCATGCCCACTCTGCCACTCCCCCAACACAAAAATAAATACAAATAATAAAAACTAATCTTAAAAAATAAGTTACTATTCACAAAGTCTAAGTCTGCTGCTAGATTTCTTTTGCTCTAAGACGTAGAGTGAATAGTTAATGAGTATTTTATAAGATCAAAATCAATAGGATGTTAAGCAATAAATTTATTTGACAAAGGTAAATATCACACTGGAGAGGTCCAGGTTTTCAGCATTCTTCACCAAAGCAATAAATAAACAGACTTCTCCCAAAGCAAAGATGGAAATATAATTATTCAGTCTCTCCATGTTAAATTTTCCCCAGAAATTGAAATATTGTTAGCAAGCACAGATTTAAATTTTGTGCTCCAATGAATTGGGAGATCTTGTTTATCGTTTTGATTTCTCTGCATTCTACCACAGGGAAATTATGTAGACTTTCACAGTACATGAAAGCAATGCCGATAATTGTGGAATTCGTTGCTTATTGAAGATGATTTTATGAATCTCTTCTGATCTATTGGTTTGGTGGCTTTATGTACGGCCTGGATCTATGTTCTTCAGGTTGGATTCAAACTCATTACGCTTCTACTTCACCATCCTGATTTCTGAGATTGGAAGGGTGTACTACATTGTCTTATGTATGGCTATCTTACAATCTGTGATCTAATGTATATTAAGTGTATTTGAAACCATGCAACAAATTCCACTCAACTCATTCAAAAAAAAAAAAATAGTGCACACAGTGTTTACTGAAGGTGCTTGTTGCTCAAGATGTTCAAATCATGCTGGGATGAATTAGCTCACACTGCAAAGTGCCTATTGCAGAAGCCTGAGGACCTGATGCTCCTAATCCCTGGCGTTAATAGTACCCAAGACTATTGTGTGACACTTTTCCTGAAAGATACAACATACACATGTTACACTCATCCCAGATAGGAAACCCAGGACAGATCAAGGTAAAGGTTACACCGAAGACTAGTTTGGGGAATCAGAACCTTATTGGGGTTACTAGTCAAGATAGGGGTAAGGGTTTGTTTATGGGCAGAAAGATGACTCATAGCTGGCCCCAGCATTGGTTACATCTCACAAAAGCTGCAGCCTGGAGCATCTTCACCCTTTACAGCTGGGACAGTCTCTTCTAGGAAGCTCAGCTGATGAGTCTCCTTCCCTATACATTATTTACTGCTTCTCTAACCTTAGGGATGGCCCTGGTGAATCTTGTGAGTTTTAGCTTTCCCAGGTACATAACGTTTGTTCAATTCCAGAGTCTCATGAGCCTCCACCCTCATTCCTAGAGGGAATGCTTTAATTCTGCGAAAACTGATATATAGCAAAAAGCCACATTAAAGCAGGGCATGGTGGTACATGCTTATAATCCCAGCACTAGGGAGGCAGAGACAGACAAATATCTGGGGCTTGCTGGTCTGTAAACCTACCAGACAAGCTAGCTCCAGTCCACCCTTTCTTAAAAAAACAGAATGGATGCCATTCTGAAGAATGGTATCCAAGGTTGACCTCTGATCTACATATGTATACATATGTCACAACTTTGCACACAGACTCATGTGCACACATGAACACACACATGAACACACACACACAGAGAGAGAGAGAGAGAGAGAGAGAGAGAGAGAGAGATTACATATGTAACCTGAGAGTGATTTTATAAAGTATTTTAAAAACCTTTGCACATGAAACCATGTTTGTCAATGGTGAACAGCATTGTGTTTGTGATCCAAGTTTGTGATTTTCTGTAGGGAGCTAGTGAATTCCCAAGTGAACATGTATTGTTTGACATGGACACAGCCATGTCAAGGATCAATGCCTCAGTCCTAAGGCTATGGCAAAGCCTTTCCCAGGAGAAGCCTAAAGAGATGACAACAATTATTACTTACCCAGAATGCAACATGGAAGATGACTTGTGTTATTGGGTGGCGCAAGTGCAAGAGATTGGCGTATTAACAGATGTGAGAGCTAATGACATTTATCATTGCTTCTGTTCATGTGTGTGTGTGTGTGTGTGTGTGTGTGTGTGTGTGTCTATATGTCTGTGTGTGTGTGTCTGTGTGTGTGTGTATTCATGCATATGTTTGTGTGTATTAATGCAGGTGCGTGTGTACCTTGGCACATGTGTGGAGGTCAGAATACTGCCTCAGGTGTCAGTCTCTTCCTAATGCCTTGTTAGAGGCAGGTTATCTTGTTGTTCTGTGGGGTGTACCCCAGGCTAGCCTGCCATGGGCTTCAAGGGATTGTCACCACAGGTGTCCCAGGATTACACTTTCCAGCTTTGCAAAGGCACGCAGGGGACCTGAACTCAGATTCCCATGCTATACTTCAGCAAGCATCTTCCTGCCTGGACCATCTCCCCAGGGCCAGCCCCTATGTCTTGATGTTGATTTATTATTGCATTCTCTTCTCAATGCCAACTGTTCCATAGCATTTGTATAGCTTATTTTGTGTCTTTCTGGGGAGGATGAAAACCACATTTTCAAGTCAAGCGCAGATATGAGCAATGGAGATAAATAGCGTGTGAAAAGAAGTGTTAGATAAAACCAAGAATAAAATACCAAATTTAATCATTGCCTAGAACTAAATACCCAGTAAGGGTCCAAGGGGAAGCAATTCTGAAATTGTTCAATGAATGTTCCATCAAGAACTTATTTTATTTGCTCCAATCCCATATTTAAAGAATCATTAGGGGCTACAAGGGATCACTTAAGCTTTTTTTTACTTATGCATAACTAAATTTTATGAATAAAATGGCATGTTTTAATAGTATTTGCAGGCTCAGGGACTTCCAAAGGTCTGAGGAAGCGTCCTTCCACTACAGCAAAGGTCTGTGACTCAATGTCACTTAGTTAGTGGCCCTGTGAAGTAAGAGTATTTATTCTCATATTAGCTATGAGGCGAGAGATGAGCATTTGAATAATTTGTCAAGGAAGCAATCTGAGGAAAGGTCTATCCATGGCTTTCCTTGCCTGAGCCTCAGTGTCTGGCACAGAGCAGAGATTCAGCTCGTTCATTCAGACGCCTCTGGGGTATGTGACCCCTGGACCTACAACATGAACATCACCTGGGAACTTGCTGTGAACACCCAATCTCAAGCCCACCCAGACCTCCTGACTCTGGATATAAGACTCAGTAAGATCTGATGCAATGAACCTCCCATAAGTTCCTGATCAACCTCTAGTTGATTTCAGCTATCAACTTGACCCAGCCTAAGGTCAAATGAAGGAGTCTTAACTGAAAGGGTTTCCAAGATCATAGTGGCTCAAGGCCATGTCTGTGAGAGATTAGGTTGACCAGTTACTACTGTGGGAAGGCCATGCTCATAGGATTCATTACCACCTCTGGCTGGGTGGTCCTAAGAGGTTCACAGCCTTTATGACAACTAGGCTCTTTTAAAACGCTGTTACAACACATTTTTCTCTGCGTGTGTGTGTGTGTGTGTGTGTGTGTGTGTGTGTGTGTGTGTGTGTGCTCCTACATTCATGCCAAAGGATGCATGCAGAGGTCAGAGGACAACTTCCAAGAATCAGTTTCTCTCCTTCTACCATGTGGCTCAGTTCACCAGACTGGGCAGCAAGCATGTACACCCACTGAGCCATCTCAGAGGCCACGACTGACTTCTTTCTTATTCATCTTCATGGCTTGCTCTGCTTGCTCTGCTAGATGCCACGAAATGAACAGCTTTCCTCTAGCACAACCACTCTGCCATGATTCTCCTTAGTATGCACCCACGTCGAAGAAGCAAAGTGACCGTAAACACACTGCAGCCAGGAGACAAAGAAAAGCCCTTTCCTTTCTTAAGCTGCTTTTCTCAGATATTTTTCTCATAGTCACAGAAATATGAGTAGCAAAACACCTTCTAATGTTCTAATTCATAAATGAGTGTGTACATATGTGAACATGAATGTACATGTGTGTGTGCATGTGCATGTATATGTGTGTGTGCATCCAGGTAGACATGCACTTGTATGCAGCTACATGTGTGCCTGTGTGTGTATAGGCATGGACTTGAACTTAGCTGTGTGTGTGTGTGTGTGTGTGTGTGTGTGTGTGTGTACCCAGGTAAACATGCACTTGTAAGCAGCTGCATGTGGAACCAGAGTTCAACCTTTACTATGGTTTCTGAGATGCCAACCACCTTGTTTTGTGAGATAAGCTCTCTCACCAGACTAGAGCTCACCAAGTAGAGTAGGTTAGGGAGTGAACCTCAGATATCCCTTTATGACTTGCTGTTCGTTGCTTGTTGGAGTGCATGCCAGGCAATTGCTCTGCCACTGAGTTCCATCTCCAGCCACACATTTTTGTTCATTTGCTACATGGGTCCCCAGGGATTTAACTCAGATCCTCATGCATACAAGACAAGTTCTTTCCTGACTCAGCTATCTCCCCAGCCACTCATGTTCTAATTTTTCAAGAAGCCATGTGCCCTCCAAGCAGCCTCCACCAGAACCCATACAGAGCTGAGTGCCCACACTATGCCTCTTTTCTGGCAGTGTGTGTGACTCCAATCCCTCCCTGCAAAGAAGACAATCAGTCACATTTTTATGTTCCTGCCTTCCTCTCATATTCCCTACCATGAGGGACCAACTGAGAAAAGACTGTTTCATCTTCCACAAAACTTGATTTATTCTTTGTTCTTTGCACAGTACGATGAAAGCCCAAATATTTTCTTGGAGCTGCTGTTTGGGTTTTGTGTTTCCCACATTGGGCGGCACTTAGATGCTTTTCATCAGTACGAGAATAAAGAGGGGTAAAGTTTTCCTCCAGTCTGTGTTACCAAGGCCATGGCGATGAGAGCAAACAATGTAAATGTATAGATGACTGAAGATGTTTTGACATAAAACAAGCAACAGACTCTTGCTGATTATCTAGAATCACAGCCTACGTGAGATAGGAGGGGCCCACCAGATCATCCACCAAGCCCTCACTAGATGAGTTACAACAGTGTCAGAGACTGTTTATTTCTTAAAAGTTATGTGGGGGCCAAGGGAGATGGCTCTAGTAGTAAAGTATTTTCTGTGCGTACATAAAGACCTGAATCCAGATTGCTGGGCTCTACTTACAGAGGCAGCTAAAGCAGCACTTGCCTACAATCCCAACATTGTGGAGGTGGAGACAGGAGAATGGCTGCTGCTTACTGGCCAGCCAGACTAGGCATATCAATCAATGTGTCATCCATCCACCCAACCCAACTGGAGTTGACAGACAACAGAACTAGAGAGGACCAGCCTCCAGCTGTATCACAGATGAAGGATAAAAAGGGATGCTGAGGGCAGGAATACCAGAATGAGAAGATGTCATTCTAGTCTAACCTGCTCTGATGAGTGTAGAGATGTACAGTTAGCAAGAGAGTCTTACCACAGAGGCTCCGGGAGGATACACCAGAAACAACACTCTTGTAACCCCACTACATGGGAAGTAGGACGATCAGAAGTTTGTAGTCATCCTTGACCACATAACGAGTTAGAGGCCAGCCCGAGCTATGTGAGACCCTGTTAAGAAGGAGAGAGGGAGTTGGATAATTGGAGAAAATATAAGGAATGTATCCAAACAGGACTAATGAGAAAAAGGAAGGACCCAGGGACCCTGTACAAGCCAGCATCCTTGTGCCTGATTGGCTGCCCTAAGACCCTTCCCACCCCAGCTTAAAGCTGTGGCTTTCCTCTTTCTCTGTGGCTTGGTCTTCTGTTGTTCCTCTTTAAACATCTTTGTCTATATCAAGGAACAAGCTCTGCAATGCCAGAGACAACCAACATCAACCCAGTTATAGTTTTACACAACCATAGAGAAAGCTGCTTCTGACACCGTCTTCTCTCCACCATGATGGACTGAAATCCATCTGAAACCATGAGTCAAAGTAGACCTTCTCCCCTTAAGGTGTCCCTGTCAGGAACTGTCTCACAGTGACAAGTTATGGCCGTCCATGTGCCTGTATCTGCTGAGGAGGAGCGGATTTAAGTCACAGCACTTCCGGTGCTTCTCCCCCTGCCTCTGCTTAGCATCATGGAAATGAGATTTCCAATTCCTTCTAGGCATCCCGTTGCAAAGATCATATTTCTCTTTGTGTTTTCATAGCCAGGAAATCCTTCATCAAATTCAATAAATCCTCCTCTCTTCCAGCTAAGCCCTCGTCTTGTCTGCTTCTGTGAGGGAGAACAGCTGTTTGTTCTTAGGGTAGCAAAAGGAAAAAAAAAAAAAAAAACCCTGAAATCTGCCCACTCTAACACAATGGAGGAGTCTAGATAGTTCAGAATCAGGCATCTAAAGCATTCATTATGTTCCTCGGTCTCCCACACTAGTGCTGATGGGTGCAAAGCCAAGCTGGCTCCAGCTAAGCATTATAGAGCAAGGGAGGGAACTCGGAGAGAAAGCTGAGGCGTCCCCAGAGGGTCATCACCCCATACACGCTTATTATTTCTCTTCAATTTCATCCTAGCACTGTATTTCCACCCACACCTTGCCCCTCCCAACACCGCCCCCCCCCCCCAGACAGATGGACTGATGGACAGATGAATGGGTGGACGGGGACATACATACACACACACACACACACACACACACACACACACACACACACACACACACTTTGCTTTTGCCGATCCCCCCACTTTCTCAGCTATATTCACACCTAGCCCAGCCTGCCTTCTATTCCTTGATGGCCCCTTGGGTGAACTAGAATGTTGTTGCCTTCTCAGTCCAAATTAAAGACTCTCTAATACGATTCATTTCTTTTAAAAAACGTTCTAGTGCATCTATCTATCTATCTATCTATCTATCTATCTATCTACCTACCTACCTACCTACCTATCTACCTATCTACCTATCTATCTGTCTGTCTTAGTCAGGGTTTCTATTCCTGGACAAAACATCATGACCAAGAAGCACTTGGGGAGGAAATGGTTTATTCAGCTTACACTTCCATACTGCTGTTCGTCACCAAGGAAGTCAGGACTGGAACTCAAGCAGGTCAGGAAGCAGGAGCTGATGCAGAGGCCCTGGAAGGATGTTCTTTACTGGCTTGCCTCCCCTGGCTTGCTCAGCCTTCTCTCTTATAGAACCCAAGACTACCAGCCCAGAGATGGTCCCACCCATAAGGGACCTTTCCCTCTTGATCACTGAGAAAATGCCTTACAGTTGTATCTCATGGAGGCATTTCCTCAACTGAAGCTCCTTTCTCTGTGATAACTCCAGCTGTGTCAAGTTGACACAAAACTAGCCAGTACACTATTTCTCTATCTATCTATTTGCTTTGCATATAAGAGCATGGATCTTAGCAGCAAGAACCTTTGCTCCCTGAGCCATCTGTCCAGCCTGACTTGTGTCTCCTAAGTCCTCCCTTCTGTTATAATTTGAGTCTGAACTGTCCTCTACAGTCTGGTGTGACTGAATGCTTGATCCCAAAGGGTGGTACAATTTTGGGAGCTTGTGGGACCTTCAGGAAGTGGAGGACATAGATGGAAATAGACAGCTTCCACGAGGATGATATCCAGCCTCCAGTGCCAACTGAGCTTTCTCTGTTTCCTGATTCTCACAGTGATGTGACATCTCTCTGTCCCACACACTCTGGTTTCTGCTTGGTTTTACTTCCTTTGTATTATTTTTAAAATGTTCGTTTGTTTTTGAAATATGTTCTCACTGTGTAGCTCAGGCTGCCTTTGAACTGACAGAAATCCCCCTGCCTTTGTTGTGTAGTAGTGATTATCCTAGCCTAGTAGCAAAGGCAACCAATTAAATAGAACAATAGTTATAGCTAGGTATGTGGTAATGATAACTGGGCCATTGACATCCCTTAGGAGAAGGGGGGAGGGGAGGGTCACGGGATCCTTGCCTGAGATTCCAGCCTTTACTTCCTCTTTTTCTCCCACAGCTTGAGGGGTTCTTGAGGGATGTCAAACAGGAAGGGGGTGTGTCTGAAAGCAGACTCCATGATGCAGCTCCCTCCCTCCATGATGCACCTGCCACCCTCCCTCTCTCCCTCCCTCTCTCCCTCCCTCCCTCCCTCCATGATGCAGCTTCTATGAGGCCCCACTCCATCACCTTTATGGAGGATGCCTTGCAAGGGTGCAGCTATTCGGTGCTCAGCCCCACTCCTGTGATTAACACTTGCCCCATGTTCTTGTTGATAAACCCAACAATCTGGCTGGTTCACCAACCTGAATTTTGGTGAAATCATACTTTGGTCTGTCCCTGGTGCCCCATCAGGGGTAGACAGACATTTGTTCATGTCTCCCCAGAAACAGTTAATACAACATTCAGCCTTGCCCCCATTAACACAACACTCAGCATGGCCCCCATTCCCAGGCTCCCCACACACTTCAGCCTCCTACTCCACCATGCCTTCCATGCAGTAACTGGCCTGGCAAAACTGAAGATATTCCTAAGAGATACTGTTCTCAGTATGACTCTCTTGAAACAATGGGTGCTCTTACCAAAAACTGAAACGGTGATTTCCCCAGAAATCTCACACTTGGGGAAGAAAAAAATTGCCAGCTAGAAGAGGAACAGATCTCTGGAAAAAGGTTTACAACTTGTCAGACCACCTTATAGAATGGGACTGAGCCCATACATTGATGGCAGCCCCAGAACTTGACCAGAACTGCTTAAATGTGCATGTGCTGGGCTCTCTATTTCAACTTTAACCTCACTACATGACCCTAACAATAAACTTAAGGGGTGTCCCTGGACCTCTCTGTCCCTCTTTCCATGGTGGCCACATGAAATAAAGTTTCTTTTTCAGCCTTTTACTATTAACTTTGCTGTTTTGATTGGCTTCTCAAGAACACATGGCTGAACTTGACTTCCTGGGGTATAGACTGGAACCCCAAGCTTAGTAGCTCTGACACTGTGAACTGATCCCCCTCTGAAAGTCTGAGCCAAGATATGTCTTCTCCCCCTTCAGTTGTTTCTATCAAATGTGTTGGTCATAAAGATGCAAAAGTCACTACCAGATAGCATCCAAGGTCAGGACAGCTCTGCACAGTAGCTGCTGTCCCTTCTAGTTGTGATGTCCCTCCATGGATTAAGTCAGGAGCACACAGCCTACCTCAGTCATGTCCACTACCAAGACCCTGGGTCCTCAATAACACCAGCAGGGAAACCATCAGCTTCTTCATTTCTTCAGAACTGGCCCCAATTCCAAAGATAGAACAGCTAATGCCCTGACTGAGTGATTTTTCACAAGTTCCAGCCCTTTGGTGGGTACTCCAAATACATAATAGAACCACGTCCAAATTTCCCATTTGGTTGGGTCTCCTTCTGTCTTATGTGTGGACACAGTCGCATATCAAACCTAAGATAAACTATAAGTGCCTAGGCAAACAGGTGCCAGCAGCCGGGGAAGACAGGGGCTGAGTGCCCGCTGTTTACCTGAGATCTGGCCAGCTTACGTTTATTAAAGTCATCCTTGGCATCAGAAATGGACCACCTGTACTCTATTTCCTACAGAAAGTACATCCTTGTTCTGATTATGATTTGCCCCCATGATTTAAATTAGAAAAGGAGACTCCTCCTCATTCATTCTCATTAGACAGATCCAGTAAGGTCAAGAGAGAGATCGTCACAGAGAAAGCCCACCGTTAAAATTTGTTAAACCCTGCTATGAATTCAAAAGGAAACTTTAAGAACTCATTGTGTGGGCTGGAGAGATGGCTCGAAGTTAAAAGCACTGATTGCTCTTCCAGGGAACCCACGTTGGATTCCCCGTACCCACATGGCAGCTCACAACCATCTGTATGTGTCCCAGTTCCAAGGGATCTGATGTCCTCTTCTGGCCTCCATCGACACTCGGCATGCACACGGTGCACAGGCACACAGTGCACAGGCACACGGTGCACAAGCACATGGTACACAGGCACACGGTGCACAGGCACACAGTGCACAGGCACACGGTGCACAAGCACATGGTACACAGGCACACGGTGCACAGGCACACAGTGCACAGGCACACGGTGCACAGGCACACGGTGCACAAGCACATGGTACACAGGCACACGGTGCACAGGCACACAGTGCACAGGCACACGGTACACAAGTACATGGTACACAGGCACACGGTGCACAGGTACACGATGCACAGGCACATGATGTATAGGCATATACGTTACAGGCAAAACATCCACACACACAAAGCAGTAATAATCAATAACCAGTCTTGCTAGCAGAGCCTCCTTTCACAAAATCTGCTTTGGTTTGAGGGCAGTTAAACTTCTGACCCCTACCTTGCCTTCCCTGATCTCCATGTGCCCCCACTCCCACCCCCACCCCCTACCCCCAGGGAGAGGGGTTGCAGTTTGAATGTGCAAGCTGTCTGTCTTACTCAGGGTTTCTATTCCTGCACAAACATCATGACCAAGAAGCAAGTTGGGGAGGAAAGGGTTTATACTTCCATACTGCTGTTGATCACCAAAGGAAGGTTGTGGCTCCTCTATGAAATGGAACTTTTCTAGAGGAGATAGGTCACTCTGGGTTGTACCTTAGGCCTATCCCCATTCCCTGTCTGCTGCCTGCTCCCTGGCTGTGGATGCAATGTGAGCAACCTGTTCACTATCTTCCCTGCTATAGATTTCCCTGCTATCCTTTCTTAAACAGTGAGCCAGAAGCAACTCTTCCTTCATTATGTTGCTTCTTGTCAGATAGTAGATTACAGCCATGAGAAAAGTCACTAATTTGTAGGATCTGGAACTGGGAACTGGCCAATGGGAACTCATGACCTTATGCAGAATAGAGGGCATAACCTGGGAATCGCATGTGCGGTAACTCTTAATGGCGAGAAGGCCCTCAATGAGCTAATAGAATCTTTGTCTATCGCCAACTTGAGCAATTACTGTTTTGCAATTAAATTCACTCAGGAAAAGAGAATCATTACTGTGAGGAGTGGATAACAAGAAAAAGGCATAAGCTGTAGGGCAGGCAGTTTCCAGGGATGTCAACAAAAGATTGCATGGGAGTCACTGTGAGGCGGGGCATCCCTGAGAGAGGCTCTGTGAGGCAGATGTGTCCTCAGGAGATGCCCTGGGCTTTTATTGTCTGGAGGGAAGCTGAGAAGTGGAGATGCCAAATGCAGCTTTAAAAATCATTGTCTCTCTGCACACAGAGCCATGCCTTCTGAGTCAAAGTGAGTAACCTCACAGAGTTCAGGTTGCCTATCTTCCCATTCTTTTTCAACTAGGTACGTTTAGTAATATAATAGTAGATTTCATAACACAAAATTATAAAAAGGTTGACATTTTATTAAGTGATATGAATACTGTTCTCAGTTACAGACTTTATTAAGTTTGATATTTAATAAAGTCTCCTCTCTCTCTCTTTCTCTCTCTTTCTCTCTCTTTCTCTCTCTCTCTCTCTCTCTCTCTCTCTCTCTCTCTCTCTCTCTCTCTCTCTCTGTGTGTGTGTGTGTGTGTGTGTGTGTCCATCTGTCCTTCTCTATACTGCTAAGGATAAATTCCAGAACCTTGTACAGGCATTCTCCCATTGAGCTACATCTCCAGCCCCCATTACAACATTTCATCCAGAGTTTGAGAGTTCCTTTGTTTTGATTTGTCAAGGTGTTAGGAATCAACCCAGGGTCCCCGGCATACTAGGACACTAGGTAAGCATTCTACTGCTGAGCTATATCCCCTGCCCTGATATTTTGAAAATAAAATCCCATTGCGGCTCCACTTGAGCAGGGCATAAAAAGTGTCTTTGGACACTGAGACTCTGTCAGTAGCAAGAAGGCTTTGCAGGGAGGTGTCTAGAGTTACTGAGTAGAGATCTGTGCTGTGCTGGGGACCATGCAGAGGGAATACTGCCGTGGAGCATACGAAGTCCACACTGTGGCTTACGGCAGAGACTAATGTTAGAACCTTCTTATTGTAATAGGGGAAAAGCAATGATCACAGGAGTTATGCATCTAAGTGTTGCCTCTTCTCTAATGAGGAGGCAAATGGCAGAGCTAGCTTCTGCTCACAGACAGTTTCAAAGGCCTGAGCAGGGCTGGTTGACTTTGGGTGACTGCATGTGCTAGCCTGGCCTGGGCCCACAGCATTGGAACTAACTAAAGGTGTTCATTTCTATTTGAGTCTGTGGGTCCCTATGTTGGCAAATATATACATCATATACATATACATATATATGTATATACAACCACAGATAGACATTTTTTTTGGTGTGGCTCCCCACACCCCTGCAGTAATAGCCTATAAGTTTCCATTTCCCAAAAAGAAGTAGACAATTTTCTCTAACATGAATTCTCTCCTTCCTCCCTCCCTCCCTCCTTCCCTCCCTCCTTTCCTCTCTCTCTCCTCTTTCCATTACATGGCACAGAGGAGGCCACACTTACCCAAGCCAAGCAACCATAATTTCCACACTAGTGGATCAAGACAAGAGACCCTGTTATAGCTGCTCCTGCACAGAAGCAGGGATCCACCACGGTTACTTCTGCTTCGTACAAAAGCAGAGAGCCAGTCCCCACTGCAGAAGGGAAACACAGATACTTGTAGGCTCATAGGAAGAGGGATGGAGAGAGCTAACCAGGTGGCGCACCCTAAATCTAAAATAACCTCACATGCCCTTAGAGACTACAGCGCTTACTTCCAAACGTCTGTCTTCGTGTACTTGAAGCGTCTATAATAGTTGCAAATAAACTTTGGTTTTGTTCTGCTCTGAGCGCTTGCCCTATTTTTAAATTCTTTAAACGACAGAGAAAAAGAAGCCATCAAACTTCACAAGCATCATCCTTGCTGTGATTTACAAAGGATGTTACAGGCTGAGAGAAAGGAAGCTGAGGAGCATCACACGGGAGCTTCACGGGGAGAGTCCCAGCACCAACAGCCACAGTGAGGGCCCTGAAGAGGGGCTTTCATCCGGAGAGACAGTCATCGTGAATAACATGATGGGGGTCCTGAAGGGAAGGAATTTATCCCTTAATTCAATTTCCCTTTCAGTTCTGAAGAACAAATGGAGTCTCTCTTCAGTTTTCAAGCGTAGAGCCAGGTGACTTTCATGTCATGTGACCTAGTCCACATCCCGGAAGTCCAGAAGTCACTGGGCAAGAAGCCGCTAGATAAAGGTCTCTGTGCTCGATATGATTCAGCTGTTAAAAGCGTACACTGCCCTTGCAGAGGACCCAAGTTCAGTTCCCAGCACCTACATCTGGACAGCCCCCAATTGACTAAAACACCATCCCTAGAGAGTCTAAGACCCTCTGCAGGACGTCACAGCCCCGTCCCTTCCCCCCAAACCAACAAACGCACATACTCACACACTGATACACACAATTTAGAGAACGATAAATCCTTTAAATCTGTTAAATTTTGAAGTTGTCTTTGGCTTAAGCATGGAACAAGGGCTCGCAGCTGCAAAAAGAGAGAGAAACTTTAAAGCCACAACGCGCTTTGTTCATCAACTCCATCTATGCCCAGAGAGAGCCGCAGGGGTGTGTGGCCTGATTTCTGAACAAAGGAGACGCGGTTAGAGGGTGCGTGATCTAACACCTATGTCAAAACAATCCCGGCTTTCATTCATCTTCGTGAAACGAAGGCCCCTCCTCTGAAGGCATGTTTTACAGAAGCTCGCTATGGATATAAATTCCAGGAGGGATGACATTGCATCTTGCTTTTATTTTATTTGCAAGCTCCTAGTTTGCAATTGCTCCATCAATTCCATAAGGAGAGATGCCAGTGAGAAGCAGAGTGGAGGAGACAGGAAGTGGAGTTGTTGGGGAAAGGTGGGAGGTCCGCGAGAGAACTGTTCGCTCATTTCCCTGTAGCATTGTTTGCTGGGAGCGAAATGAATCAAACAGGGGTAATGGCCGCAAAAAGAATAATCACAATAATAAAAATAACAGCTAACACAGCACTCCCCGTTTTACATGTATTATCTTGCCTCATTCTTTCAATTATCCCATGTGAGCTTCAAAGATTAAAACATACACAACAATCCCAACTCCTACTAAGTGCTCAATAAACGATCATTTGCCTGATTGGTTCCGTTTCCCCCTGGTCCTTCTGTAATATCAGACCAGAGGTCTGCAGAGAATTTCCAGCTTTAACAGTGTGATTTCTGTCAGCCGTGGCTTATTAAGGGGCTCTACTTTACAGTACTGTCACCAATCATGCCTGTGACCAAATCACAGCCTGCCAATGAAAACAAGTGTCCCAAAAGGACTGAAGGAAAAGTGTCAGGTGTGGTCACAGTGGTGGCAGAGTTCTTTGCTGGAGTTAATGATGGTTAGCTGGTCTCTGAGAGGTCCCCTGAGTCTCTCCGCTGCTAATTAGCAACAATGCAGAAAGAGGTACCCTTGTCCCCAGGGCTCCTTCTTCATCGTTTCTTATGCCACTTACTTGTTGGGAGCCGATGCCTGTTCCATTAGTGCAGAATGCCCTCCTTGTTTCTGATGGATGAAAATAAAGTAGCACAAAAGTGGCCAGAGGAACCAGCAAGCCTGGGACCCCAGGCAGTGCCTCAAGGACCTTCCCTAAGATGTAAGCCCTTATTATTGGGACCCTTGAACTTAACTCTCCTTTCCACCATCAGGATTTGTAAACATCTTGTCTGTATACCAGGCATGCATAAGTAAATCCCAAACTTACCACCAAACAATGAATGCATTATCCACCAAATGCCTTAGATCCTCTGTGTCTATTTGGCAAGGTCCTAGCCTTGGAAATAGCTGGCCAGAGTCCAATAGCATAGAAGGGCACTTGACCAAGGCTAGCCCATGCCTGCCTCAGTTTCCCTAGGTCACACTCCACATGCACCTTGCAGTCCCTATAAAGTGAAGTTTCAGTGTGGTACCTATACCCGTCAACAGTGCAGGGACAGAGGCATCGCTCCATGGGATCACCAGAATCAACTCAGCCTGAGGAGTTCCCATAACCTCCTAGGAACCTCTACTCAGATAAAACCAGATTCTTGGATTTGACACAGGAAAGAATTTCAAGGAAGTCGATATGAAGCCAAATTCAAGTTTATTTAGAGATATTTTTAATACAGGTTTTTAAGCAAAGGGATTAAGAGAAAATGGATGGTCAGGAAAGATGGGATGTACCCAATGTGGGTATGGGCTTTTTAAGGGAGAGTCACGATTATATGTGTGAGCAGTCAAAATGTATATCATTTTTGGTGGCTCTCATGTTGCATCTCAACCAGTTGCTAAGAAACTTTCTATTCTTTCCTCTCTCTTTTTAGTAAGTGTGATTATAGGGTGGTGCTAAGAGGGTGTCTTGTGGATGGATTTATAAACTGATAAGCTTAAACCAGAAACCTCTAGGGTGGCACAAGGGGTTGGGACATGTCCTGTTCCTGTAAATGGGGTTTCTGGATAGAGTTCTACAGGTTTACAGATGGGAAGGAGGTGAAGCAAACCTTAATTGTGCAGGGATTCTCAGCTGGTGAAAGGCATCTAACTTAGGGTTTCTATTGCTGTGAAGAGACACCATGACCATGGCAGCTATTATACAGAAAAGCATTTAACTAGGACTGGCTTACAATTTCAGAGGTCTAGTCCACTGTCATCATGGTGGGAGACATGGCAGTATGCAGGCAGACATGGTGCTGGAGAGATCGCTGAGAGTTCTATATTAGGGTGAGCAGGTAGCAGAAAGACAGTGAGACACTGGGTCTGGCTTGAGCAACTGAAACCTAAAAGCCCACCCCCTGTGACACACTTTCTCCAACAAGGCCACACCTACCCCCAAAAAAGCCACACCTCCTTCAGAGGTAGGCATAAGAGCGCTGGTATGGGTAAAATCAACATCATGTTAAGTACACACAGTTTGCTTGTTTAGAAAGCACTCTTACCCAGACCAGGCCACCTCCAAATAGTGACATGGTTGGGAATGACCCTGACTTTCTCCTCCTGCTTACACTGCCCAAGTGCTGATATTAGAGGCATGTGCCACCACTCCAAATCCCATGACACTGAGAATGGAACCAAGGTTTCACGCACATGCTAGCTGAGCATTCTGCCACCTCCTCGGTCGGTCCCCGTTTGTTGTTTTCTTTACTGTTCTCATTTGAGTTACTTCTTGGGGAAAATGCATATTGTCTTCTTAGACAATCACGATTCTCGCTGACGGTTCTTGATGCTCAGCCAATAGAAGCTGCAGACTAGACCCCCGGATGATGAGCTTCTTTGCCTTCCTATATGCTCTTAATTTTCCCTGTCTTTTTATTCTAGCTCGGGAGTGATTGGGTTTCTTCATCCAGGGATATCCTACCAGGGCGGGCTCCTCTGATGGAATCAGGTCCTGAGGAATGTGGAAACGCCCCCCACATTCTTAATTCTGACCCAGAGGCAGTAACAGCCTAGACACTTGACTGCCTCTGGCAGCTGGCTTAACCCAGCCCACATCTGTGTAAATAGTCCTGTCTCTCCACTCCCTTTAGCTTCTCCTTTGGAGTACACCATCTGTTTCCTGCAGGGACCCGACTGAGACAGATGTTTACATAAATACTATGAGACTAAAGGATTTAGATCAATCCTGGAATTATTTCCCTAGTGAATATGGTGTTTTATAGAGGGTCTCATTTGTAAACTTAACCAAAGGATTTTATAAACGACTATCTTAAGAGATGGTTTTGCAATCTCTTCTCCTCCACAGATACTTTCAGGAAACTTAAATTTTGGGGGTTCTATCCTCCTCTATATGGGGGCTGAAATCATCACTGATGGTTGAAAGATTACAAATTTGGGGCTCAGAGGAGACTCAGAGACAGCTTTTCCTTTTAATAAAAGGTTTATTAAAAGAGATACTAACAGCATAGATGGACAGGCAGAAGGCCCCATGGCAGGGGCACTGAGAAGAGCTCTGACTCATGCCACATACTGAGTGTCCTTTTTTAACAGTAGAGAAAAGATGTCCTATACCATGTGACTGAAGGGCAGTCCATGGAGCATGGTTTTGGTCAGGCTGCCTCTGATTCCTGGCTGGACAAGGAGAGATGTCCTGTTAGCCTGGAGTTTGTATGCAGAATTGGCTATGACAATAGGGAGGGCAAGAATCAGGAAAACCAAGTTAACGGAAGTGAGTGAGCAAGGCTGGAGAGAGTCCCCAGTGCTTAAAGCAATTGCTGCTTTTGGAGAGCACCTGAGTTCGGTTCCCAGCACACTTGTTGGGCAGCTCACAACTGCCTGTAACTCTAGCTCCAGGGATTCACTCTCCTGGAACACCAATGTGCAGCTGCACTCATGATAGCCAACCCACATCGGGCTTCACACACTCCCATTTCTGAACAAAAGTTCAGACTTCTCTTATCCCTAACAATAAAATTTCAACAGTCCCTATTCAAGTGTCTTCCTTAGTATCCATTAAGAAAAACTGAATGGCTGATCCAGTCTGAACTGGTTTTGGGTACATGCCAGTGAGGCAAAGTGTCTCCTTCAAGTACACTTTTGGGAGAATCTTCTACTTACCAGTGAAAACCTGTGCATAATTGGGCATGCACAAGATTAAAATCAGATGCATTTTGGGATGGGGTATGTACAGTGAGAAAATACATGAATCAATCAATCAATCAATCAATCAATCAATCAAAATAGAGAGCCAGCCAAACCAAACTCTTTAGTAACCCACGCTTCTTCCATTAGGTCCCAGAAAATGGGACCCAAAGCTGTAGGGACCCTTGAGTATTCTCACTCAGGTTGCTCAATGACAATAGGGACAGTGCATCCTTCTATAATCTGCACTAGCATCTCGCTCTACAGAAAACTGACTTGGTCTTGTCAGTCTGGATGAGTCCCTGCTTTTCAGTTCTTTGGATAAGAGGTCAGGAACCCGGAAATGCCTGCTCAGCCCCTGACCACTGCTAACAGTTCCACCTCTGTGGGCACAAATCCTGTATTAAAGATGTGGGCTGTATTTTCTTCCTGTCTGTACCCAGTCTTCCATTCTCTTCCGCATGTTTCCCATAGAGCACTTTATACTTTAATAGAATCAATCTTACCAATGTGTTTTTCATGGGTCATGCTTCAGTTTAAGGATAAATGGCTCCTTTCCCCAAACCCATGCCACAAAGACTTTTTTTTTCTTCTAAAACAGCACTTCTCAACCTGTGGTTCTCCACCCTGTTGCGGATCACATATCAGATATTTACATTACAATTCATAACAGTAGCAAATTACAATTTTGAAGTAGCAACAAAATAATTTTATGGTTGGGAGTCATCCCAACATGAGGAGCTGTATTAAAGGGTCACAGCATTAGAAAGGTTGAGAACCACTGAACGAAAACAGGTTTTGGCTTTAAATGGTAGTTTAAATTGAATTGATACTTCCTTCCTGTTTCAAGTCATTTTCACGTAAGATGTAAAGTGTAGTTATAGATTTATTTCTTTGTATACAAATATCCAGCTGTCCCCAAATCATTTATTAACAAGGTCTGTGCCAGCACTGTGGCTCAGTGGGTAGAGACTCCTGTTGCTGAGGCTACAGATCTGAGTTCAATCCCTGTGACTGAAGTGGTAGGTGAGAACTAAATCCTGAAAATCATCCTATGACTTGCACATGCATTGTGGCACATGTGTGTGCATACACAAACACACAGTTAATTAATATCTGATACATATTTTTGAAGCACCCATTCCTGTTGAATGGCCTGTGATTAGTGAGCAGAATCCAGTTGACTACCAGGCATGATGGCTTAGTCCTGTCATCCCAGCATTTGGGAGGCTAAAGCAGAAGGAACTCATAAAGTTAAGGCCAGCATATATGTGCGTGTGTGTGCGTGCACGCATGTGTGTGCTTACATATGTGTGCATAAGCATGTGAAGATCATAGATTAACTTTAGGTTCTTTTTCTATCACTTCTCTTCCATGTTGGGGGCTTTATTTTGAGATGAGGTCTTTAAACCTGCACCTTACTGATTTGTCCAGACTGGCTAGCCAAGGAGCTCCAAGAATTCTCCCATCTCTGCATCCCTGGGTCTGGGATAACAAATGCATGACAGTATGCATGTAAAATCTGACTTGTAAAATCTGGGTTCTAAGGATTACGAACAGTAATCATTTATATCTGCAGAGCCATCTCTCCAGCCCCAAGATGTAGTCTCTAAAGTGTTTTCAATGTACAGTCATCTAAAAACACAAAGCTACAAGATACAGATATAGAAAGTTGGCTGTGTTTCATTCACATGCCTTGTTGTATGAGTTGGGGAGAGGAGGATGCAGCAGGAAACACTTTGGAGACTCAAGTGCTTGGCCATTGTTGAGGGCTAGATAGAGCCGAGTGTGGAGCAGACATCATGGAGACTCCATGGCCTCTGACAGCAGACTATATCCTAGATGCTGAAAAGATGGAAATTGGGTATATTCCTGGTACCCAACTGACTGCTATAAGGAAACTCTAACATGAGGCTGGAGAGATAGCCCTATGTGAGAATCCCTTTCCTTGTAGCCATGACAACCTGAGTTTGATCCTCAGAACCAACATTTTAAAAAAAGCTTATTATCGTAATGCATGTTTATAATCCTGGGACTGGGTGAGATATTCTGTCCTCCAAAAATAAGTTGGACAGCATGAGGAACAACACCTGGGATTATGGGTTAGTTCCCAGGTTCATGCACTCACACATGCATGCATGCTGTATCTGCATGCATGTGTGTGTGTGCACATGAACACATGCAGATACACATATGTGCACACACACATGCATATGCATGCACACACATGCACACACACACACACATACACACACATGCATGCACAAACATACACAATCTCTTCAAGCTAGAGAACAGCACAGCTGGGAATATTTTAGGGTCTCCCAGTGGTTTATTCCACCAATTAAGCAACCCTTTGGGTCTCTGGACTTAAAACCACTGACTTCTAAATAATGCCAACATCTTGAGACAGCATTAGCAGAATATCTGAACCTTAGACCTTGACTCCCCATGAACTTATTATGCCTGAGCCCTAAACTAGTTTCATACAAGCAAACCAGCAACAGTTCAGCAATCCTCAGAATCCTGTAGATCACTAGACTTGTCATAAAATTATCAATAAAGTACAAAAGCATAATCTCTTGCTTGCAAGTTTTAAAGATTTAATTTATTTTTAATTATGTGTGCTTATGTGTATCTATATGTGTGTATGTGCCACATAAGAATGCAGTACCCAAGGAGACCAGAAGAGGGTGTCAGATCCACTGGGGCTGGAGCTATAGGTGCTTGGAAGATAGCCAGTGTGGATGCTGGGAACTAAACTCAGGGGCCCTGGAAGAATACTAGCCCTTAACTGCTGAGCCATCACTCCAGCACTCAAAAGTATATTGTAAATCACTTCTCACCTTCAACTCTATTCAGCATTTCTGAAGAGCGGAGCTTAAGCTAAAAGTGATGAAAGAGCCTTAGAAAGCATCCCCACAGTGCTTTTTTTTTCCAAAGACATAATCAAGATTAATTAAGTTTTAATTACATGTGAAGCACAGAGCTGGATGCTGTGATGAATCCAAAACAAGTACAGGCACGGTCAACCTTGACAACATTTGCCCTACTATAAAGATGATTCAGCTTGAGCCCCGAGGTGCAGTCCAGATCAATTGTTTCTTGTTTTGTGATTCGGGTCTAGATCTATGGACAGACAAAGCAAAGCCAGGTTCAAATAAAAATCCATGAATCTAGTGATAACCCCTTCACAGTGTTTTCTGAGAGATAAAAAAACCGTTACTTGTGGGCCAGGGAAATAGATCAGCTGCTAAAGCACTTGCTTTGTAAACATAAGAACCTGAATTTGAGCCCCAGAACTCACAGGAAAATGATATATGTGGTGGTGTGTGCCTGTAATCCCAGCACTGGGGGAGATGAAGATAAGACAGAAGGATCCCTGAGACTCCCTGGTCAGCCATGCTAGCCTAATTGGTGAGTTCCAGGCTTAAAGGAGGTGTATTTCATGAGGATGTCCTCTGGCTTTGACATACATGTGCACATACTTTCACATATACCTTCACATATAGGCAAACACACATGCACACATACTTGTGCAAAAGTATAATGTTGGAACATACTATGTCAGCGTCCAACAGTCACATGGTTAAATAGATGGGCTTACATTGGTAGCTTGCTATCTGGCTGGGAAACCCACAAAAGCATAAAAAAACAAATCATAAAAAAGGAACTTTAAAATATGTCCTAGATGTTATATTAAGTGCATACTTATGACAGGAGAGAAGTGATGTGAAATAGCATTACCTATAGAGTATGTCTGGTCAACGTACCCATTAGAGAGGGAAGCAGCCTTGAACTGGGTATAAAAATAGGCCAAGAGCCAGCAGTGGTTCAGCATGACATCAAGCCCGATGACCTGAGCTGGACTCCTAGAACCCACAGAAAAGAGAGAACTGCTTCTGGGGCCCACCACAGATGGAACATTAAGGTTCTGGATACCTAGAGCTGTTGCCTCAGACTGTGTTCTGGGCCTCTTATCTTGAAATAACACAAACTCATAATTCCCAGCATTAGTCTTTCTATCAGAGCTCTCCAGGAGTTTTAGAATGAGTTTTAGAGAAGATAGTCAGTAAGTATATATACTCAAAGTGCTCTCCTGAAACATATACCTATTCTTATACCAAAGTCCCATGAATTCGACAAGGGAAAACATCCTCTTCTCCTCAGTACATCAAATCAAAGGATGGAGAGAATATATAAACGAAAGCCTGGGTTCCAGAAGTCTCCAGAAAGTTTCTCAATTAGAGCATTTGATGTAAGGGCTTGTCTCTCTATGTTCAAGCACAAGAAATTCATTGTGGGTGTGGCTCCTGGGAAGTGACACTATTAGGAAGTGTGGCCTTATTGGAGGAGGTGTAGCCTTGTTAGAGAAAGTGTTTCAGTGTGCAGGTGGGGCTTGGCTGTCTCCTAGGCTCAAGCTCTGCCGAGTATGGAAGAGAGCCTCCTCCTGGCTGTCTGCAGAAGAGTCTCCTCCTGGCTGCCTTTGGATCAAGAATTAGAACTCTTGGGTCTTCCAGCACCAAGATCTGCCTGGATGTCATCATGCTTCCCACCATGATGATAATGAACAGAACCTCTGAAACTGTAAACCAGCCCCATTGCTTTTATAAGAGTTGTCTTGGTCATGGCGTCTAAAATCCAATAAAACCCAAACTAAGACAGTGGGAATATATAGACCTCTCAGGTACTTACTTTTTTCTTTAGCAGTGAGGATTGGACCCAGGGACTTGTGCTCACTAGTCAAGCTTTCTACTACCTTTTACAATCACCAAGCTAGAGAATCAGTTTCCTCTGGAGAATACATTCTTTGATGGTTAATCTCCTTTTCTTTTGTTCTGCAGACAGGCTTTCACTATGCAGTCTTGACTAGCCTGAAACTCTCTAGACCAGACTGGTATCAGACTCACAAAGATCTACCTGACTCCTGAGTGCTGGATCAAAGGTAGGCCCCATGACACCCAGCATGGTAGTTAATCATGACTGTCATCTTGGTGGGATTTTTGAATCATCACCACAGCAATGCACCTCTGGGTGTATCTATGAGGTATTTCCAGAGAGGTTTCACAAGAGGGAAAACCCACCTGACTGTGGGTGGCACCATCCATGATCTGGTATAAAAAGAAGAAAATTGATTCCTAACTGTTGGGGAGTTGGTCTGGTGATGTTTTTTTCAAAAGCTTAATGCTGCCTGCCCCTCCCGCCAAGATCTGGTTACCCCAATATGAGTGAAGTCCCACATGCACAAGGTTTTTTCTAAACCTTGCTCCCCAATTTAAAGCTATTGGTCAAATAAAAGTGACTACAGCCAATTACTGGGGAGAATAGAGGAAGTAGAGGTAGGCAGGGTTTCAGACAGGAACCATGAGAGAGAAAAGGGGGATAAGGGGGAAGAAGACAGAGAAAACAGGAATTCGCCATTAAACATGGTAGGCCAGGAGCACATATCCTAGTGAAATGAACACTGAGGACAGGCTGATGGAGCAGGAGTAACCAGGTTGAAAAGCAAAGTACTTGGGGGGACGCATCTGGGGAAGTAGCTGGTCTAATATTAGAAAGATATATTAGGGACAATTCCTCCAGAAATTATGCTAAGGCTAAATAAATAGATCATAGCCCCAGTCTTATTCATTTGGAAGCTAACAGGGATAGAAATAATAAAATTATTTTATACCTAGCTGTAAATACAATGTGACCAGCTCCCTCGTGCTATAAACATCATAATGCACTACATGCTCAAACTATGAACAAAAATAAATGGTTTCTTCCTTCATTTGTTTCTGTCCTGGTGTTTTGTTACAACTTTGAATTAAAAAGTGAAACAGAAAAGTTCTAACACAATCAAGAGTGTATTGCCAGTACTTTGAACCAGATAGTCTGCTAAGTGCTTTCTCTTGTGGTTAGGGGGTGTCCCCTGTCAAAGATACATGTGTTGAAGCTTTGGTTCCAAGTGTAGCAGTGTTCAGAGGCAAGGCATTGGGCATTGAGGAAGTGATTGAATCACGAGGGCTCTGACTTCATCAATGGGTCCACCCACTTAATGGATTCCTAAGTTAAAGGGCTTATTCGGAAGTGGAATATTTCAGAAATGTATCTAGTTGGAAGGGGTGGATCATTAGAGTTGTACCCTTGGAGGTTAATCTTATTCCCAGACTCCTCTCTCCCTCTCCCTCTCCCTCTCCCTCTCCCTCTCCCTCTCCCTCTCCCTCTCCCTCCTCTCTCTCCCTCCCTCTCTCCCTCTCCCTCCCTCTCCCTCTCCCTCTCCCTCCTCTCTCTCCCTCCCTCCCTCTTCCTCTCCCTCTTCTCTCTCCCTCCCTCCCTCCCTCCCCCCCTCTCTCTCTCCCTCCCTCCCTCCCTCCCTCCCTCCCTCCCTCCCTCCCTCCCTCTGTCTCTCTCTCTCACACACACACATAGTCTCTCTGTATGTACTTCTTGTATACCATACAGTGAACAACTTTGCTCCTCTAGGCCCATCTACCAGGATGCTCTGTCTTAGCACATTCGAGAAGCAATGGAGCCAGGTGATCCTCTGAACCATGGGCAAGTGAACTCTGAGCCAAAATAAAGTCTTGCTCCTCCTCCGAGTTGTTTGTATTAGTTACTTTCTCATAGCAATAGAAAGCTAGCTAACACGCATGCTTTGACTATCACAATGACTTTGGGAGGCTAGGAATAAAGCCCATGATTATTGTTTGGATGTGAAATATCCCCATAGGATAGTTTTTTTAGAACATTTGGTTCCCAGTTGGTGGCACTGCATGGGAAGGTTTTAGAACCTTCTTCCTGTAGCTGAAGAAGTAAGTGGCTAGGAGCAGGCTTTGAGGCTTTATATCCTGACCCCACCTCCTGTCGACTTCATTGCTCCCAGCTTCCCCTTCCTGCTACCTTGACATCCCTACCATGGTAGGCTTCATCATCCTGGGAATCTAACATAAACCTTTCTTCTTTAAAATCCTTTGGTTGGTGTATTTTATCACAGTAACAGAAAAGTTTCTAAGAGAGTAGCAAAAGATATTTCATTTAAAAAGATGAACTAACTTGCTGGAGGCTCCATAACAGGGGAAGATTAAGTGTAAATGTGAACTTATCCTCCACTGGCTCAAAACCCTGTTTTGAAAGTGTTCTAAATGTTGAGATGGATTAAGATACCTGGGGGATCATAAGTTACATTGTCAAATCCCTTTTCCACCTAGGTCTATAAAAGTTAGCGATTAGGTAGGTATGAGGGAGAAAAAAATAAATGAACACTGCGCACAAAGGGAAAGGCAGAGAAGTGTGGAAGAAAATAATTTGCTATCCAGGAGAGTTTTGATAAAAGGCTGGTGAAATCTCATTATTTAACAGTATTATCTATCATTATGGATGCTTCATAGTCCTAAATTTTACATTTATTCGTGGCTTTAAAAAACCCACACAGAGTCTTTTTGATATGAAAGCCATGCTGACAAAACAAGATTGATTAGTTTGTAATTATCTATCATCACAGCATGATCACAAGCAAAATGAAATGTAGTTTCTGGGGCTAGGGAAATGGTGTAGTGGTTAGAGCACCTGCATCTCACTCAGAGGACCTGAGCTCAGTTACCAGGAGTGGCCTACAAACACCTCTGACTCCAGCTGCAGGCCGCTGACACCCTCTTCTGGACTTTGCAGGCACCTGCACTCATGTGCATATAGCAATACACAGACATACAGAAATGCACATAATTGAAAATTATGAATAATACTTTTTATACTAAAGGAGTGGTTTTTGTTACAGCTTCAAATTCCTCTCTCCAGGCAAGAACCTGTTCAGCAGGCACCTAAGATTCCTGAAATGACTGTCCATGCAAATGAGGTATCCCCAAAACCCAAAGCCTCAGCCAATAAAATGGCACCTTAAGAACCCCTTCCCGGGCTCCCAATGGAGGAGCTAGAGAAAGTACCCAAGGAGCTAAAGGGATCTGCAACCCTATAGGTGGAACAACATTATGAATTAACCAGTACCTCCTGGAGCTCTTGACTCTAGCTGCATATGTATCAAAAGATGGCCTAGTCGGCCATCACTGGAAAGAGAGGCCCATTGGACACGCAAACTTTATATGCCCCAGTACAGGGGAACGCCAGGGCCAAAAAGGGGGAGTGGGTGGGTAGGGGAGTGGGGGTTGGTGGCTATGGGGGACTTTTGGTATAGCATTGGAAATGTAAATGAGCTAAATACCTAATAAAAAAATGGAAAAGAAAAAAAAAAGAACCCCTTCCTACTCTCCAAGTTTCATATATATAGTCCTTGATTACCCCAATAAAGTGCATGCTCACAAGCTGTTCCATTGAATATTGGTGTAACACTAAAATCCTTGGAGGAGCCTCATTCAGCACCCTGCACTCGCTGCTGCTGGACCCCTATTGACCCACCTGCTACAGCACCCTGGGGGAGGAAGTGGACCTTGGAGCCACATTTACTTTCATCCTTGCTAATCGTCTGCGCCGGGCAGTTAGCACTGCAGAGCATGACCTACTATGGCAATTAGTATTAACTGTCAATTTGACAGGATCCAGGATCACCTAGAAGCAAAGCCTGTGGGCACAACTGTGAAGGATCATGTAGGTTAGCTTTTGTTCATTCCTGTAGAGAATTATCATGGTTTACTTAATTGATATGGGAAGATCTGCCCACTGTGGGTGGTACCATTCCTTCAGTTTCCATCCTAGACCATGTAAAACGAAGAATGGAACCGAGCACTACATTCAATGCTCTCCTAATTGTTGATTGTAGATGCAATATGACCAGCTTCCTTGACTTCCCTAGCATGATAGAACTATGAGCTACTAAATCTTGAGTTGTTTTTGCCAGGGTATTTTATCACAGCAGCAAAAGTAGCATGGCTCAACTCACCCATACCATCACATTGCTATACTGGTTTTCACTGGAGCCTATGTTAAACCAGAAGACCTTTGTTCTCAGTAGCCAGCTCTCCATACTACAACTACCACCACTACCACTACCACTACCACTACCACCACCACCACCACCACCACCACCACCACCACCACCACCACTACCCCAACCCCTACCCCTACCCCTACCCCTACCCCTACCACTACCACTACCACTACCACTACCACTACCACTACCACTACCACTACCACTACCACTACCATTACTACTATTGGCAATCATGCATATTCGTGGACAGCTAAAAGTGACTTCACCAAAATCAGGCATCTTTACAGCTAGCTCTCAAGGGATCTAGCAGCCCAAGAGGGACAGCTTCGTTTCTGTGGTCTGTCCCTTTGTAAATGTGCCCTGGTCCCTGTCACATGTCCCTTTGCACATGCGTTACAGCGATAAAAGTCTCAGTAGTGAGGTGCACAATACGGATTCCTATTGCATTATGAGTTTCCTATGGTATTAGTTTCTGTACATGCTGCTATGATTTGTACTGACCTGGCAAAAGCAACTTAAGGGAGGGTTTAACTTTGGCAAGCAGTTAAAGGTTACAATCCAACACGGAGGGCAGGCATGGTGGCAAGAGCATGAGACAGCCGGTCACGTGTCAGGAAGCAGAGAGAGAGAGGGATGCCGGTGCTCAACTCACTGTCTCCTTTTTATTCAATCCAGGACTCCAGTTAATGGGATGGTGGCACCCACGGTTAAGGAGTCTTCCTGCCTCAACCTAATCTAAAGAATCATTTCTGCCTGAGTACAACTCTGACTGTTGCTGGGTAGCATAATGATGCCAAATGCTCCCCTATCCCACCACCAATGGAACAGTTCACGCTCAGACACCACGCCTCCTGCAGCATGCTGTTCCCTGGAAGTGTGAGCCCGAATAAACTCTCCCTGACGCTACTTTTATCTCAATACTTATATAGTCCTGAGTGGTCACATTAGAAGACCAGAGAGTACCTGGAACCCAAGTAAAACAAGAGAGCTCCCTTCTTCCATATGACAAGTTACACATCCCTCAGAGCCAAGAGCAAGGATAAATGTAAATGGCAAGGTGGAATATTCAGAATAAACTCAGGTACCAAACACCCTTGTCCTCAAGGTGAGAGCTGAGTTCACACAATGGAGCCAGCCTAGACAGACAATATCTCCCTGAGTCCCAGGCAATCAAAGAAAACGGAAGGAAGGGATGGTCTTTGTGATTTTAAAAAAGAAAAAGAAAAAAATATCCAGGGCTCAGTGCTCAGTGAAAAGAAGAGAATAAAGAGTCCTTATAAGTCCCTCTGCCCTCCAGGCAGACTTGGGCTCTCAAATAATGCAGGCAGATATTGGGCTTAGAAAATTAGATACTGCAGAGAAGTTTGACAAGACTGGAAATGCCAGGGCTTCTTTCACTGAGTCCTAAATAAACAAAGGTTCTGGCTCAGAAACCAGCCTCCCATTCATTTGCAAATCTAATGTATGCAAAAGCACCAGTGGCCAGAGGTAGATTCTATTACCTGACCCTCGGCCACTCTCAACCAAGGATGACAACAGTCTTTGGGCTGTGCTGCCTTGAACTGAATTGAACCCACACCGGGAGTCAAATGTGTGCAGCTAAGTCTCTTAGTGCCAGGTCCTGTGCTAAACTCCCAAGCCAAATAAAAGGCAGCTAGACCCAGTTTAATTCTCTTTCAGAGCGCAGCACAGGAGTAGGAGGACCGGTACCAGGAGACTAAATTTGTGTGGATAACCCTGTAAACCTTATACAAATGGCAAGGTCTCCTCCTTACTTCCATTTTAAAAGGGTATACAGGGCTGGAGAGATAGCCCAGCAGTTAAGACTACTTGCTGCTCATCCAACAGGGCCTAAGTTGGGTTCCCAGCACCTGAGTCAGGCAGCTTCCAATTGCCTGTCATTCCAGTTCCAGTGGATGTGACACCATCTTCTGGCCTCCTTGGAAACCCACATTCATTTGGCATGTACTCTCATAGACACATACATATAAAGTGATTTAAATAAATAAATAAATATTGGAGTTGGAGGGATCAAGAGCGCGTATGTGTTGCTCTTGCAGAGGAGGCAGGTTCAGCCCCCAGCACCCACAGGGCAGCTAATGACTCTCTGGAACCCCCCACAGCAGAAGGTCTAATGCCTTGCTCTGGCTTCCAAGGGCGCTACCAACACATAGTGCATAAATACATAGATATACATGAAGGCAAAATGTCCACACACATAAAATTAAAATATTTAAATATCTTTTAAAATTAAAAATGAATAATAGGGTATACAACACATTTGTCACAAAATCATACGGTCATCTGCAAATGGGGACATTGATAAAGAGATATTTATCACAACATCAGAGGCCTTAGTACAATTCTACAGTGGTACTAAGAATTCTACTAAGAATTGTACAAGAATTCTACAATTCTTAGCACAGTCCTTGAGTTGAATACATTGCAGACTTGACATATTTGATAGAATGTTAAAGAGGCATTTATACCACTTCATTTTATCCTGAGCCCTGAACCAGGAACTTTATTCCTATAAATTTCTCTATTACTCAAGGTTTAGTTAGACTATGTCTGTGGGCCCAGTAATGGGACTGACCACACCTTGCTTCCTAATTGAAGAAAGAAAAGGAAAAGAGATTTGGTTTTGCCAACTCACAGTATTCTCTTCTGTAGTTCTATGAAAGCAGCCTTCAATTAAACAACCATTTTGTTCTGACTCCCGCTTTTCTTATATAGTATTGGAATCACACATAGCTAAGACAGGAAACTGTGGTGAGAGCCAGACCCACTATGTGCTGTGATGGGTCATGTTGCCAACATAACAAGATCTAGAATCACCTTAGAGACAAATCCCTGGACCTGACTATGAGAAACTTTCTATAATAGGTTAATTGAGGTGGTAGCACAGACCATGTTTATAAGTGTCACTGTTCACTGTGCTAGGAACATCAGTTTAATACAAAGGAGACAGTGAGCTAAGCACTAGAGTCATCTCTCTCTGCTTCTTGACTGTGGATATGATGTGATCAGATGCCTCACGCTCTTGCCGCCATGCCTGTCCTACTGTGATGGACCACATCCTGTCCAAAGAAGATACTGTCAAATCTGACTCATAAAAAAAGAGGAGACAGTCTTTCCTTTGCTCCAATTGTTGGAAGTTTCACCTAATAGGGTCCTTCCATTCTGTGTTGGTAATTTTACATCATATTTGCTAGGATTATAGTCTCCAACTTAAAAATAAATAGGCTTTGAAGAGCAAAGCAGGGGACTCTCGGTTATGTGGGTAGATAGATGGACAGAAAGGTGGATGGATGCTCTATGTCTGGGTGGATTGATAAAGGGGAGAAAGGTAATCTAGTTTTACCTGTGTTGCTGTAATGAAGTACACAAACAGAAAACAACTTAGGTGGGAAAGGGGTTTACTTTCACTTATAATTTCTGGTTATATTCTGTCATTGTTCAGGAACCTAAAATAGCTAATTACACTGTATCCACAGTCCAGAGAAGAAAGAAATGAATGTATGCATACTTGACTGCTTGTTTTGTGCTTGCCTTGATTTCTCTACTCTTAGAGAGTTTCAGATCCCCTGCCTAGGAGATAACACTGCCCACAGTGGCCTGGTCATCTCACATCAATAAACTTAATTAAGACACTCCCTCACAGATTAGCCCACAATGTAGATAATCCCTCATTAAGACTGGCCTACCAGATGTCTCTAGTGGTGTCATCTTATTAGTTAAAGCTAGTTATAACAGATGGATGAATGGGTAGGTGGGTGGGTAGATGGATGGATGAACTGACAGATGGACAAATGGACGGATGGGTACGTAGTTAAATGGATTGATGGATGGATGGATGGATGGATGGATGGATGGATGGACAGATGGACAAATGGATGGATGGGTACGTAGTTAAATGGATTAATGAATGAATGGATGGATGGATGGATGGATGGATGGATGGATGGATGGATGGATGGGTGGATGGGCCGATGAACAGACAGATGGACAGACAGACAGATGAAGCAAAATCGTGAAGTTGCCAGAGATAAATATAGAGCCAAACAAGGTTATACTTTAGTTCTTCTCTTATCTATGAGCCTGGCTCTGACTCTTGAAATTCTACAAAAGTGTAAAATGCCTTCCAGGTACAGAACATTCTCCCTGGCATTCTCCTCATACCTAATTCTGGTCACTCGTGATTCTGAGTGACCCTTGCCAACTGTCACCCAGGTTCTAGTTTCCTTGTGACATTTGGCTTCATTGTCAGCTACTATTAGTAAACATTCTAGTTCACTGACCTCAATCTGCTATGACTTGGCATGGGCAGGCTCCTCTCCAGGTTCCTAAGTGTGAGAATCAATCTTCTGGGGTCTGACTAGCCCCAGCTGTTGCCTGATTGCCACTCATTTTTCCCCCCAAGCCCCTGCCACCAACAGTTGTCATAACAGCTCACGGAGTTCAATGTTCATTATTTGCAGTTGCTAATAGAGATGCAAATACAGATGATAAAAAAAGCACTCATAAAAATAGAATATGTTTGCTGATAGAATAAAGTAGCATCCAGGGAGGACTATGAGGCAGCTTGCAAAATGCCTGCTTGTGAAACTATGGGTTGGGGAAGATGGCTCAGTGGATAAAGCATTTGTTATATAAGTGTGAGGGCCAGAGTTCAGATCCCGAGGACCCCTCAAACTGGAGAATAGTAATAGTACTCCTATGGTGAGATAGGAGAATCCCCAAATACTCTTGGGCTAGCTAGCCTGAAGATATACCTGCAAACAAGAAACCCTATATCAAATAAGGCAGAAGGCAGAGACCTCCATGCTGTTGTACTAATTGCATTGTATTCATTGTGTGCGGGTATACACACATACACACACACACACATACACACACACACACACAATCTATTAAGTCATACCTTCTAATCTGTGAGTCACATTTTCCAATGAGAGCAGGACAGGCTTAGCGAATCAGGCTGCTAGGAACCTGAACAACTGCAGCCTTGCAGTGTGAATTAAATGGCCATTTCCACCTGTCACCGATTTCCTTTCTTGGTGAGCAACAGCTCTATTCATCGGGGGAGACCTTGATGGACACAGTGTTTCTCCATCTACAATGAGGTATGCTCAGGAAAGCTTGCAGAGTGTGACAGGGGCACCGTGCCCACTGGCCACCGCCTGAGTGGGTCACTGAATCTGACTATCCTGCTACTCCAGCCAAAACGTCTAGCTCTGTTATATATATATTTTTCCCTTTTGCCCTCTCCCTAAAGAATGCTGTGATTACTTTACGCCAAACCGCTCAAGGATAATTCGTACTGTCAGGCAACCCTTGTGTTTGCCCATTATCCGACAGTTTGGGGCTCACTTCATATTCCGGAGTGGCGTGATATAATGTAACACGATTTGAAATACTGTAAAGCAATCACCAGAGTAACACAGTTTGACATCTTGAATCTCAGAGGAGCCTTGCCTACACTGGCTACGCCGAATTTCCACTTCCCTAGTACCTGTGCCTTTGATATTATATTTGACTTTTGGAAGCACTGTCTATTTGTAAATGCAATTACAGGAGTGAGGTATTGGCCAGAAAGTTTCTCACACTTGAGACCAACAGGGGTGACATATCCGTCTTCAAACGGCAAGCATTTAGAAGGACCCCGAGGGCCTTAGCATGGGACATGGTAGAGACTTTGAAAAGTCAGGGCACTTTCTCAGTCCCACTGTTAAACATACTGGCTCAGCCTTTGCACACCCAGTGAGTGATCAAGTCATAACTACTTATTGCACACGTACTATGTATAAGACTCTAAGGAGAAACAGATGATATGTTCAATGGTTCCCCTCCCCTGGCCCCCCTCTAACTTAAGGAGCATCACTGAAGAGGAGGCACAAAGAGCCAGATGTTGGGAAGGCATGGTGCTGTGAAGTGATGTCTTCTGGACATGACATGGCTACTGTACACATGAACTCACAGCAGCTGTGGTACCATGGCTTGTACCTAAGGTCAGAACCACATGACCAGTCAACATCCCAGCAGATGCCCCAATTGGACTCAGTGGCTTATAAAAGAAGAAGGATAAAGGAGAGATCATGAATGGAAAGGGAGCTGTGTTGGGGGTGCCTGAGAGAGTGGGAAGGTGCAAATGACCAAGATATACAGTTCACATGTGTAAAACTGACAAAGAATAAATAAAAGATACTCTATTTAACAAAAATAGGAATGTCTTGTCAGAGGAGAAGAGAAGGGGGATGGAAAAGAGCTGTGAGGGGGGATTGAGAGGAGGGGATGATATTGGGATGTTAAATGAATGGATGAATAAATTAATTTTAAAAAGTAAAAAAAAAATTAAAAGAAATAGAGGATGGACAGATGTCTCCGTGGTTGGGAGCACTTACTGCTCTTGTAGAGGACCCATGTCAGGCTGCTCACAACTACTGTAAATGCAGCTCCAGGGAATCCACACCCACTTCTGCCCCTACCCGACACATACATGACAAGGGGTGGGGCTGGAAAGAGAGAATTTAAAATATAAAATTAAATAAATCTAGAAATTAAAGAAAAACAACCGAGATGTGGATTAGAATCAGGAAGGCCACAATGGAGCATGCTGATCGAATATAAATATGATTCAAAGCTTGAAGAATATTCTAGATCAAGTACCAAGTTTGATATCCCTACATGATTTTTTTTTCTTTACAAGAGCCAAAAGAATATGGTGGGGTCAAATAGAGAGTACCTGCCTTAAGAGACCATCTGCCTTAGGAGAATACCTGCCTTAGGAAAATATCTGTCTTAGGAGACTATCTGCCATAGGAGAGTAGCTGCCTTAAGAGAACAGCTGCCTTAAGAGAGTAGCTGCCTTAGGAGAGTAGCCGCCTTGGCATCTCAAAGTTTGGAAAAGCCAAGAAAATCTGCAGTCTCAGACCCAAGGTCCAGATTTAGTACAGAGCCTCTTGCAATGGAAAGATGATACCCCACCCCACTCAAACCAAATAATCGATGCCCTCCTTCCTTCGACTCCACCCATCTTTTCTTTTGTAGCAAATATTTGAGAGTAAAGTTTCTGGTTCCCAGTTAGGTCCTTTATTTCCAGCATTATCTCCGAGAGATGCCAAAGATGCTAAAGACTGTCTTCCCCTTTTCATGTCACAGGAATCATGTCACTCTCAACTGCATGTGCGCACTGATGCCAATCTTTGTCTGCAGATTCAGTGAAATTGAGTATTTAATTCTCTCTCTCTCTCTCTCTCTCTCTCTCTCTCTCTCTGTGTGTGTGTGTGTGTGTGTGTGTGTGTGTGTGTGTGTGTGTGTGTGTTTATGAGTACATGCCATACATATGTGTGTAGAGGTCATAGGACAACCTCAGTGTTGGTCCTTGACTTGACTTCCCCATTGTTTGACATGTGTTCTCTTATTGTTCTGGCCCATGAGCAACTGATGACTCTTCTGTCTCTACCTTCTATCTGGCCATAGAGATTAGAGATGACCTGTCACAGCATCCAGGTTTATACGGGTTCTAGGCATCCAAACTCCCTACCCACTGAGCCACCTCCCCAGCCCAAGCTAAGTAGCCTCTATAAGCCTTAAAACAGTGATTGGAACTTCTATGTTTCTAACACAACAGCTGCCTCACTCTCCACACTGAACACTAAATACAGCTCTTTGTGGGTTGGGTATTTGTGCATACCATATAAAACAGGTGACAACATTTCTCAGTATCCATGGGGTATTGATTCCAATCTCCCTGAGGATATCAGAATCAAAGCATGTTTAAGCTTCAGATATAAAATGGCATAATATTTGCAGATAACCTGTATTCATGCCCTGTACACATTCGGCAACCTCTACACTGCCTGTAGCATGTAATGCAATGTAAATAACTGGTTTTTTTTTTATCATAACAAGAATAAGTATCCACATACTCAATAGAGATGCAACTGTAATTTTTATGCATATTTTCTTCTTTCTATGTGTTGAATCTGAGGTACAGAATTCACAAACATAAATGATAAATTGCTTCTATTGTCAACTGAGAAAGACACGGAACTTAATTATGTGGACTTTCACTTTATCCAATGTCACAGAGTTGGCAAATAGAAGAATTGCTGTTATCACCCAAGTTAAGACTGACAACAAAGTCTGTTTTTATTTAAACACTATTTGCTCTGGACCTGGTGACACAGTATTGTCATCCCAAGTATTTAGGAGGCTGAGGCCAGAGGATCAAATATTCAAAGTCAGCCCAGGAAATTTAATGGAACTGGGTCTCAAAATAAAAGGTTGGGATATAGAGCTCAGTGGAAGAACGCTTGCCTAGAGAACCCTCCCTCCCGCCCTCTCTCTCTCTCTCTCTCTCTCTCTCTCTCTCTCTCTCTCTCTCTCACACACACACACACACACACACACACACACACACACACACACAGAGAGAGAGAGAGAGAGAGAAATAGGAATGGGAGTGCAACTCAATGGAAAAGCACCTGCTGAGAATCCCCCACTGAGGGGCTGAGGGCGTGGCTCAGTGGTAGAGCCCCTGCCTAGAATCCCCCAGGGAGGGGCTGGGAGAGTGGCTCACTGGTAGAGCCCCTGCCTAGAATCCCCCAGTGAGGGGCTGGGGATGTGGCTCAGTAACTGAACATCTGCCTAGCTAACACAAGGGCTTTGATTCAATCTACAGTACAAGGGGAGAAAAAGTAAAAGAAAAACCTGCTATCTGGCATGGCCTCAAAAGACAGAATCCCCATCTGATTTATCTTTAATGCCTAATACCTAGGCTACTGTAGACAGTCAATACATGCTTTGTGATTGAAGGAGAGAGAATAGAAAATCATCAGACTTCCTAGGGCTCAAGGGGGAAACCAGGAGGCTCCCTGGCAATTTGGCTGAAGTAACTATTCAGTCAACATTGAATCAAATGTGAATTGAATTGAGTTACCTCAAGTAATAGAGCGAGATTCGTCTCCCGAACTGAAGACAGAAAACTCCCTTCTATATGACTTTGCAACTTATCACTGTCAGAAAGGCTGAGCGAGGAGAACTAGGGCTGAGCCGACTTACGCAGAAGAGTCTGGAAAATAATCAATTGAATTCAAAGTGCCATACATCATGGATGTTTAGAGGCAGAAGAGACCTAGGAGAGATCATCTGCTTCTCCTCCTTCATTTCACAGGAGAAGAAGAAAATAAGCTAAGCAATGAATGTAGATTCCTCCAGCATTCCTCCAGTTAGAGGAATGTTAAGGCTAAAGCAACATGGTCACTGTATCCTCTCTGATATGATAAATTGGGGTACTCAAAAGGCTTAAGAAAAGCCAGACACAATGGCATGCACTTGTACTCCAGCACCAAGAGGTGAAGGCAGGAGGATTTTGAAGTTCAAAGCCATTCTCAGTTTTATAGTAAATTCAAGGCCATCCTAGGCTTGAATTTACTAGCAAAAAGAAAATTAAGTAAGGAAATAAAGAAATATCTTAGGAACTCATGTTAGGTGAGTTAAGCTGTGGATTTTCATGCTGGGTTTCATAGGAATTAATAGCCCTATGACTGAAACATCAGTTGTATGTACCAAATTGAATTCTCTTACCTTCTAGGAAGAGAACACTTAGTAGTTAGCTCTTGAAAGAATTGAGAAAAATAGTCTTTCAGGTCAGTTTCTATGTTCTGTGATTCAGATGACAAATCTAACTGAAAATATCCCTATGCATATTTATGGCTTATTTCTCTGGATTATAACTAAGTTGGGGGGGTACCACTGACTAAAACAAGAGCTTTGTGCTTGGTAGACAAATGCTCTACTCCTGGGCTACACCCCTATCCCCTCACTGGGGGATTCTAGGCAGGTGCTCTACCACTGAGCCACGCCCCCAGCCCCTACCTTGGGGATTCTAGGCAAGTTCTCTGCCACTATTCAAGCCCTGTTTTCAATTTTTATTTTTAGGTAGTGTCTCACTAAGTTGCACGTGCTGGCATTAAACCACTGAGTCTCCTACCTCACCTTCTCAAGTACCTGAAATTACAGGCATGTGTCACCAGGTAGAAAATGGCTTTTTCTCCTTATTTTATTCTTTGACACAACTGAAAATATTCTATTTCTCTATTTTACCTAAAAGAAACCATCAATACAAACATACAGCAATTGAAAATAATAACATCGCATAGCTCTGCATACATTATATTTCTTTGGTTAAATTTAGGATTTAAACTTAGAGGTATGTGTCATTTTCCCAAACTACTTTCATTTTCATGAAATTAAAAGGTTGGAATCTAGAAAATCTTATAATAGTTAAAAAGTTGGTGTCTTAGTTGGAGTTTCTATTCCTGGACAAAACATCATGACCAAGAAGCAATTGGGGAGGAAAGAGTTTATTCAGCTTACACTTCCATACTGCTGTTCATCACCAAGGAAGTCAGGACTGGAACTCAGGCAGGTCAGGAAGCAGGAGCAGATGCAGAGGCCATGGAGGGATGTTACTTACTGGCTTGCTTTCTTATAGAACCCAAGACTACCAGCTCAGAAATGGTACCACCCATAAGGGGCCCTCCCCACTTTTTCACTAATTGAGAAAATGCCTTATAGCTGGATCTCATGGAGGCATCTCCCCAACTGAAGCTCCTTTTTCTGTGATAACTCCAGCTTGTGTCAAGTTGACACACAAAACCAGCCAGTACAATTGACCCCTTGTCAACTTGACACACAAACACATCACTAGTAAGCCTCAACCCTTACTTTCTTATTCATCCCCAAGATCTAAATAACTTTAAAAGTCCCACAGTCTTTGCAAATTCTTAAAATTTCAATCTCTTTAAAATATCCAATCTCTTTTAAAATCCAAAGTCTTTTTACAATTAAAAGTCTCTTAACTGTGGAATCCACTAAAATACTTCCTTCAAGAGGGAAAAACATCAGGGCACAGTCACAATCAAAAGCAAAATCAAACTCCAACTGTCCAATGTCTGGGATCCACTCACAATCTTCTGGATTCTTCCAAGGACTTGGGTCACTTCTCCAGCTCTACACTTTGTAGGACACAGCTCATCCTCTAGGCTCTAGATGCCTGTATTCCACTGCTGCTGCTGCTCTTGGTGGTCATCTCATGGTACTCGCATCTCCAAAACACTGCATGACCCCTTCAGTCCTGGACCATCAATTGAAACTGAGGCTGCACCTTTACCAATGGCCTTCCATGGCCTCTCACAGTGCCGAGCCTCAGCTGCTCTTCATGACCCCTTCATGCCTTCAAAACCAATACCACCTGGGTGACTCTTAAACATTACCAAATCCTGCTGCTGCATGAGGTACATACAACTTTGGCTATCTCTGGATAGTCTCTGATATCTCTGAAGCCTCTTTGTGCTTTCAGAAAACACTTCCCAGAAGATGTCACCTCAATGATGTTGGTCTCTTCTTAATTGCCGCCAATTTCTTAGCTCTAGCTAACCAACATCAATAGTCCCAGTAATGCAAAGTTTTTGCTTTAGTAGTTCTGGTATCTTGTTAATCACAGCTGATTCTTCAGCCCCAGCTAACCAGAACTACAGAATCTTCACAATCAAAACAGCAATGGCCCTGAAAAGAGTCTTTAATCTTCCCTCTGAAATTTCACAAGCCAGGCCTCCATCTTCTAAACTGTTATCAACATTATCTTCCAAGCCCTACACAACATCCCACAGAGCTCTTAACACCGAATGGATCTTCTAGCCTAAAGTTCCAAAGTCCTTCCACAGTCCTTCCCCAAACATGGTCAGGTTAATACCCAACTATGCTGGTACCAATTTGTCTCAGTCAGGGTTTCTATTCCTGGACAAAACATCATTACCAAGAAGCAAGTTGGGAAGTGTGATAGTTTGTATATCCTTGGACCAGGGATTGGCACCATCTGAAGGTGTGGCCTTGTTGGAATAGGTGTGACCTGGTTGGAATGGGTGTGTCACTGTGGGTGTGGGTATAAGATTCTCACCCTAGTTGCCTGGAGGTCAGTCTTCCACTAGCAGCCTTTGGATGAAGACATAGAACTCTCAGCTCCTCCTGCGCCATGCCTGCCTGGATACTGCCATACTCCCACCTTGATGATAATGGACTGAACCTCTGAACCTGTAAGCCAGCCCCAATTAAATGTTGGTTTTTTTTTTTATAAGACTTGCCTTGGTCATGGTGTCTGTTCACAGCAGTAAAACCCTAAGACAGGAAGGAAAGGGTTTATTCAGCTTACACTTCCGTACTGCTGTTCATCACTAAGGAAGTCAGGACTGGAACTCAGGCAGGTCAAGAAGCAGGAGCAGATGCAGAGGCCATGGAGATATGGGTTTCTTATAGAACCCAAGACTACCAGCCCAGAGATGGTACCACCCATAAGGGGCCCTCCCCACTTGATCACTAATTGAGAAAATGCCTTATAGCTGGATCTCATGGAGGCATTTCCTCAACTGAAGCTCCTATTTCTGTGATAACTCCAGCTTGTGTCAAGTTGACACAAAACCAGCCAGTACAGTTGGCCTTTCCAAGTGTGGCAGTATATAGTCTTATGATCTTGGATACTCAAGAGACTGAGGCAGGGGTATTACAAATTCGAGGTCAGCATGGCAGCTTTTGAGACCCTTGTGGAGACAACACAGATAGATAGATAGATAGATAGATAGATAGATAGATAGATAGATAGATAGACAGACAGACAGACAAAACAAAAGCAAAAGTCCTTACAGTTTAGCAATCAGGTCCTGACTGCTGGAGCCTGACCCAGGGTCTTAGGTAGACATTTAAAGCCTAAGGCCTAATGACCCATGAAGCCAGACCACAAATGGCTTGTTTCAAGAGAAAAAACAGGTGCTATAAGATTTACTACAGGACAAGCTAGTGAGAAGTCAGCCTGTTGACTCATATACAGCCACCTCTACAAAAGGCCTCTGATAAGACTAAATAACCTTTCTCAGTTGCTGTTAAAACCTCTCCCTCCTTCCCCAGGTCCTCTGTCCTCGGAGAGCTTTGCTGCTGCAGTTTCACCAAAATATATTTAATTAACTCTTTATCCCTTCCTTTAAATTAGTTTTCAGTCTTTGCATCAGTGGACTGTTGCTGTTGTCCAGGCACAGCAACCTTATCTAAGAATAAAAAAGAAAATACTAGGATGTGACTCATTGGTAAAGCACTGCCTAAAATTGTCCAGTGAGGAATTGAGGGGCAAAGCACAGTGGTAGAGCACTTACCTTGAACTCTTCAGTGAAGGTTTAGGAGTATTGCTTAGTGGTAGAAATCCCCCAGTGAGTGACTGCAGGGCATAGCTCAGTGGTAGAGTCCCTGCCTAGAATCCTTCAGTGAGAGGCTTGGGCGTGGCTCAGTGGTAGAGCACCTGCCTAGAATCCCCCAATGAGGGGCTGAGGGTGGGAGCACCTGCCTAGAATCCCCCTGTGAGAGACTGGGAGTGTATTTAGTTGTAGATCATGTGTCAAGTATGCTAGAGGGTCCTAGGAAAGATAGATAGGCATGGAAAGGGTCAGGAAGAAACTATAGCTCACATCATCATACAAGAGACTAGCTGAAGTAATGTTGAGACCGGAGTTTCTTGACCCAGTGGAACAAGCTTTCCTCCTTCCACTCCTTTTCTGTCAACAACATGTTTTCCACAAAGAGTTTTACCCCTGCTCACTCTCTGGAGAATACGTCTAAAGCGTCCTCATCCTGTTACACCATCACTTAGCACAGTGGCTCTTTGAATGGGTATGCTTTGGAAGGCTTCATGGTGCTGCTAATTATTCTCCCTGCATCCCTAGAATGTGTGCACCTGATCATCAAGAGCTATTCACTGGCCATCTCCACTATGTTGGGTGTGGATAATACAGATTTCATTCCTAAAACGCTGCTGCTCTGGTCTCCCTTTTGAATGGAGGCATTGATTTACATACATTTCCAAAGGCCTCCACAATAGGCAGAGAATTAAAATAATGGACAAAAGCTAATAGAACACAGGTGTGACTCTGAAACCTAGAATGTGAGTTCCCTAGCCTTAGCTCTCTCTGGGAGAAAGATTATTTACCATACAATAACAGAGACAGTGGAGAAGAAAACAAATAGCATGCAATAAACAATAAACTCTCATTGAGTAAAGGCTGCTCCTCATCTGGAGCCTGGCTCAACATCTAGCTATGTAACCAACCAGAAAAAAAAAACTGAACACCACAAAGACTGCTATATTACATTGGTTTTTGTTTTGTTTTGTTTTGTTTTGTTTTAATTTCCCCTGTAGGAACTGAGAAGCAAAGATGTCAAGAGTGTAATTTAATCTTTGCAAAATCTTTTCCAAACAACTTCATGGGCTGTATCAACAGGGCTGACGAATTGAATACAGGTCTGATGTTCTCATAAGTGAGTTCATAAGAGAGAGTCATCACTCAACTGCACAGCTGAGAAGGTAAGGACATTTCAGGGAGGTAGACAAACCCCATAGGCTAGATCCTGCACCATGACGAGGGAAAAGCTAATCTACTGACCTTCAGTGTCCAGGAAACCTTGGACTTGGAAAGGGCTTGGTGAGTGGTTATTTCTGGCATCCCAGTGTCTACAGGTATCCTGAGGCCAAATTAGTTCAACCAACTACCTCCAGTTAAGTGGCCACCCAGTTTCAAGGACCTCTTGCCTTTGTGAGCTGAGCTCTCTCAGTCAGGCTGCCAAGTTAGGCTAGGTCTGCCCCTGGTGCCTTTCTACAGATGACACTGGACAGATGGGTGGGAATTGCTTATGGGAACTGGAGTGGCATGGAATAAAGGCAGCCACTTTTCCCTTGAGGGTTGCTGCAGTTTGAATCTGGCATGTCTTTCAATAGCCTGTGTGGCAAGGGCTTTAAGTATAGCTTGGTGCTATGAGGAGGTGGTGATGCCTTTAAGAAAAGGGACTTAGTGGGAGGGATTAGAGTCGTATGAGGCATATCCTTGCAGGGAATTATTTGGACATCTTCCTCCCTTCTTCCTCCTTCCTCAGCCTTCTCTTCCTTTCACCTTCTTCTCTCCCTCCCTCTATTTATCCTTGTCTCCACCCTTCCCCTCCCTGTCCCATCCTCTTTCTTCTTCCTTCCCCTCATGTCCTTTCTCCCCTCCCCTCCTGTCTTTTCTTCCCTTCCTTTCTCTCCTTGCTCCTCTCCTTTCCTCCTCATCCTTCTCTGCTCCTCCTTCCTTCTCCCTGCTCCCCTCCTGTCTCGCTATTCTGAACGACCTGAGGAAGTTGCTTTGCCGAGTGTTCCCTTTGTCATGTGACTCCATGGTCCCAAAGCAAAGAGGCATGGGATACACGCTCAGGGTATAACTCAATGGTAAGGTACTGTCTGGTGTGGATAAGGCTGTAGGTTCCGTCCCTAGCATAAGAAAATGCTAACGAACCAAGCAGTGAGGCCAACCTAGCACTGACTAAAACTCCAGTCATAAACCAAAATAATCCTCATCTCCTTGATGGTCCCAGATGTCTTATCTCTTGACATTTGATGACAAGACACCCTGGATCTCTTGTCTTGGGGCTTTTTTCCTCCTTAGAATGTCTTTCCATGGCTCCCTCCCTTATTCATAATAAAGTTTAAATTCACAAATGGGTGAAGCCTACCAGAAAAAGCCTTACCCCTGCCTCTCTCATCAGTTTTCATTTGGGGAGACATTGTGTCAGTAATGGAAGTCAAGGCCTTGGTAGATGCTAAGCAAGTGGCCTAACTGTAGAGCACACTCTCAGCCCCTCACTGGGGGATTCTAGACAGGGGCTCTACCACTGAGCCACACCCCCAGCCCCTCACTGGAGGATTCTAGGCAGGGCTCTACCACTGAGCCACGCCCCCAGCCCCTCCCTGGGGGATTCTAGGCAGGGGCTCTACCACTGAGCCACGCCCCCAGTCCCTCACTGGAGGATTCTAGGCAGGGGCTCTACCACTGAGCCACGCCCCCAGCCCCTCCCTGGGGGATTCTAGGCAGGGGCTCTACCACTGAGCCACGCCCCCAGTCCCTCACTGGAGGATTCTAGACAGGGGCTCTACCACTGAGCCACGCCCCCAGCCCCTCCCTGGGGGATTCTAGGCAGGGGCTCTACCACTGAGCCACGCCTCCAGCCCCTCACTAGGGGATTCTAGGCAGGGGCTCTACCACTGAGCCACGCCCCCAGCCCCTCACTGGAGGATTCTAGGCAGGTGCTCTACCACTGAGCCACACCCCCAGCCCCTCACTGGGGGATTCTATAGCTGAGCCTTGCCTCTACTGTTGAATCATGCCCCAAATTTCTCTCTACCTCCCCAAACTAGAGAAAAAAAAAAAAGAGCTCAATTCACCATATCACAGAAGAGACATTGTAGTCAGAGGAGCTCAGGACCAAGCTGCAGCAATACAGTGAAGAGAATTATGTTTCTTAGAGGCTACAAAGGGATGCCCTAAGGCCAAATAACTTTTGCCTCTGGAGTAACATCTTGCTTGGTTTCAGCTGCACAGAACCTGCTAATCATTCAGAGAAGCTACTAATATAGAAAATGTAGGGATGTCTCTGAAGGCAGAAGATTCTTTCTCAGATCGTAGTAAACCTATTTCAGGAGTTAGGGTACCAGACTGAGTTACACAAAACTGACATTGAGCCACTGAGTGGCTTCCAGGGTGTTTTGTTTTGTTTTGTCCCCCCCCCTCCCCCGCCCCCAAGTTCAAAGATCGAAATTCACTGGCCACAGAGACTAAGTTTTAGAACATATGCTATTACAGGGCTCTTAGGGAAAGAACACAAATATGCACTCCTTCTGTACAAAATGTGGGGTCCAAGAAAACAAGGTACCACTGAGGGTTATAGCCTTGGAGTTGGCAGAGCTTTACCACACAGGGGCAAGGACAGGGTGACGAGCTGGTTAACCCAGTTCCTATTTACAAGGTGCCCTCTCGGTTTCAGAATGTCCCTACATATGGTTTCTAGAAAAGGGAGCCTCATTGAGGAGAAAGAAAAAAAGAAAAAAGGAGACCGCCCCCTCCTCCACCCCTACCTGGGTTGGTTAGTTTTATGTCAACTTGACACAATGCAAGTCATTTGGAAGGAGGAACTCACATCTGAGGACATATCTCCATGAGATGGCCCGATAGGCAAGTCTGTGGAGGGATTGTCTTGATTGATGATGGACATGGGAGGGGACTCAGACGACTGTGAGCAGAGCCACCAATGGACAGGTAATCCTGAGTTGTATAGGAAAGTAGGCTGAGCAAGCCATGAAGAGGAAGCCAGTAAGCGTGGTCTCTGTTTCAGTTCCTGATTCCAGGTTTCTGCTTTGAGTTCCTGCCCTGACTTTCCTAAGTTGCTTTTGGTCACAGTGTTTTACTACTACAGCAATTAAGACCACCCCACAGTTTCTTAGTGTCCCTGTCCTCTGGCCAGAACAGAACGAAGGGCATTTTCTGCTTCTGGCCAAGGACAAGAATTAGAACTGTTCACTCTGGGTTCCTCTGCCTCTAAATCTACCTAATCTGCCTCTGTCTCCTGCTCTTATTATCATCATTAGCAGAAAGCATGCATGCTTGATGCATAGACTCCAACTGTCCCTCATTCAACTCAAGTACACAAAGGCCATTGGCTCATTTTCATTCTCAGTCAATATCCTGATCATGAATGAGGGAGAAACTCAGGGCATGGACATTTCTACACTATGTGGATGTCCTATGAGCCACATTGACCTTGAACTCCTGCCGCCTGCTGGTTGAAGATCACTCTGAGTTTCACCTCCTTCCTTAGTCCAGTTCTGTTTTCTTCCTCTTCTTCCCATAAGGGATCCCTAATAAACATGTTGTAACCCAACTTTGTCTCAGTGTGCGCTTCTCTGAATCTAAGCCATCTGTACCATAGGCTCTTGACTGTAAATCCGTTTTTCACTCTCTAAAAATCATAGGCAAGCTTTTTGAAAGCCTGGAGAACAGGCCCTCGACATATCTTTGCCTGAGGCAAAGCAGGGCAGCAGATCACAAGGTTTCTATTAGACCAAAATCTCTCCAAGGTAAGCGCTGTGTGCAGGCGTCTAAGCCCCTGAGTTGCTGCAATTTATATTTAATGTGCAAACACCCTGAGCAGGCCTGCCTGTAGAAGCCGGATCAAAACATTTATCTTGGAAAGAAAAGAGAAAATATTAGCTCCCGATATACTGATGTTCAAGAGGAGAAGAAGAAAGAAGGGGAGGTAAAATACCCGAACACTCACACGTGCATTCTCACTCGAGCATACACACACAGAGAGAGAGAGAGAGAGACAGAGAGAGACAGAGAGAGAGAGAGAGAGAGAGAGAGAGAGAGAGAGAGAGAGAGAGAGAGGAACAGGGAGAGAACTGGAAAGACAGCTTGGACAGCTTGGTCAATAAAGTCCTTACTATGCATCTAAGAGGATATGAGAGTCAACAGAATCCACATGAGAAAAGCCTTGGGTGGTGCATTATTATAACCCCATAACACATGCACACACATGCACAAATCTATGTGCACCTGAGCACACATATAGGTATACACACACCAAGAAAAAAATAAATTAAAAAAAAAAGATCTGTTGCTACCAACTATATACAGAGATTCTCTTTGAGCCAGGAAGGCTGTTGGCCACTGTAATATATTGTTATGCGTGGCTGCCAGAGCACTTGTAGAGCAGCCACAGATCATGTCTGACATTGCCTTCCCTGACCTTTTCAGTACTGCCCAAGCACTGTGGAACTGGTGTTTCTAGAGGAATTCAAATCAAATGTAGTCAGGCAGAAAGGATTTGGCTGTGGGCAAAGCCCAGTCAGTCGCTCTGTGGTGCACCCTGTCATTCTCATGCAAATTGTAATTCTCTATAAGCATGGTCAGTCTTCTGCCCAGGTGCAAGATGCTTTCTTCGAAATGGCAGGGAAGGCCGGGAGGTCATAGCCTTCTGCCTGCAAAGAGCTGGGCTCCTCTACTGACAAGACCTGCTCAGATCCTATCCCCAGAGAGGAAGCTGTAAGGCCTCACTCGAAAACATACAAAGGAATTTTGACATTCAAAGAGAACAAGGACACCAAGCTCAAACACAGGAGCACACTTATTTAAACTCAGCACCCCTGAAGACAAGGCAGAGGGATCATAAGCTCCAATCCAGCTTGCGGACATAGCAAGACTGTCTCAAAAACAAAGGCTGGGGATGGAGTGAGAAAGCTAGGCTGACTCCATGATAGGCTTCAAATAAAGTCCCAATACTTGGGAAGCTGAGACACGAGGAAATGCTGTGAGTTTGAGGCTAATTTGTACTAAATATAGTATGTTGGGCAGCCTGGGCTACTGTGCAGAGCCTTGTCTCCAAAAGAGAAGGAGACTGGGGGGTGGGGAGAGAAGAAGAGGATAAGGGGAGGAAGGAAGGAAGGGAGGGAGGGAGGGAGGGAGGGAGGGAGGGAGGGAGGGAGGAAGAGAAAGGAAAGAAGGAAGGAAGAATGGTTTTAGTTAACTTGAATTTTGAGTTTTAGGGGTCACACAGCAGTACTGTGCACTGTCTCCCACTGGTTTTGATGTAGACGTTGCTTAGGTTCCTCTGCAGCGACCTTTAGGGCCTTAATCTTAGGTTAGAGTCTACCAAGTCTGCATCTAGACATGGGGATCATTTGAGAAATGTTTTACCCAAAACTAACAGGTAGTTAACTTGGCCTAGCTTTGCTCCAGCTCTCTTTCCCCACTCTAAGTATCAAAGGTACTGTCACAGGATTTTATTACTGTGAAGAGATACCATGACCAACGCAACCCTTAGGAAGGAAGACATTTACTTGGGGCTGGCTTACAGGTTCAGAGCTTTAGTCCATTATCATCATGGCAGGAAACATGCAGCATGCAGGGCAGCATGTTTCTAGAGACTCTGGAGCTGAGAGTTCTACAACTTCATCCATAGGAGACATCAAAGCCTGTCTACACAGCGATGGACTTCCTCCAACAAAGCCACACCTACCACCTACTCCCTATGGCTAAGCATTGAAACACCTGAATCTACAGGGGCCAAACCTATTTAAACCACCACAGGTACCTACTTCTCAGGCACTGTGAACATCTATCTGTCTATGAAAGGAGGGGAGCAAGGTGGTATCCAATCCTGTGAATGATCTGTCCCTTTTCTTAGAAAAGACACAAATGGTCATCTCTTTTATTCGCCTATCTGTCTCTTACTTTCATTATTTCTCTTACTGTTTGATTTTGTTGTGTTTAATGTAACCTACTCTAACCTTGAATTCACTGTGTAGCACAGGCTGGCCTAGAACTCCTGATCATCCTACCTCAGTCTCCTGAGTGTTGAGATTTACAAGTCTACACTACCATGAAGAGATTTTTTTCCCTCATTGTTTCTGTCCTTCATTGAAAAGGAGCTGATTTTTTTACGTCAATCTTCCTCCTCCTCCTCCTCCTCTTCCTCCTCTTGAACCATCACCACCACTACCACAACCACCCCTTCTTCACCTTTATTTCTCCCCCAAATCTATGCCTCTGACATTGATTTTCCTAGGGGAAGAGCTTCCAGACCTGGGTCCAAAAATAACTTTTTGGGGGATTTCTCTTTTATATAATTTTTCTCCAAGTAGAGCATCCACATCCCTGCTCTCAGAAATTCCTTGGCAGAGGTGCTCAGAGGGAATCTGCCTTAGAAGGCAGAGCATAGAGCAAACTAGAGCTGGAGGTGGTGACACTGTGGATTATATAACCCTTCCTTCCTGCTGCTAAGAGCCCAGGCAGGAGGAACGGGGATGCCAACTTGGCAGTAACACTGTGGGCCCTGTGCCTGCTGGGGAAGGGCTCCAGAGAACCATCTGGGCAGACTCAGCAACCATGGCCTCCTACCAGAGCCTTCTCTGTTCCCAGTCACTGCTTCCCTTGCTGAAATTTCAAGGGTTTTTCAAAGCAGGGTTCCCTAGGCTTACTGCAATGGTTTGTACAAGGAGTGGGACATGGCTCAGTCAGTAAAGCTTTTGGGGCACAAGCATGAAGAACTGAGTTGGAACGCAGGACTCAAGGCAAAGAGTCGTGGTGGCATGCACTTAAAATCCCAGCACAGGGAGTCAGGAGGAATATTGACCAGCTGGAGCTCACTGGCCAGACTGCGTAGGCAGATCAGCAACTACAACTCTGAATTCCACTTATAAACACACACACACACACACACACACACACACACACACACACACACACACACATACAGAAGGGCCGGGGGTAGGGATCTTGCTGTATTTGACCTTCAGAAACAAAAAAAGTAGGGCAAGGCTTAGCCGTATGAAACTGGCAAGCTTTCCAGAAGATTCTAGAACATGTCAAAGAGTGAGAACCATTGAACAAATGGAAATCCTAGTCTAGATATCTATCCATATGCATCATTAGACTGGGTCTCATTCCATATGGAACATCTTGACTGTGCAGCTAGCCCACGTCTAAAGAGAAATTGGCCACTATCTAGAAGTGGTCAGAGGCATCTCCAGGAACAGACCAGAGAGAAAAGTGTGGATCCCTACCAGGTATACTAGGACAAGGTCTCATCCCAGCAGGAACCAGGAAAGCAGCATCTCTCAATGAGACAGAACATAGGGAAGCCAGAACCTCAGCCACTCATGTCAGTAATAACTCAGACATCATCTCCAGCTGGTTTATGTATCTTCCAATCAGGACTGTCTCAGGGGCTGGTAGTGATGCTCTCTTACTCTGATGGTTAATATTGAGCCTGAACTTGAGAAGGTCTAAAATCACCCAGGAGACAGCCCTCTGGACATGCCTGTGAGGGGCTTTGTAGAAGGAATTAACTGAGATGGGGAGTCCCACCCTGAGTGGGAGATGGATGGACTGGGTCCTAGAATAATGAAAAGGAGAGCTGAGCCCCCACATCCTCCGCTTCCTGACTGTGGATACAGCTAAAACGGCCTCCGTCTGGGGCTGCCATGCTTCCCCTACCACGAGAAAGTGTAGCCCAAGACACTCAACCCTTCCTCCCAAGTTGCTCCTATCAGGTGTCTCATCTCGGTGACTAGGAATTGACTAACATATTCAGGTTGTTGGATAGGACCGTGCTCTTACAAAGGGGAAGGGCTAGGAGGAAAGAGTGGATGGACCTAATCTAATCTTGCAGGTTTCCAAACCCAAGGACCTTAATCCCCGCAAGCGATGGATCCTGAGAGCTCACCGAGGCAAATACAACTGAGCAACTGAAACAGAAAATCCTGAAAGTGAAAAAGATCCCTAAGACATCACAAAAAAAAAGCTCCGAGAAAACAATGTTAATTAATGAAAAATATGTGGGATGCATTTCTCTGAAAATAGACACAGCTCTAAAAGTCAAGGGAAGGAAGAGGCTGTGAAGAGCTGCTCTGGGGAGGGGAGTTGTTCCTGTTAGAGTCCTGGTTTTTTTGGTTTTTGTTTTTTTGTTTTTTTCCACCTAGATTCCTTGGAATTCCATGATTTTTAGAACCAACCGAAGTCACTTCCTGGGTACTGGGGGAGTGAATCAATGGGGAAAGTATTTGCTGAGCAAGTGGGGGCCTGAGTTTGAGTCACAGCACTTTCAAAAAAACCCAGGTGTGATGATGTGTATCTGTAATCCCAGAGCTGGAGAGGCAGACACAGGAAGATCCCTGGGCACGCTATCAGCCCTAACTACTTGGAAAGGTCCAGGTTAGTGAAAGACCCTATGCCAAGAAAGTAGATGGATCCTAACAAAGACTACTTAAGCTTGTCCTCTGGCCTATACAACACACACACACACATGCACATGCACGTGCACACGCGTGTGCACACACACACACATACACACACATATATACACAGGCACACAGGCACATATGCATGCAGAGTCATCTCCAAGACTCCCTTTTTTTTTAAACATATAAGAAAGATACAGCACAAGACATAGCATAGTGGAGTCCAGTTCAATAAATGAGCAATTCCAGACCTTAGAGCTCTTGAGGACCAGGAGGGAGGCAAATTCAGTAAATGATGAGCCTTCCCTTTTCCCTGCCCTTTACTGGGGCATACAGGACCCATGGGTTGGTATGTGGTCCTCCCTTCTCCCCTGGGGCTGTTGGCTACCAGACCACTAGGACAAGGGGAGTTGAAGGGTTTAGACAGCCCTTGAGCATAACAGAAATGACAGACTTATCTCTGGGTTCAGATCCAGAGAGGCAGCTCAGCTTTAATCAGGATGAATCAAGGGCTATATAGTTTTTGGGAGTTGGGTAGGGATTTCTAGGATAGGTATGTATCATTAGCTACAGCTTGGGGTACTGGATAATGCCTTGTTTGCATGGAGAACCAGTCTAAGAATTCCAGTGCTTGCTGGACAGGTTCTTATCAGGTGAAAGGAAGTTGAACCTGTAATCTCACCAAAACTACGTGACATTCTGCAAATAGAAGGAGTGGGAGTTTGGAGCTTCCCAGACAAGGTCAGAGTAGGAGAAATCTTTCAGGTAAAGGGAATCTCCCATTTTGTGCTCAGATAGCTGTCCAGACAATGGTAGACTGCAACCTTAATTAGCAGGGTTTCCCCACATTGGTACACACCTATAATCTCCGTATCTCTGAATCGAAAGCAGGAGGACTGCAAGTTCTTAAGAACCTTAGGGCTGGGGAGATGACAGCAAGGCTAAAGGGCTTGCTTGGCACAGAAGTGTAAAGATCAGAGTGTGCATCCCCAGAACTCAAGTCAGTGCCACATGAAGCATGGAAGCTGCCTGTAATTCTGACCAGAGAACAAAGAAGGAGGGGATCCCCAGAGCAAGCTGAGTAGCAAGGCTACCCATGAGCTCTGGACTTCAACAAGAGGCCCTGCCTCAGGGAATGAGGTTAAAGAGTGATGGGGGATGATTCCTGACATAACCCTTGGGTCTACACACACACACACACATGCACACGAACACAAACATACATACACACACATGAATGCACACACACAACACACAGACACACAAACACACAAACATGCATGCACACACACACACACATGCACGTGCACATAAACATACATGCACACATGCATGCACACACAAACACATGCACACACATGAATGCACACACACCACTTATGAAAATAGAAAGGCCTCCAGTTTTCCCCATTTGATTTCAGAGCAAATGTCACCATATATTTTTCTTTGTAAGCCCCCAAATATCTTACTATTTTGGTTTAAACAGTCAATTACCCTTGAAGAAGATTCAAGCAAAAAGATAAATTATCTCCAGGCATAAAAGAACAGACACAGGGTCTGTTCTAAAGGAATCAAGGGAGACAGAATAACACAGTACAAAACATAACTCGATCGAATCTTGCTTCAAAGGAGGAAAAACTGTGAAAGCCACTTGAGAGCCTCTGGATAGCTCTTAGATGCTGGATGATAGCAGAAAATTAGTGTAGATGCTCCAAGTGTAGCCATAAGGATGTCGTGTAGGGAACTGATCTTAGTACTAGACTATACATTGAAATCATTTGAGGTAGAATATCATAAGTATTTTTACAACTTATAAAAGGTCATGAAAACAAACTCACACATATGCATATATATACATACATAAACATTCTCTGATTATAAGTTTTAATAATAAGAGTGAGGGTGATATACAACCATCTTAATTGTAAGAAGATAACAACACAGACAAAAAAGATGGCTCAGTGGGTAAGAGCACTTACTGTTCTTCCAGAGGACCAGAGGTGGGAGCCCAGGACTTGTATTGGGAAGCTCACAAGTGCCTGTAACACCAGGTCCAAAGAATCGGACACACCTTTATGACTTCTGTGGGAACCCACACACATCTATGCATGTCCACTTACACACACACGCACACACACACACACACACACACACACACTTAAATAGGGGGTAGGGTGCTGGAGAAATTGTTCTATGGTTAGGAAAACTTGCTGCTTTTGCATAGGACTGGAGTTTGGTTCCAACCATCTATACTGGGCTATTCACAGGAGAAAGAGAAAGGGATGGTGTGTGGGTATGTGTGTGTGTGTGTGTGTGTGTGTGTGTGTGTGTGTGTGTGTGTGTGTGAGAGAGAGAGAGAGAGAGAGAGAGAGAGAGAGAGAGAGAGAGAGAGAGAGAGAGAGAGAGAGAGAGGTGTGGATTCACTGTAGATGACCTATTATAGCTCATAATCCTAGCACTTTGGAGGCAAAAGCAAGGGGATCAGGAGTTCAAGGTCATCTCATATCTTCCCATCTTCAGCTCTAGAAATCAGTAAAGGCCAGGTGGGTGTAGCAGCTGCTTATGATTCCAGCCCCAGAAGAACGTTCCTGTGAAGTTGCATAAGTTAACATTCTTCTTGCTATGATGAAACACCTGACAGAAACTACCTAGGGGAGGAATTTTTATTTTGGCTGTTTCACAGGGTTCATACAGTCCATCCAGGGTACCTGACACCCTCTTCTGACCTCGGAAGTCACGGTGCTCATGTGCACATGCACATACACACACACACACACACACACACACACACACACACACACACATACATAATCCAAAATAAGCCTGGATAAATGAATGAATAGATAAGTAAATAAGTGAATGAATAAATGAATGTCTGTATGAATGAAATAATCTGTTAATGGATGTGGAATGAATGTAATTCTATCCCAGCAGACAGCAAGAATGCCAGGTCTCTGAATGTTTCTACCTTCCATATGGACAATCTCTGCTATAGCTTAATAAGACATGTTCTCCAAAGAATCATGATTTAAATGCTTGCTTGTCTGTAGTGGAGCTGTTTTAGAGGCTGTGCCTAGAGAAAACATTTCCTTGGAGAGATGCTTTATCTCTCATGGCTTCCCCTCTAGTCCTCTGCTCCTTGTCAGCCATGAAGCAAACATCTCTCCACTTCCCCCTGCGTCCACCACTTTGATGGGAACTGCTCCTCTGAGCCTTCCCCTCTATGGAAGACTGAACCCGCCAAAACAGTGAGCCAAAATCAACCTTCCTCTTTCAGGTTGTTTCTGCCTGCTGCTTGTCTTGCTACCACACAGAGAGAGTTAACAACTGCAGATCAGGGAAGCGAGATGAAAGGCAAAAGGCATTTGTTTTAAGAAAGCAATCATATTTGGATTAAAATGCTATGAAGGTGAGAGGAAGGGTTTGCCGAAACGCATTGGAGTGTTTAAGGTCGTGTGTGGCACCAGTAGAAATCCAGATGTGTTTTATTGGAGAGATCCCTTTCCAGTAGCCCCAAAACAAAAGAAAGAAGTTAATAGCTGCCTTACCATGTAATTATATCTTAATATATAGACCAATTCCCACAATCCCCAGTCGTTTCATTTAGTGTTAGAGAGCCCTATTTAGCACATACTGAACCATTGCTCCTAGGGAAATAACACACAGATACACATCTCATATAGATCACCATCCGAAACTCTAAACACAACTCATGCTGGTAGGTTCTACTTTATTTTACAAGAGAGAAAATGAGTTTCAGAAGTGCTACGTGACTTCCCTGAGGCTCCCCTCTCACACCACTGCCAGCTCAGGCCTTCAAACCTTGTCAAGCTGGTCCCAGAGCTGAACCCTGTACCTATTCTGATTCCAGCTTCTAACCCTGACTGTAGAGGAGCTGAAGCAAGCAGAATACAGCTTTGTTTGCTCTTGTGCAAGTCTGAGAACAACTCTAAAAATACAGAAAGTATTGATTTGGGGGATTAAAATAAACTTCAGTGAGTTGTCAAATTTGCAAATATAGAATTTTCCCATAATGGGGGTTGACTGTAATATATGATCCTAAGCCTTTCTATTAAATTATCATGGATAGTTATTTATATGAGATTCATTTACATGTGTGGGTACAAGTGTGTGTGAGAAAGCCAGAGGTTGACATCGGGATTGGCCTCAATCACTCTACACTTATTTTTTGTGACAGGGTCTTACATTGAATTCTAAGTTTGATGACTTAGCTAGACCCAGTGCTCTGTGAAACCCAGTGCTCCTCCTGCCCCCACCTCATCAGTTATAGGATTGGAAGTATGTGTTGCTGTGCACAATACTGAGAATCGAAACTCAGGTCCTCATAGCAAGACAGGAAGGTCACCAAAAATGTTCGGCATGGAGATGGAGATATAGCTCAGTGGTCGGGAGTACTTGCTGCTCTTGCGGGGGACCCAAATATGTTTCTCAGAACCCATACCAAGTAGTTGTCAACTGCCTGAAACTCTAGAACTAAGGGATCCTGGGCCCTTCTGGCCTCTAGGAGCACCTGCATTCCCATTTACAAACCCATAAGCATATACCCAGAATTAGAAATAGAAGTAAGAATCTTTAATATGCATTGCAAGATTCTCTCTCTCTCTCTCTCTCTCTCTCTCTCTCTCTCTCTGTGTGTGTGTGTGTGTGTGTGTGTGTGTGTGTGTGTGTGCGCGCGCGCACGCTGTGTGTGCATGTTGCCAGGAATACAACAGAGGGTCTTCTTCTGTATGGTAGATAAGAAGTCTATCGCAGAGCAGAGCAACACACCCCCAGCCTCCATCCTGGAGGATTCTAGGAAAGTGTTGTGTTCACTGAGCCGCACACACTTCAGCCTTAGGAGCACGCTGAACAGTTTGACAAGAAGCTCCTAAATTACAAACTAGGCTATACTCCTTTCAAAAGAGTGAGTCACCACTGACAGAGGCTCTTGAAGTATTGCTCGTTCCAATCCACAAAAGTCTACATTGTCCAACTTGATTCTGCTTTCAGGAACTCTGAGTGAATGCATTTAAAATACAAAGTTTAGGGCACAACAACTGTACTGTGACTCCCCTCCCTTTACCCCTGCCCTGTGGCTGTCTGTTTAATTGTAATTACATATCTATTAATCTTCACATTCTTTCATTCCCCCGCCTCTCTCATAGCCCGTGACTGCATGCCCCTTTCTACTACACTCCAGATGACCAGCTTCTTATATCCCATATGCGACTAAGATTGTGAACTGTTTGTCTTTCTGCCCCTATATTATCTAGCTCAGTCTATATAATGCCTCCCAGGTCAGCCAAGGTAGGTGGAAACTGGAAGGTTTTATCGTTTTTCTGGATGAATAGTATTCTACTATGTATTTTTTTTACCACATTTTCTTTGTTTTTGTTGTTGCTGCTGTGTTGTTGTCTACTTGTTCAATTTCATTGTTAACTGAATTGTTTGGTGAGTAGAGGCATTCAATGGTAAGTGTGTCGACATCCAAAAGGAACTTTCAGGAATTAGAACTCTCATTTCAACATAGATTCTTGGGTTAAACCTCTGGTCACCAGGCTTGAATGGCAAAAGCTTAATCCAGATGAGCCATCTCTCTGGCCCTTGCTCATTTTCTCTGCCTCAGGGTCTCATGTAACCCAGGCTATCCTTGACCTTTGTATGCAACTGAGGATGCCCTTGAACTCATGATCTCCTGCTCCTATATCCCACATTCTAGAACAACAAACTTGTAGTGCTATACCTGGATTTATTCCATGTTTTCTGTATTCTTTAACTGATAAGTGAAGTTTTGACTGTTATCAGTAGTGCTGTAACGGGCATGTGAGAATAGCTCTCTTCAACATTCTGACTCCATTTACTTTGGAGGTATAGATATATAGATGTATATTCAGGTAGTACATATATCTGACATATGTCTGTATATCATCCAGTGTACAGAAGCCACAGATAACCAGAAACATCCCAGGGTCATGCCACCATAGACACACATGCCCTGCAAAAGGGTAGAGTGAATACAAGACTTAGCACAGGGCTGGTGTTCACTGGCTTGCTGTATAGACATGAGGACCTGAGTTCAAATCCCCAGAATCTATGGAAAGCCAGATCCATTTGCATCCCTATGGTGAGAAGATAGGCAAAGACAGGAGAATCTGAGTCACTTAGCCCATCTTGCTCAACAGCAAACAGCAACACTGTCTCAAACAACATGAGAGGCTAAGGTGTTCTCTCATCTCCATGTGTATATGCCCACACACACACATACATGCACACATACACAAAGACTACAAATAGCAGTACAGAAATCCCAATTATGACATTCTGTTAAGAAAGTACAATGGTCATCCAAGGCCAGAGAAGCTAGGGACATTCGTTCACCTGTACATACCACAGACCACTCCCATTGTACACATGACTGCTGGTGGTCCCATTTATTTCCCACCCCTCTGAGCCTCCAGACACGTGCTGTGAACCCACATGTACTCCTGACTAGACTCACACTGGCTTTGCTATTTAAATAACACCTGCCACTTGCCAAAGCCAACTGCTGTTTCCTGTCCAGGTCCCCTGTACAGGCACCAAATGGAATGACTGTGCTCAGTTCTTGGCTCAGGCAAGGACTTGGTGTTCTGTCTCTTCCTCCCCAACCCACAGAAATCCCACAGAGTCAATCCATCACACTAGTGCAAGGAGGAGGCTTGTCTGAAAACCCCACCCAATTCTTCCTCATTTCTCACTCCCTAAGAAAATATCCAGATCGCCCACATTCAGTCAAGTCTCCTCCATCAGACTCAGGTACACTGATCACTTGCACAGTCAATCCTTCTCCATCAGACTTATCTCACCACCTGAACTTAGTTAAGACTCCTTCATCAGACTTACCTGATCACTTGGACTTAGCCAACTATCCCCCATCAGACTTGTTCCCAAAAAGAGAAGAAAACTATCAGCAGGAGGAGGAGGAGGAGGAAGAGAGAAGAGAGGAGGAGGAGGAGGAGGAGGAGGAGGAGGAGGAGGAGGAGGAGGAGAAGAAGAAGAAGAAGAAGAAGAAGAAGAAGAAGAAGAAGAAGAAGAAGAAGAAGAAGAAGAAGAAAGAGAGAGAGAAAGAAAGAAAGAAAGAAAGAAAGAAAGAAAGAAAGAAAGAAAGAAAGAAAGAAAGGAAGGAAGGAAGGAAGGAAGGAAGGAAGGAAGGAAGGAAGGAAGGAAGGAAGAAGAGGAGAAGGAGGAGGAGGAGGAGGAAGAATTATTTCCTAATAAATTATGACCATCTGAAAATGGATGTTCATTCATTCATTCAACAAAATTTCTGAGTAGCCACTATGCCTAAGTGTAGAGGGCACAATAATGGGGGAGGAAAGGATAAGCACTGGGGCAAAAGAGATTCCTTGGTGAGTAAGGGTTCAAATCCTGGGACTCATAAAGATGCTGAGCATGATCATGCTCTGGTAATTTCAGTCCAGTGAAGGATGGAGACAGAAAGATCTCTAGCCTAGCTCCAGGTTCGGTGAGAGACCCTATCTTAAGGGAATAAGGTGTGGAGTGACAACGCAGAATAACCTGTGTCCTCCTCTATCCTTCTATGAGCACATTTACAGTACACATATTCACAGAAGATGTTTCAATCCAGTGTGATGGTTCATGAATGCAATGCCAGCTCCTGGGAGACTGAGGCAGAAGGAGTTCAAAGCTAGCCTGTGATACATAGAAGTTGGTGCTGGAAAGGGAAGAGGGGCAGGAACGGGAAAGAAACAATACACAGAAGAAGAGGAGACAGGGAGAAGGAGAGGGCAGAGGAAGATGAGGAGAAGGAAAGAGAAAGGAGAAAGGGGGAGGAGCAGAAAGGGAGAAGAGGAAGAGAAGAAAGATGATGGCAAATGAAAGAAGAGAGGAGAAGAGGAGGAAAGAAAAAGGAAGGGGAGGAAGAAGGAGGATGAGGAAGAGAAGAAGCAGAGGAAAAACAGAGAGAAGGAAGGGGACAACTAGGAGAAGGGGGGATGGAAGAAGAATTGGAGGAGGAAGAGAGGAGGGAGGGGAGGAGAAAGAGGAGGAAAGAGGTGAGGAGAGAGGGAGAGAGGGGGAGGAAGGGGAGTGGGGTGGATGGAGAATAAAGGTGAGGAGAGAAAGAGGGAGGGGGGAAAGGAGGATGGTAAGGAGGAGGAAGAAGAGGAGAAAGGAAGGTGAGGAGGGAAGGAGAAAAGGAGGAGGGAGGAAGAAGGGAGGGAGGGAGGGAGGGGAGAGGGATGGATGGAGAATAAAGGTGAGGAGGGAGGGAGGGAAGAAGGGAGGGGAACTGGGGTAAAGATGTAGAAAATACCAGTGACTGCCCTGTTCCTGTCTTGAGTGGTGAATGCAGCCCAGACAGGCTCCTGGGCACCATGCCGGCCAGACAGAAGCCTGGCTCTTGTCCACCTGTGGAATTTCCACAATCTTGAATTCCTTCAAGTCATGCATTTTCCAGACTGATGCTGCTAGCTCTGCGTCCCTCTGGGCACAGCGCTATAAAATCATAACTGAGTTGATTAATAAGGTGTCTCTTCCCCCCCCCCCTTTCCTTCATTGCCATTTACAAGAAAAACAGCTGAAGTGGGTGGCCAAATATAGACCTGTCAGGGTCCTGCTTTCACTGAAATAAAGAAAAATGCGAAGCTGTCAAATCTCAAGTGTTCTATATCCAGGAGAACATGATTGTGTCCTCTCTGACATCCCTCAACATCCCATAATGTTTCTATCAGTGAAAAAACACTGATACACACAAGCTACTTCCGGGTTCATTTTCATGTATTTTGGAGACTGTTTCTGAATTTCAATAGCATAGTTACACACAATATTCCTGCCTTCCTACCTGGACTGAAAAGTCATTTATTCACCAAACCAGACAGGCTAAGGTTTGCCATTATACTACAGAAGAGTTCCCAGACTATTGGAGGAAATTTAATTTAATTTGGTTTATTTTATTTTATGTATTATTGTTGTTACTATTGTAAATGTGTTTGCAAAGACCAGAGAACAACATCAAGTATTATTTGTCAATGATGATGTCCAACCCAGGGTATGGTAGTGTTCTGGAAAGGCAGAGATGGATGGATGCCTGAGACTCGATGCCTTGCTTGCCTAGACTGCTTGGTGTATTGCATGACAAAGAGAGACCTTGTCACAAAGGTGTCACAGCATTCCTGAGGATGACACCTAAGGTTGCCTTCTTCCTTCCACATAGAGGCAGGTATGCACATGTATGTGCATGCACGGACACGAGTGATCTCGTGTGTGTGTGCGCACATGCACACACACACACACACACACACACACACACACACACACACTCCTCTTTTGAAACTATAAATGTGCATCTTCCTGTCCCTAAAATATAAGATCCTTAACATGAAAAATAACTGTTTGTTTCTGCATTATTAAAAATAGTCATTCCAAAAAGTTTGGACGGAGGGAATTGGTTTTGAGACTCATCAGAACACAGTTGGGATGTTGACTATGTAACAGATGGATAGCCACCCACTGCAGAGATTTGAGTCTTGCAAACAGAAGATGGCATCTTAGGAAACTGGAGAGGCTTTAAACACTAAACCCTAGGTAGTACCATCATTCAGCATGAAGAAACAAATGGGAAGAAAAACCAGCAACAATGGCAGAGCGAGCTTGAAGATGCTTACACTGTGGGTCTGGAGGGATGGTACCACTCATGCAAGCGCTTGCTGCACAAAGCCTAAAAGTAATAATAATAATAATAATAATAATAATAATAATAATAATAATAATAATAATAAAAGTCAAGTGGTGATGTCATCCTAGTGCTAGGGAGGCAGAGACAGGAGGATTGCTGGGGATTGGCAAGCTCTAGGATCTGTGAGAAACTTTATTTTCAAAAGATAACCTGGAAGGTGATAGAAGAAAACTCATGGCATTGATCTCTGGCTTCCTCATGCACACTCATAAGAAAACATGAACTCACACACACAAACACACACACACACACACACACACACACACACACACACACATATGAACCAAGCACTTTAAATAAAGATGTCCGAGGAAAATCAAGGTTTTTTTTTTTTGTTGTTGTTGTTGTTTTTATTTTTTAATATTTTTATTAGGTATTTTCCTCATTTACATTTCCAATGCTATCCCAAAAGTCCCCCATACCCTCCCCCCCCACTCCCATACCCACCCACTCCCACTTTTTGGCCCTGGCATTCCCCTGTACTGGGGCATATAAAGTTTGCAAGTCCAATGGGTCTCTCTTTCCAGTGATGGCCGACTAGACCATCTTTTGATACATATGCAGCTAGAGTCAAGAGCTTAGGGGTACTGGTTAGTTCATAATGTTGTTCCACCTATAGGGTTGCAGATCCCTTTAGCTCCTTGGGTACTTTCTCTAGTTCCTCCATTGGAGGCCCTGTGATCCATCCAATAGCTGACTGTGAGCATCCACTTCTGTGTTTGCTAGGCCCCGGCATAGTCTCACAAGAGAGAGCTCTATCTGGGTCCTTTCAGCAAAATCTTGTTAGTGTGTGCAATGGTGTCAGCGTTTGGAAGCTGATTATGGGATGGATCCCCGGATATGGCAGTCTCTAGATGGTCCATCCTTTTGTCTCAGCTCCAAACTTTGTCTCTGTAACTCCTTCCATGGGTGTTTTGTTCCCAATTCTAAGAAGGGGCAAAGTATCCACACTTTGGTCTTCGTTCTTCTTGAGGAAAACCAAGTTAAGAATTGTGCAATTGATAACAATTGGAAACGCTACAGAGTCCAGACCAACTGAGCACTGTGTTCCCCTAACTCTAGGAACAAGGGATGCAACTCAGCTTGCCTAGTGTGCATGAAGCTCCGGATTTTGTCCCCAGAACTATATAAATCAAGCATGCAGCCTGACAAGCTGGAGACAGAACGATTACAAGTTCGAGATCAACTTCACCAGCATAAAGAGTTCCAAATTAGTGTAGGCTGCTTGAGACCCTGTCTCAAAAGAAAAAGAAAAAAAAAAAAAAGTATATCTGGCAACCAAAGGCCTCTGATGACTCAGGAGCTCTTTCCCAGCAGGGCTATGGGTCCCAACTAGACTGCATCAAAGAATGCTTTATTGTAGCAGCTGAAGACAAGCAATGGGAAAGGGAATCCCTTAACCCCCAAATTAAGATCCAGCCATGGTGGTGCACATCTTTCCTCTTGGCCTTTAGAGAGCTGAAGTAGAAGCGCTGTGAGTTCAAGGTCAGCCTGAGTTATATCTTGTGACCACACCCAAAGAAGCAAACATGGCTAGAGATATGGCCACACCCTTAAGAGCACTTCCTGCTATCACAAAAGAACCATTTCAGGAGACTCACAACCACCTGTAACTCTAGCTCCAAGGAAACCGGCATGAACTTCTGTTCTCTGTGGGGCAACTGCACTGATATACATACACACACACACACACACACACACACACAGAGAAAGAGAGAGAGAGACATGCACACACTCATAGAGTTAAAAAAAAGAAAGGTTACATTCTAATCGAATTATGTTTCCTTGTGAAGAAACCACTTTCCTATGATTTACTGAGTAGTTAATTTTCAAGTGAAATGTCCTAGGTTGGGATTCCTTCCCTGAATACTACTAAACCAAACCCCAGATTCCATTTGAAAATAATAACAATTAATTGGCTTTTGTGTATGACTTTGTCGCTTATAGTACTTGGGTTCATGCCCTTCGCTCTGATGTTCAGCCCAAACAAATTTACACAAAACCCCAGGACCAAGAATCTTCTTATGTTGAATCTCAGACAAAGACTCTAAAGCCCCTTTCTTTGATCAGGAGCTGAGAGTTCTTGGGGTGAACACCCTGGTAAATCCTCCCTCTCTGCACCTCAAAAAGAAAGGCAGGAACACTGATCCAAACACCAAGAGCTCTGCCCTTGGAACTAAACAGCCCACAATGCTAGGCTAGCAAGAAAAGCAAGCACCCACATGAGTGTTTTCCCCAAAGAGGTAAAGGAAAACAAAACAAAAAAAAAGGTCACTTCTTAACGTGTTCAATGGGGCTTAGAGAGTAAACCTCTTGTTCCATGACATGCTTATACTACCCGAGTGCCAAAACCTCTGCCCAGATGACACTGCATTTTGGTATGTTTTGATGGTTTTTGTTTCTGTTTTGCAGTGTTAAAAATAAAATAACTCCTGGATGTGGCTCAGTTGGTTGAGTGCTTGCTTAGCCTGCATGAAGCTCTGGGTTCCATCCCCAACACTGCATTAACTGGATGTGCGAATGTCTTTGGTTTGGGAAGGAAAGGCAGGAGGATTAGATGACAAAGTTGTCCTCAAGGCCAGGATACAGGACATCCTATCTTTAAAACAAGTGAGAAGGAGAGAGATGGCGCAGTGGCTAAAGCATTTGCTACAAAAGCTCCAGTGGGTTGAATCCCTAGCACCAACCTAACTGCTAACTGACATGGCAGCCCACCTGTAATCCCAGCACCTGGGTCGCAGAGACCAAGGGGTCCCCAGAGCCACGTGGGCAGCTGGACTAGTAAAATTGATGACCTCTGGGTTGAGTGAGTGACTCTGCCTGAAAAGGTGAAGAGTGATTAAGGAAGACCCCTAGCCTCTGAGTACATTAGCACGCACATTTGCACATAGTGTGTCCTCTGGCCTCTGAGTACACACCACACACACACACACACACACACACACACACACACACACACACACAGCACAACAGATATAGAACCCAAAGTCTCATCTGTACCAGACACACTATCTACCACTGACCTATACCTCAACCTTAACTATGTTTTCATACACCACTGAATGTGAAGTGAGAAGAGCATCATGGAACCCAACCTATCTTCCATCCTCATAGCCTAGAATCCCTCAGCGAGGGGCTAGGGGTATGGCTCAGTGGTAAAGCACCAGCCTAGAATCCCCCAGGGAGGGCCTGGGGGTGTGGCTCAGTGGTATAGCCCCTGCCTAGAATCCCCCAGTGAGAGGCTAGGGGCGTGGCTCAGTGGTAGAGCCCCTGCCTAGAATCCCCCAGGGAGGGGCTGGGGGCGTGGCTCAGTGGTAGAGCGCATACTATTCACAAAACCCTGGGTTCATCCCAAGCACCACTGTAATCATTACTTTGCTATTGCTGGGATAAAGCATCTTGACCAAGACAACCTTTGGAAGAAAGAGTTTCTTTCGGACTTACAGTTCCAGCGGGATAAGAGTCTATCACCATTGGTGAGGAATCGTAGCAGCAAGCAGTAATGGTGGCTAGAGTTATGTGAACTTAAATCGAAAGTACAAAGCAGACTCGTCACTGGGAATGATGAGAGGCCTTGCAACCTCAGAGCCGGACTTTTGTGACGTACTTCCTACAGCAAGATCATACCTCCTAATTCTGTCCAAACAGTGCCGCCAACTAGGGACTAAATAGCCATGCCTATGGTGTGTCATTCTTACTCACACCGCTGAAACCGCCAAAGGGATACTCCTGTCAAAGCATACCCGGTTGGCTTATAACAATAACAGCTATTACTATATGAAAGGACAACACAGAGACCCGCAATCAACAAATGCTGTGTCCAATATCACCACGCATGATGGAACGAGGACTTTAATTTAAATTTCTCTGGTTCAAAGCCCTCGCTCCTCACAAAACGTGACCTACATATTTTCAAATGTTATGTTAAGATAACATGAGGAGATAAATCAGGATCACACTTTCTTCAGCTCTCACAGCTGACAAAATAGATTTTGAAGTGAATTAAAACCAGTATAAAAATAGCCGATCTTTTCTTTTTTCCCTAATTTTTTTTCAGGGAGGGGTGCCCAAGTACATGGTATCGTTCTCTTTGGAAATCTAGATAAAGGTTTAGAAATAATCACTTCTTATTATAACCCATCTTCCCTCCATAAAAAGAAAAACAGGATAAAGATGGCCAAAAAAATAAAAACAAACAAACAAACAACGTCCTACAATATCCCATGGTTGCATTAATTTCTAGAGAAGTCGGCTGAGCGGCTAGGAGGGAAGTCACAGGAAAGAAGCAGGCAATGATTCAGACGGACCCTCCCTCCCCCCCTTGCCATTTCAGTGCCTCACCTCTGCGTTCTCCTGGCTAGGAGGAAAGCTAGAGAGGGAATAGAGATGATTCTAATTGCTCAGAGCTAATTACCTCCAGCAATAACAGGGATTTAGCCCTGCAGTAAAGAAAATAAATAAGACAAGTTCTCCCGTGGGAGGAAGAGCCTGGGAAGAGAACTAAACCCAGAGATTGTGTCTTTTCCTCGCCTTCCTGCAGATCAAAACACCAGGGCCCAAATCCCCAAGCTTTCTGTCCTCTCTCTTTTCAAGCTTGGGAAGTAACAGAAAGGCAGCCACTGGGGGAGGGGGAGGGGAAAGCAAGTAGGACACCAGAGTAGACTGTCCTGTCAAAGAAAAGGTTACAGGGCTGCCTGGAGGCGCAGGAACCACTCCAGTCCCAGGTGCAACCTCATCAACAGGCCTAGGACAACACAGTTTCTCTTTGCTGGAGAAAGTACGGCAAAAATATCCATCTCTGAGCCGGAGAGGTGGCTCCTCGGTTAAAATGCACGTACTGCTGTAGCAAAAGGTCTGGGCTCAGTTCCCTTCACCCACGTGGGGCAGCTCACAACCATCTGTATCTCTAGCTCCAGGCAACCTGATGTCTTCTTTTTGCCTCTGTAGACATCTCACTCACACACACACACACACACACTCACACACACTCATATACACACACAAAGAGAGAGAGACAGAGAGACAAGGACAGAGGCAGACACACACATGTGCACACGCACACATATACTTATATACATACATACATACATACATATGTGCAAATATAAATTATTTTTAATTCCACATCCCTGGCTCCCTTACTTGTACTCTCCCTCCTGTGCACCCCTGTATCATTACCTCCCCTCGCCCCACCTTGCAACCTTCCGCTCACTCTCACATTCTGGACTTACAAAGGAGATGAATGGACACCAGCATCAAGGACACCTTACTCAGATTCCATTGACATCAATACCACTGCCCATATTAAGCACAAGCAAAAAGGTCTAATAACTTACAGTAACTTCACAATACATAAAAGGGGCCCGGGGAGAAGGCTCAGTTGATAAAGTATTTGCAGCACACAGAGTGAATAAATAAATTTGGTAAAAAAAATTAATTAAAATAACAATCTGAAATTTATTGGTATATAAGAATGTACTACAAAAGTACAGTCTTGGGAAATACAGAACAAAATACAGCGTGGTCTCCTATCTTAAAACAAAATGCTAAACTATCTGAAAGTTATTAGACAGGGCATAGACAGGGGCCAGTGAGAGACCAGGGCTGACCTGGTAAAGGCACTTGCCTGTGTGGTTCAGTGGTAGAGCTCATGTTTAAGAGTCCCAGTGAGGGGTTGGCTCGGGATGTGGCTTGGTGGTAGAGCACCTGCTTAAATGTCCCAGTGAGGGGCTGGCTGGGGGTGTGGCTAGTGGTAAAGTATTTTTCTAGAATTCCCCAGTGAAGGGCTTGGAGCTTGACTCGGTAGAAGGGCACTCCCCTAAAATCTGCAAGTAGGGAAGTGAGAGCAAGAGTTAGTGGTAAAATGTTTGCTGAGCATCAGAAAAATAAATGGATGGGGTAAAGGCTCCAGGTCCGTTTCTGTAGGAGAGATTTCAGCTTCCCTATGTTACAAGTAAGGTTTTTATCTACAGTCAGAAAGTGAACCCCACACAATCATTTTCTAGTGAAGTTCACGTTCAGAGAATCAGGAAGCAAGCAGGAAGAAAGGGTGTCATTCTGCCATCTCCAATTAAAGTACTTTAGTATTTAAATATGATAGCTTGTTTTCAGACAGCTGGGTGGCTCCCTTTGATTTTTATTGATAAGAAAAAAATTAATTGCATAAAACCAGAATGCTTGAAAGTAATTTATCTAATCGCACCCAAGAGTGGAATAAAAAAGAGATATAATAGAAAATTAATTTTCTTGGATAGTTCTCTATGTATTATTCTATATTTCATGTTCTTGAATCACTTGTTTCATAAAGAAACACAAGGATATTATTATTATTACTATTATTATTATTATAAGCTAAAATGGAACATTTTATGCATAGAGTTTTAAAAGTGTGTGTGCCATGTATGTATGTGTACCCTGTGTGCTGTGTGTGTATGTGTGTACTGTGTGTATGTGTGCTATGTGTGTTGTGTTTGTATGTGTGTGTGTGCTATGTGTATCTGTGTGTGTGCTGCATGTGTATGTGTGTGCCATGTATGTGCCATTTGTGTGTTTGTGTGTGTATGTGTGTGTGCCATGTATATGTGAGCTAAGTGTATATATGTGTGTGTGCTATGTGTATGTGTTTATATGTGTGTGCACCATGTGTGTACTGTGTGTGTGTGTGCATGTGCGTGCACGCGCATGGCCACCCACAGAGGCCAGAAGAGGGTGTCAGACCCCCAGAGCTGGAATCACAGTGGTTGTGAGTTGACCTGTGCCAAGAACCAAACTCGGATCCTCTAGAAGAACAGTATAACCACTCGCCATCTCTCCAGCCTTACAAATTACTTTTGAATAATTGACTATATCCCACAGAAAGATATGAATATTTATTTATTTCAGGTTTATTTTAGAAAATGCAAATATTTTATAGTATAGTGATTAACACTGCAAAAATCATTTCGCAAGATAAGTAAGCTTGGTGTCACTGGAATGAAATATTTATTTTCATATTCTTCAAGCAATGGTAATCTGGTTTGTAGTTCACTGAAAATAAAAAGTGATACCTTGGAACTGGTTCTGACTGGATTCAGTCAATTAATGTGATTAGTTCTGGTTTATGGTTAAGTTGAATTCTGGCTCCTAGTAAAACAGTCTTATTTAACATAAAAGAGCAGCGTTCCTGTGCGTGTGCATGCATGCTTTTAAATCTTTCAGAAGCTAGAGAGATATCTCAATCAGTAAAAAGCCTGCCTTGTAAGCATGAGGACCTAACATCAGTACCCAGAACCCCAAACATACAACACACATACACAGAGAGAGGGGGAGGGGGCAAGGGAGGGGGAGGAATGGCTTGCACTTGTAACATAGAAGCTTGACAACCATAGACAAAGAGATTCCCTAGGCCTTGTTTACCAACCAGTCTAGCCTACTTGGCAAGTTTGAGGCTAGTGACCGACTCTAGAATGTGACCAGATTTGGTAGGTCAGCCTCCTCACCCTCAACAGCAATGCCTTTAACACATCCCCTCTACTCCAGATCCAGGAATAAACCTCAAAAACTCAGATAAAGTCAACATTCTCCCTTCCAGATCTACCCAAGCTGATTGGCATAGACAGAATACACTCCTTCAAGTATGTGTTGAGGGGATGGGGAATGTGGCTCACTGGGCTGAGTGGTTGCCTAGCATTGGTGAGTCCTGAGTGCCACCCCCAGAATCACAAAACAAAGCAAAACGATGCAAACAAAAAGATAAATGGAGTAGTGGAATTCTGTAGTCCTAGCGACACGAGATCCCATCTCAAACCACTTTTTCAAAAAACATAAATATCTGGTGTTGTTCTTTGGTCTCCTCCACAACAAAAGTCACCGGGACATTTTAAGTAGATGTTTGTTTACTTTCTAGACTGCGGTGCATTGTCGTACGCATTTGCCAGGGGTGGGATTTTCATAAAATGCACAATCTTCATTGTAGTTGTGGAACCCTTAACTGGAACCCTTAGTATAAAGGTGAGAGTGAGTCCTAATGGGTACTCTGGGGTTCACTCTTAATCTCCTATGATAAAAAGCGTGTTAAAATATATACACAAAACATCACCACATTTGACACTTGCGATTTAGAAGTGCCCACCACAGGCTCATGGTCCCTACCTAGCAAGTGGCGCCGTTTGTGAATCTTGTGGAACTTTTAAGAGATGGAGCTTCATTGGAGGAAGTGGGTCGCTGGAGGTGGGGCTTTTGAGACTTTATAACCCGACCCCACTTCCTGTTCCTGCCCTGCTTCCTGAGTGTGCACTGTAACTAGTTTGCTTCCTACTCCTGTCATCATGCCTTCCTCACTGTGATGGAATGTATGCCCTCGCACTGTGTGCGGTAACAGACACCCTCCCCACTTCCCTGGTCACAAAGATGAGGAAAGTAATGGATTCAATACTCAAAACTGCCTCCCGGAATACGTTTTCTTCTTACGTACACAGAAAGTGAGACTTGGCAGAACAAAGTAGCATGCTCAGCTGTCTTAGTGAGGATTAATAGCTCAACCTGTAGCTCCCAGTTGTACCTTCCTTTGGACCTCACTGGCTGTGAGGATTAAGACAGTTTAATTTGGAGTCTTAGATACACTCGTCAGTATTTCCTGTTTGATATTAACTCGTTCATCATTAATTTGTCAGGAGCCCTTACCACAGGTCTTTAGAGGCTGCTCCCACATCACCTTCCCCCTCTTCCTTTCCCATCCCTCCCTTGGTGGCTCTCATTTTATTTCCGATCATTGTCACTTTGATTGGGATATGGACTCGTGTTCAGTAAGTAACAGAGCCTCTTGAATCACAAACCACCACCACCACTGCCACCCCAATATATGCCATCTCTCTGAAGACCTGGCCTTTCTAGAAGAGGGTTTTCACCATGTGGAGGTTTGAATGACCCTCATCTTTGAGGTCTACTTGAGGTCACCTGATCCACACAGCTCAAAAACGATCTGCCTAACTTATATCATAGACTGAGGAAGATTTGGGTTCACCATGGTGTGCCACCTAATTGATTACACCACTGGAGGTCATAAATCACAGGACTCTCTCATTCCTTTCTTCCTTTCCACCACAAGAGTGCTTACACAAAATGTATTTACACACCATGGTTACTCAATTAATCTTTTCACTACACTTGCCAGAGGCATGGTTAGGATTTCCGAGGCAGCTTTGTGCATTTGCATTAGAGATGATGGTGGCTCACTATGCTTCATTTAGTCATTGTGGTCCATTTGGGGGTCCTGTCTAGCCACATGCAAACTGGAGGCTTTCTGCTCAAGGATATGTAAGATCTTGTGTGTTTAGGAAAATCACAGAGGTGTGGACAGCTGTATATTAATCTCACTCAACACACACTGTTGTTGTAAATATTTAATCTCAATCAGGGGTCTCTACCCCACCTTAGCTCAATCAGTTCCCAGATAAAAGACAAAACTTTTGCATTTATAATAGGCCTTAACAGCACTCTAGATGGCCAGGTATCTACCCTCTAAGTTACTAAGATCTACTTCCCTATCAATAACCCTGGGATATGACTGGCCATGTTCCACCTGGGCCACTCCACTGGCCAGCCATCATGACCAGTTCTCATGTTCCCTTACTCCCATGATTTCTCTCTTCACCTTCTGCCTCTTCTTGTCATATGGGCCTAATTCCGACCCCAAGTCCAGAGAACCAAAACTCTGCCTACCTCTCTTCTCCCCAGCTATAGACTATAGGCATCTTTATTCAATCAATAGTTTTAAATTAAGTGACAAAGCTACATAGCATCACTTGATATGCATAAGGATATCATTGTCCCTGGGGGCAACCAGACCTTGAGGGTCAATATTTAACATTACAATACATAGCCACAAACCAAACCTCAACAATGTATAATCACATGCACACACACATGCAATCATAAACACATGTACACGGGCATAATTACACACACAATATATATGTATATATGTATGTATATGTATGTGTACATATGTATATATATACATATATACTCACATGTACAAACACAATTACACACACAAGCACACAAGCATATATACATACACAACCACACACAATCACATATACATAAGCAATCATACATACTGAAGCACAGATATATGTTTATCCACACAAAATTCCCATGAAAGAGTCTAGTTTCATTGCCAATATTACAGTTTGCATCAGAGACCCAAATATTTGGTCTCTGGACCTCCTCAGTTTCATAAAAGAAGAAAACAAAGAGTCTGCCCAACCTTTTTTAAATACCAGAAACACAATTTTCATGCATTCAAACTCGGTATTTGTGCTGGATCCTAGAAACATGATTCCTAGAGGAAAGAGTAAAAAAGATAGGCTTGATTACAATTAAGCTTCACTCTCTGTGTTTCCATTATGAGTCTGTAACTTAACCTCTCTGATCCCAGACCACAAAGCGGTTGTCAGAACATCCACTCCCTCCTAACACAACACCCACTCCTACCCAACCCTCTAGTCTATTTCAACAAATAAAACAGAGGTGGTAGCTAATACTGGCTTACTGTTAGGAAGTTTATTAATTGAAGAACTTGTGAATTTCTGGATTGCTTTGGAAAAAAAAAGGATGATTCTTAAAAAAAAAAAATATGGTCACAATCCAGGGTCAGTTTATCACATTGCATAGCTCTTAAAAAGGATTGTCTTTTAACCAAGGGAATAGCATGTTTATATCACCAGCTGTTGTGCTTACAATGAGATTCTGCAGCTCCAGCATCAATGAAAATGGAACTGAAATGAGAGGTATAGAAAATCAATTCATCTATTTGCCAACCTAACCATTCAGAAGCTGACACCAAGAGCTGAGAGTTACCCAGTCAAGCAGCAGACGCTTAGGCAAAACCTCAGAACTCAGGCTGTCAAGATCAGCTTTGGTAGATGCCAAACACCGATTTCAGCTCCAAGTCAGACCCCCTTGTCCTCTGCACTCGTGCTGCTACCCTGAATGCTTTCCACCTGTGTTTGGTGTAAAGAGAAATTAACATGAGAGCAATGAGTCTGCATGGTTTTGTGATATAAATGCAAACATAAAACAAAACAATAACAACAACAAAAAAACATTTGCTTAAAGACATGACATCTAATTTGTCTCTTACGCTGAGAATTCTGGAAGAGGGTAGTATGACATTGATATGACAATTCAGTGATTGCCATGCAGAAACCAGAAGTAGTGTACAGATATTTAACTCTGATTCTGACACAGATTGCAGAGGCCAGAAAAAAACCCTAATGCAATATCATGACAAAGCATGTCCAGGCCACTCATTATGGTTCACAGCTGTAATCCTAGAACTCAAGAGGCTATCACTTTGAGTCTTGGGCCATTTTGGATTATCATGAAATCTAGACCAAGCTGAGCTACACTGTGCAGCCATGTCTTTATATACATATGTGTGTGTGTGTGTGTGTATATATATATATATATATATGTAAGATATATGTAAGATATGTAGATCACTCTGTGCATAAAGGTACTTGCTGCTGAGACTGATGGCCTGAGTTTAGTCACCAGAACCCTTACTTTGAAAGGAGAAAACTGGATCACTCAGGTTATTCTCTAATGTCCACACAAGTTCCATGGCCATGTTCATGAACACACATACACACACACACATACATAAATTTCATTTAAAATTTTAAGATTTTTTTTATGTAGAGTGCTCTATCTGTATGTACACCTGCATGCCAGAAGAGGACATCAGATCCCAAGATAGATAGTTGTGAGCCAACATGTAGTTGCGGGGACTTGAACTCAAAACCTCTGGAAGAGTAGACAGTGCTGTTAACTGCTGAGCCACCTCATTTGCCCCTTAATAAAAAGAAATTTAAAGATTAAAGTAAGTAAATATATAATAAACAAATTACTTCTTCCATAAATCAAAATAAAGTAAATAAAATAGTCAAAGTAAGCTCTGGAGCATTAGATAACTGTAAAGTAGTAACAAGTAACTAAGAAGATAAGAATTTTGAGTATTGTCTTCGTTTTGATACTATGTAACTATGAGAATAAATCAAATAATTTTAGTAGTGGCTGTGCATAATAGTAGGCATGCAAGATTCCTGAAAACTTAATAGATTTATTTTTAACTATGTGAACATCAGTGTAAGTCCTCATAGTGGTCAGAAGGCAGCACTGAATCTCCAGCAGCCGGAATCATAGGTGGTTGTAAGCCACTCAACATAGGTGCTGGGGATAGAAGTTGGGTACTCCAGAAAAGCAATGTATGTCCATAACCACTGGACCATCTCTCCAATGGTTAATAGCCGATGCCTACACATCAGCACAAGCAGTTTCCAAAGCATCACTGAACAGAGGCCACATCCTTCTGTTCTACCACCCTTAATGGATATCCATGGTCACAGGATGGTCACTGACTTAAGCACTACAGATATTATTTAGTTTTCTCTTTACCATGATCCAAATACTAGAAACAATTTAAAGGAAGAAGGGTCTATGTGGGCTCAAGGTTTGAGTCAATATAGTCTATCATATCTGGGAAGGCATGGCAGCAGACAGGAACACGAAGCTAGGATTACTTACATCCTCATACCTAAGAAGACTATGAATCAAAAACAGGGTAGGAAGTGGGACAGGACTATGATCTTCAAGCACTGCTTCTTTTATCATCAACAGACTTCCCAGAAACACCCCACTCCCAAGGGTTTTACAACTTTCTAAAATATGACTAGTTGAGACAAAATTCTCAAATACATGATCCCATGGTGTGGTGGCGTGAATATGCTTGGCCCATGAGAAATGGCACTATTAGGAGGTGTAGCCTTGTTGGAGTAGGTGTGGCCTTAGAAGAATTCCATCACTGTGGGGGTGGGCTTTGAGGTCCTTTGCTCAAGGTCCACTCAGTGCAGAGGAGACCCTCCTGCTGTCTGCCTGCAAAAGGAAGTCTTCCTCCTGGTTGCTTTCAGATCAAGATGTAGAAATCTCAGCTCTTCCAGTATCATATCTGCCTGCATGCTGCCATGCTTCCCACCATGATGATAATGGACTGAACCTCTGAGCCTGTAAGCCAGTCCCAATTAAATGTTTTCCTTTATAAGAGTGGCCTTGGTCATGGCATCTTTTCACAGCACTGGAAACCCTAACTAAGACACATGGAATACGTGGCACACTGAAACCACAGCAGTTCATATACGCACGCCAGGCTGGAAGACGAGAGCAATAACAACAAAACTAAGCAGGTGTCTTAGTGTGTTTTCTGTTGCTATTCACAGAATTTCAGAAGCTGAGTAGTTTGTAAAGAATAAATATCCCCCTGGCAATCGGCATAGAGATACCTTATTGGTGGTGGTGTTCTTAGTCAGGGGCAGAACAGATGGCCGTTTTTTGTTAATTCTAGCTTGATGCCTGACTTGGTGGCCAAAGATGTTTTATGCCTAGGACACATAAAATTCAAATCAAATTAAATCCAGGCAGTGCAGCACAGGAGGAGAAAGACAGAGACCTGTGTACCATGTGGTGCAGACAGGAAAGATGCCCACAGACCTGCCCTCTGCCTCACAGCACAAGTGGGCCATAGACACACAGAGCCCTGCCTACTGCTGTGCATTGCAGTGGTGGATGAGGAAGACAGACAGAGACCTGCAAACTACCATGCCAGCCACGGACCTGTCCTCCAGGCCTGCCATCCATGTGGCTAGCCTGCTGTGGGAGCCAACACAAGGTGTGAATATGCAGTGGATAGATGGGAGAGAAAGAGAAGTGGAGCAGCTTGAGCATTATGAAGAGAGATGCAACTGGAGACTCAAGGGTAGAGAGGAGTAGCCTGTTGTGAATGGCTGGTCCCACCACCCAGAGCCATCGTGAGAGTCCAGCCCAGGCTGCTGCTGAGGGCCATAGGCAAGGATCTGTGTCCATGTCCATGGATCATATCACTGCTAGAGAACATGGGGCTGTCCATCATTGGGGCTACTGCAGGGGACCACATGGCTATCCCAGAGAGCTGTGCAGAGCTGTCTCTGCTCCTCACTGGTTGTGGCACTCTAGAGAGCTGGACCCACCTCTTCCCATCAGCAACACTGGGTAGAATGAGAGAACAGAAAATGTTTCTGCTTCTCACCCAGGCAACAGAGGGGAGCTGGTTCTCATGGCAGGGGTGTGGATGAGCCATCCTTAAGGGTGTGAGTGTGGAAGAGCTGAGGCCACCCCTCATCTGCTGCAGGGTGCCACAGGAGCAGAGAGGATGCCTCACTCCACCTTTAGTGGTCAAAAAAGCTGCCCACCAGGTCATGAGCACTGGAGAGCTATCTCTGCCCCTTGCCAGCTGCAGAACTCAGGAGAGTGGGCTCTGCACCTTGCCTGGGCAACAGTGAGCTGGTCCCGATGGCAAAGGCATGAGGAACCAGTCCCAAGAGTTACAGCAGCCCCTCACTGGCTGCAGTGCTTGGGAGAGTAGACCCCCAACCTTGACTGGACAGCACAGTGGAAGAGACATGAAAGTGGGAGAGCTGACCCTGCCTTCTGACAATGGCAGCATTGGGTGGCCTAGCTGGAGCAGTGCTGGAGAGCTCCCCCTGCTCTCCAGATAAGTAGTGCAGATAAGGGTGAGCTTGCTCTGCTGACCAGTTCAGCTACCGCCCAGGCCCAGGTCCAGGGCTCTGAGTTGGCCCACCTCAAAATCTATATCATCTGTAAATGGTTGGGATACGTGACAGGGCCAGTCCTGCTGATCCAAAGCTGCAGGAGCTCCATGATATGGAGTAGCAACAGGATTACCTGGAGGAGGCCCAGTGACACCGATGGGGTTACAGAAGCTGGAGATCTTGAACCAAAGCAGTGACTCGTTGTAATGAACAATTGCAAGAGAAGCTGTGTGAACAGAGGAATAAACTCTGGGACACACTGGGACACACCAGTTTCCATGATGAGTTGTTTTTATGCTTTGGGGGGTGTGTGTGTGTGTGTGTGTGTGTGTGTGTGTGTGTGTGTGTGTGTGTTTATGTTTTACTTTGGGGAAGAGTTTGCAAGGGTGAAGGGCAGATAGGGGGTGGGGAGATGAGTGGTACTGGGGTGAATGTTGTGAAACTCATGAAGAATCAATATTTTTGTTTCTAGGAAGTAGGAACTCCAATGACTCAGTGATGGCACCGTTTTCCTTCGTTTGAGGCCTTAATAACATGACAGGAGGCAACAAGGTAAAGGTCTAAGTTTCTTTTCCTGTCGCTTTGATAAAACACCCTAAACAAAGCAACTTAAGGGAGGAAGGGCTAACCTTAGCTCTCAGTCACAAGCTAACCTTAGCTCACAGTCACAGGCTACAGTCCACCTTGGCGGAGAAGTCAAAGTGCTGGGAGATTGATGCAGCTGGTCACATTACCTACATAGTCAGAAGAGAACAACAAATAATGCATGTGTGCTAGCGTCCAGACCGGCTTCTCCTGCCCACAGTTAAGATGAGTCCTCTCATATCATTTACCATAATCAAGATAATCCCCCATAAGCATATCCAGAGACCCTTCTTCCAGGTAACTGGGTCAACTTGGAAATAAAACTAACCACCACAGTAAATGACCGTCTTAGAGAGAGGTCCCTTTCATCTCAAATACAACCTTCCAACAACTCGTGCTAATGAAGGCAGCATCGACATACTCATTCAGATGGAGTTTCCACGACCTAAACATCTCCCAACAGACCTCATCTCTCGACATTCCACATTAGGGAATTGAGCTTTCAATATTTAGAAATTACAGGGAACATGTAAATCCATATTTTCAAAAACTCATTTCCTCCTAAGTCACAGAGATTATAACTCACAGGCCAGAGTCATGGTGTCTCTGCTTAAGTTGAAGATGGCTAGGCAGAAGAGAACCATGGGTCAAGGATGCAGGCTGAGTTGGCCAACTAAATAGGACAGCTGTAAGAGTCAGAATTGATCTATGAAAGATCAGGATCAGCACAATAAGGTGTAGATGAAAAGACGGGGTTCAAGACTCAGGGCTCGGCCTAGATAATCCTTTCTAGGTAAAAACAAGTACATGTGGAACTCCTCTTTTGAATTATATTTTTAATTTATTTTTTGAAAATGTTACATGTTTATACATTGCATTTTGATCTTATCTACACCCCCCACCCCTACTACCTTCCTTTAATCCCTCTTGGGCTCTCACAATTTGCATGAGCTACAGAAATGAACTGACAAATACATTCACTTAACACCACACAGAGAGCCAAGTGTACACTCAGCAGTTGGATGGCAGAGAGATCATCATGGGTTGCGGTGGTCCTTTTGTTTCTTTTTTAAAATATGTAATAAGTACACTTTGTCCCATTTGTTTAGTTGGCAGGGATATATACACACACATCCATGCATATAGAAGTCAGAGGACAACTTTTGTGAGTCAGCCTGCTCCTCCATGTGGGTACCTAAAATTGAATTCAGGTTGTAGGGCTTTGAAGCAAGCCTTTTCCAGGCAAGCTGTCTCCCTAGCCCTTCCTTCAATTATGTTAGTGCTGTTTGTGGATGTGTTTGTGTTCATTTTGTTTTAAGACATGGTCTCTTTATATACCTTAGGCCAGTCATGAATTCTTGATTCTCTTGTGTCCGTCTCCTAAATACTGAGATTTTGGGTGTGTGCCACCCTATTTTGTCTGGTTGATTCATTTCAACCAAAGGATTTGTTACCAGAATTCAAGTCCACCCCCAACAAGCCACTGCCAATGAGTTCATAAATTCTACCTCATTTCAGTCAGAGGCCAAAGGTCAACCTCAGATCTCATTCCTCAGGCATGATCCTTCCCACATTGGTTTTATGAGATGAGGTCTCTCACTGACCTTGAGCTTGCCAAGTAGGTGAGGCTGGACAGCAAGCCCCAAGATCTACCTGTCTTTGCCTCCCCGGCACTAGGACCATAAGGGTGCACTGCCACACCCAGCTGTTTTAACATGTGTTTCAGGAATTAAACTTGGGTCCTCTTTATTGCATGACAAGCATGTTACCAACTGAGTTACCTCACCAGCACTTAGTGTTCCATTTTTAAAACCCTATACCCATCACAATGCTTCAAATCAGCACGTTGTTACTAGAAACGTCTGTCATTTGCAAGGTTGAAATCATATTTCTTTACATTGAACTCTCTCCAGCCCTGGACAGGATGGGAAATCCTCGCTCTTAGCGTGAACTGGAATGAAGGTTGCTTTAAGTTGCTAAGATATACAGTCCGTGGGGGCTGTTGAATCAGGCCATCAATTTTGCCTGCTATAAAAGGTTACTCTCTCCCTGCCTTTCAGTTTTGCCCTTTCAGCTCTGCACAGGTCACCACTGAATTTCTGCCTTTAGAAAAATTTAGCATAATGGCTTGTCTGGCACAATGATAGGTCTAGAAAGTTCAGAGAAACTCTTGCTACAAGGTCCTTTAGGACCCATGATAGACAAAGAACAACTTCTTCCTTTCCCTGCTAACTGGAAAGCCATCTTTCCTCCACCACCCTGCCTCTGTCTCCACATGACCCAATTTGTCCAGTATACAAATTATGCATCAATCAGCTACTGCTGCATAACAAATATCCCCAAAGCATTTACCTGTCAGCAGCGAGCATTTATTTCTCTTTTTTTCCCTAGGTGCTAGGTTAGTGGCCTTTTAAGACAAAAGGCCCAACTCAAGAAGCCCTATCAGGCTACACTCAGTCACCTGGGCCAATCTGCCAATCGAAGAGATGAAAAATGTCAGGAAAACTGATCAGTTGGTTGAGCCCTCGCTTCGTACCCCGAGGACCTGAGTTTGACTAAAAACAAAGCAATTTTGTGACTCACAGGTACCTATAATCCCAGGGCTGGGAAGAAGGAAACCAGAAGGATGCTTGGGGTTCATTGACCAGCCAGTCTAGCTGAATCATCAGGTTCCAGGTTCAGGGAGAGACCTTGTCTCAAAAAAAAAATGCAGAGGGGCTGGAGAGATGGCTCAGTGGTTAAGAACACTGACTGCTCTTCCAGAAGATCTGAGTTCAATTCCCAGCACTCACATGGCAGCTTAGAGCTATCTGTAACTCCAGTTCCAGGGCACCCAATACCCACATACATACATACATACATACATACATACATACATGCATGCATGCAAAACACCAATGAATAAATAAATAAATAAATACCTCACACAGACATGCATGCAGTCAAAACAGTGCAGAAAGAAAGAGAGAGAGAGAAAGAGAGAGAGAGAGGGAGGGAGGGAGGGAGGGAGGGAGGGAGGAAGGAAGGAAGGAAGGAAGGAAGGAAGGAAGGAAGGAAGGAAGGAAAGAAGGAAGAGAAAGAAATGTCTCACACACACATACATCCAAGCAAAACACCAATCAATCAATCAATCAATCAATCAATAGGTATCCATCCCATAATCAGCTTCCAAACGCTGACACCATTGCATACACTAGCAAGCGTTTGCTGAAAGGACCCAGATATAGCTGTCTCTTGTGAGACTATGCCGGGGCCTAGCAAACACAGAAGTAGAGGTTCACAGTCAGCTATTGGATGGATCGCAGGTCCCCCAATGGAGGAGCTAGAGAAAGTACCCAAGGAGCTGGGGGGATCTGCAACCCTATAGGTGGAACAACAATATGAACTAACCAGTACCCCCCGGAGCTCGTGTCTCTAGCTGCATATGTATCAGAAGATGGCCTAGTTGGCCATCAGTGGAAAGAGAGGCCCATTGGTTGTGCAAACTTTATATGCCTCAGTACAGGGGAATGCCAGGGCCAAGAAGTGGGAGTGGGTGGGTGGGGGAGTGGGTGGGAGAGCATGTGGGGGACTTTTGGGATAGCATTGGAAATGTAAATGAAATAAATACCTAATAAAAAAAGAAAAAAAGGAAAAAAAGAAAAGAAAAGAAAAAAAAAGAGCAATTGAGAAAGACACATGACCTCCACTTTCCCTACACAGGTACACACATGCACATGCAAACAATTGCATACCTCTCACACACAATAAAAACACAAAAGAAAGATAATTAATTAAAAATAAAGGAAATATATTAACTTATTTTCAAACTAATTTATCACTGTTGCGTGAATGTGTCTGTGATGCATGTGTGAGGGAGAGGGTGCTGCTCTCTTGCTGTGGCATGTGTACAGAAGACAGGACAAGTGTTCGGAGTTATTTCTCTCCTTCCACTGCAGGTTGGTGATGGAATTCAGGTCTTCAGGCTTTGGCAATGAGTGCTTTTACCTGCTGAGCCATCCCACTGGCCCAAGGAAGGAGACTGAATTGCCGTGGCTGTATTGGGAAGTACCTCATTTTTGTGCTGAGGGGGAAAAAATAGTTTCCTACTGCATTTCCTAACAGAATTCCCCACTTAAATTAGTGGAATTAATCTTAAATAAATGTACTATGGTGTTGATGCAGGCAAGCGTAGTCATAAATCTTTGCAACCAGAGATCCTCCTGGGCATAAGAATTGCATTTCCCAACAGGTAAGTAGAGGCACTTCATGAGGCTGAGACTATGACGTAAGAGACTAATAGCCACTGAGTCCCAAAGGTCCTGGCAGGGAGGGTCTGTCTCTGGGGGAGACCTCTTTTGGTGGACTTGATGGTTTCACTATGTTACTTCAATGTTGTGAATTCTGTGATTTCTCCCAGATCTGTAAAGATATCCTAACCTGGCTTTGAGTGATAAATGGGTAGAAAAAGGTATTTATAGCATATGGGAAAAATGAGGCCGGACTGCATTGTCCCGGAGATAAAAGTAACAGTAGACAAGCCTGAAACTTCTAGAGGTAAATATGCATTAGCCACAGAAGTATTTAAAGCAAGGACAACATAAAAATGTTCTTAAACAGCAGGGGACATCACTGATATAAGCTGTCATGCAGAAGCTTAGTGATGCTGTCCTTCACTCCGTCTCTTGTAAGAAGACTTTTTTCCAGGAAATGTGACTTAATGACTTACCAAAAAAAAAAAAATAGTAAAATAAAAAAGGGTTCCATGGAAGTCTAGCTTAGTGATCTTGTGAGTTTATGGTGGTTAAGTACAGATGTATGAGTGAGGAGCTAGAAAACCGTGGTGACCAAAGGGCAGCTCCATCGCCCAAAAGCCTGCACTCACACGGATAAGGACTACTGAAAGCTGGAACCCTGGAGCTCCCTGAAGCTCTGCAGTTAGAGCCATCAAAATGTTTACCCTCTGCCTGCGGTAAAGAGGGACCTTCTCAGTCCGGTAAATGCCAAGAGCTTCAGCAAGAAGAGATAGGTTACGGGGTGTCCTCCAGCAGCTCAGCAGCAGAGTTTTCCCCTTCCAGCGACTCTGCTGGTATAGCCCTGTGACTTCTGTAAGCTTCAGGAGTTCTCTGAGACTTCTAGTAGCCTCCCTCTAGGAAGAAATGTCTCAAGTCAGAAGAATTTTTACACAACATCCTCTTTTAGAAAGAGGTTAATAAAGTGCTCAGCCTTTCAGCCTAGCTTAGCCATCTGCCTCTCAATGGTTACACAAAAATCCAGACATAAAGCCTGAGGTTACTGTCTATTAAGCTATTATTACTATTAAAGACAAGTAACTTTGTTAAAGTAAATTCCCCCCAGCCAGGTAATGGGTAAATAGCTGATACTTCTTAAGATTATCATAGGCCCTGTGGGGCATCTCATTTTGTTTTATTAGTTTTGGTATATACTTGCTTATGCATACATGTGTGTACACTCGTGCACACATGCATTTTGTTGTTATAGGTTTTCTTAGTTGGTTGCTTTGTACCAGGAACTGGCTATATAGATCAGGTTGGCCTTGAACTCTAAATCCCCTGGCTTCTGACTCCCAAGTGCTGAACTTGCAAAGCTATATACAGCCATGCCGGGCTTACAGCTCCAGTTTGTAACTGTCCTTGGCCAAGACTCAGCCAATATTAACTTTCCCATTCCATATACATTTTTAGTAGATCTTATTAATGTCAATCCTCAAAATTTATTCTTGCCGCCAACAACACTTGAGCAGGAGTCAGAAGATGGGGACCCCACAGACAGCTGTATAGGAGGACATACATCAGGCCTCTTCAACAAGAATATTCAGCCAGGAAATGGTTCCTACGTTTAGGCTGCAGTATCATGAAGATAAAGTGTCTAGTTACCAAACCAAGGCAATTAATATTGTTCAGAGTCCCCTAAACTGTATTCGTTGCTACAAGGTGCAAGCAGTGGACTATAATAGACTCAAAGAATTTTTAATGGAAATGAAGTCCCCTCAGAAAATCTGATGGCTGCACAGAGATAGAAAGAGCACAGTCATTCCCTGGGGTGAGGTAACAAAGAGAATAGGACCCCATGGAGAGGTCTTAGTATGCTAGAAGTATGAAGAGGAGCATGCACCAACCTTGTTTTTGTTTTTGTTTTTGTTTTTGTTTTTGTTTTTGTTTTTGTTTTTCTTTTTCTTTTTCTTTTTCTTTTTCTTTTTACAAAGCAACTAATACACAGAGCTTGCTGGTGTAAGCCTATAACCCCAAAACTGATCAAGAAGATCCAAATCCTAGGCTAGCCTGGGCTAAATAGCAAGACCCTGTCTCAAGAAACAAATGAAATTTGGGGATCTAGCTTAAGGGTAGAATACTTGCCCAGAAACTAACTAACTAACTCTCTCTCTCTCTCTCTCTCTCTCTCTTTCTCTCTCTCTCCCCTCTCTCTCATGTGTGTGTGTGTCTCAAGTGCACACACACACATGCTCTCACTCTCACACACTTGCACACACACACATGCACACACACTAGCAGAGAGACTTTGTCCTCCTCAAGTTCAACAATTCCCCCAGATGCCATCAGACTGCAAGCTCCAGACAGGGACCTCACTGGAGCTACCAGAGCTGACAAGGTGGATGGCACAACTCAGATTCCTAGGGACTGTGCCCCCAGGAGCCTTCTTCCCTGATGGGTTCCCCTGCAGGACTCAGCATGCCACCCTTAATTGTAGGTCAAATTGTCCAAACACCAGCTGGTCTTAATCAGCTGCTTACATCTAAAAAGAAAAGAGCTGAGGAGTTGTGGTCTTAGTTTCAGAGTTGGGTTTTTGTTTTGTTTAGCTTTTTTCTTCATCAACAGAGGGCTCAATATTTAGAGCGATATTGATTCGATTTATCTAGTGTTGTAATGTTCCATTGGTTGCTAGGCAACAGAGTTCTTTCTTCCCCGCTTTCTGAGTGGCTCATGGGAGTTTGACTACCGAAGAGATTACTTTGTGTATATGAAACTAAATGGACCGTAGGTGCCATACATAAGTGGAGGAACACTGTTTTACTGGGCAGTGTTAAGACCAGGCTTCCTATAACATCTCTGTAATTGGGAGTCAAACTCCAGAACACAGGCCATTTGTATTCACATTTCCCCTACAAGGTACCCACTGAGAACAATTTAATACAAAGTTGTGCCAATGCATAAAACCCTATGTTGTGTGCTTACTATTCCAGCCTCGTAAAGTTCAAACCTTCACTGGAGCAAAGATAGACTCATTCGTCCCTGCTAATGGTTTGAATGTGAAGTGTCCTCCACAGGCTCATGTGTCTGAACTTATTTCCCCAGCTGAGGGCATCGTTGAAGGAATCTGTAGACCCGTTAGGAGATGGATCCTGCCTAAAGGAAGTGAGTCACGAGAGGGAAGTCTTGAAAGACACCCCACCTTCACTTCCAGTTCCACACTCAGCTTCCTAATTCACCAAAGGTGGGTGAGCCATGGGCAAGCTCCTGCCCGCAAGGACTAAGCTACTCTAGCCACCATGCCTTCCCTTACCCACCAGTTTTCTAGTTTCTTTTCTGTTATATTACAAGTCACTCTGACCAAAATCAACTTAGGGCAGTATCATGGTTAGTGTTGGCCAGTCTCATACAAGCTACAATCATTAAGAATGAGGAAGCTTCTATTCTCATAAATGCTTCTGTGAGAGTGGCCTGTAGACCATCCTGTGGAACACTTTTTTTTTTTTTTTTTGGTTAATGAATGATGTGACAGGGACTAGCCCAATGTAAGTGAGGCCATTCCTGACTAGATAGTTCTGCATTGTATAAAAAGGTAGGCTGGGTGAGTCATGGACAGCAAGTCAGTAAGCATGGCCTCTGCTGCAGTTCCTGCCTTCAAGTTCCTGCCTTGACCTCCCACCATGACATATTTGTGATCAGGATGTTTAAGTCAAATAAATTCTCTCCTTCTCGACTTGCTTTAGCACATAGTGTTTTATCACAGCAATGGAAAGCACTCTAAGACAGGAGGGAGATGGCTTATCTCACCTTATAAGTTAGAGTCCATCACTAAGAGAAGAATTATAGGACACTTTTTTCTGGGGAGACATGAAAAGCATCTACTCATCTCAGGTAGTGAACCAACGACAGGCCAAAGTAATGATGCCAATAAAGTCCACATTGGTGAGCCAGTGAGTCTATTGAGGTTACTCACAGGAATATGGATAAGGGGTAAGTCATGAGAGCATAAAAGGTCAAAGACAGCTGTAGCGCCAAGGTGCACTGCAACATGGGTGACAGCTCACAAAAAAAGAAAGAAAGAAAGAAAGAAAGAAAGAAAGAAAGAAAGAGAGAGGGAGGGAGGGAGGGAGGGAGGGAGGGAGGGAGGGAGGGAGGAAGGAAGGAAGGAAGGAAGAAAGAAAGAAAGAAAGAAAGAAAGAAAGAAAGAAAGAAAGAAAAAGAGAAAGACAGAAAGAAAGAAAGAAAGAAAGAAAGAAAGAAAGAAAGAAAGAAAGAAAGAAAGAAAGAAAGAAAGAAAGAAAGCTAGAGCTCACTGCACAGCGTGTAGGCAGCTTAGCTGATTGGACAGTGTCTCTTTCAGGTGTCTCAGGTGGTCTGATCCTCTTCTAGACAACCTGGCTGGTCTGAGCCTCTTCTAGTCTTGTCCGAGAGCATCTCTCAAATAGTCCTTACTGCTTATATATACTTGGAGAAGTAGTCTGGTCAGTTTCAGGAACTTCCTGGAACTATTGAGTTGCCCCCCCCCCCGCCCCGCTGAGTTAACGAGCTTTCCTGGAAGACAGGCTGTTTCACTTCACTTTAGAACTTCTTGTGTCTTAATGAGCTTAATGAGCTCCAATATAGAATATTTTATCTTTCAGGAAATTGCTACAAAAGAGGATGTCAGGGTAGGAACTCAAAAAGATACTGTGGAAGAATGCTTCTTGCTGGCTTGATCTACAGTTCACGCTCAGCTAAATTTTCTATACAACCCAGAACCACCTAACCAGGGAATGGTATCACCCACAGTGGGCTGGGCCCTCCTAAATCAATTAATAATTCGGACAATTCCACATGCACACACATGCCCATAAGCCGAGCTGATCTGGACAGTCCTCAATTGAGACTCCCTAGTCAGGTGATTCCATACTATTCCAACTTAAGAGTGAAAGGTAACTATGCTAAAGATAACATACTAAAACCGAGGAAAAGAAATCCTTTATGTCGGGTGTTTTGGCACAGTGAAGAAACAAGAAACCATTACACTCTCTGTGCAAGTTACCTCCAAAATTGACAGTAATAACCAAAATTAGAAACATGAATAATTACAGAGGCCAAATGCTGGTTGACACTTAATTCTGGTAGTAAGAGTTTTCTTCATTTTTAGATCAAATATTCTCCCCCGTAGAATCTGTTTTATAGAGTGGTAATCTAAGACAGAAGGATGAGCATAGTCATTTTTAATTGCTATAATGCACACAATTGCCTTACCTTTTTTTTTCCTTTGTAAGAATCTTACACCAATGTACACTGTCTCTTTAAAAGTCTTAAGGCAGAAGCAGCAGGCAAATGTGGTACTGTCAGTTTGGTCTGTACAGTTCAGTGACTTGGCATTGATGGTGTTTAGTTTGGAACCTGTGTGGTAGCCTGACCTATTCTAGGATCTTAGCTTTCACTACATTTCAATCCCCCCCCCCTTTTTTTTTCAATTAGCTGGGAAGGCAAGAGGGAACGTGGAGAGGCTGTGGGAAGGGGAAGAGCGAAGGACCTGGAACTCAGTCCTCTAGGAGCTACACACAGAACTCCTTGAGCATTTTAACCAACCACAAGCCTTGCTAGAAAGTCAGGAACTTGAGGCTACAGCCACAGTCTGGCTAGAGATTTCACAGCCATTCTCAGCCTGGTTTCCTTGGGCGTGGCCATGGGATACATAAAGCAAAGGCCACATGCAGCTTTTGGAATTTTCTGTCTATGAGAAGACCTATTCAGGAGAGAAATGATCCCATTCTTCCAAAGAGAGAAGCTATCTTGAAGAGAGAAAAATTGTGAAGGGAGGAGGGAGAAGTGAGCTCAGGCAAGTAGCCAACAGCATGCATTTATAGAGGGTAGGAATGTAAAACAGATGTTGTTCAGGAATGTAAAACATTGCCCTGGGAGCCCCATCATTGGCCTCTGGAGAGAAGGGCTTCTCAGATCCAGGCAAATAACACAGTAAGTCACAGAAAGTTGCATACTCATCAAAACCAGCCCTAAGCTATGGCTCTCTTGGGTTGCCCAGTGCCCTGTTTCCCCATATTTTTTGTGGCCGTGCATTATCTTGCATTGCTCTGAATAGATGCTATTCTCTAACTAGAAATGAAGTAGTCTCCGTTGTTCTTTTTAAGATTTATTGTTTTTATTTTTAATTATATGCACACGGGGGATGTGCATTATGCACGTGCAATTGCCCATGGAGGCCAGAAGAAGGTGTTAGATCTCCTGGAGCTGGAGTTATAGGTGGTTATGAAGCACATAATGTAGATGCTAAAGACCAAAGTTGGGTCCTCTACAAAAGCAGCAAATGTTTTTAACTACGTAGCCATCTCTTCGGTTCCATGTCAGTCGTATTTTGCAGAGGCAGAAAGAACCCAAGCTCTGAGAGCAACAGGGTGTTCTAAAACCCCTTGCTAACAAACCCAGTGGACTTGGTCTGTAAGAATGGAGATCTAAAATAGCAAAAGGACAAAGGCAATTGTATATAAGTCCATTTTCAGTTGCTGTAACAACAGAAGATGGGGAGTCTTTAAAGAAAACAAAAAGGTCTTATGTAGCTTTTATTTTCAGTGACTAAAACTCTAAGGTCAGATTGTCCCCATCTTTCTAGCCCGTGGTGATAGCCATGGCATAGCAGAGAAAAGGGGGTTTGGCAAAGGGTGAAAGAAACCAAGCATGTAGGTAAGCTTACTTCCAAACAACTCACTCTAGCAAGAACTTACCTATGCCATGAGACCATGATTAAACTTTCTAGGTATGATGTGTCCAGTAATCTCATCATCACCTAATAAACTATAGTTCTTCAACGTTCCATCACCTTCCCAATACAGCCCACTGACAACTCATCTGCCACATGAATCTGTGGGGTCTGTGATGGTTCCTCATGTCATCTTGGCCAGATTTAGAATCACCTAGGAGATAAGTCTGAGTGTGTATAAGAGACTTTCCAGGAGGGTATGAATGAGAGAGGAAGACACACCCTAAATGAGGAAAGAACTTCCCCCATGTGCTGGGGACATGGACTGAATAGAAGGTAAAAGGCAAGCTGATCACAAGCCTATCTATCTGTCTGTCCTATCTGTTTCCTGACTACAATGCCATGTGACCAGTGGCTTTGTGCTCCTGCCCGCATGCCTTTCTCACTACAGCGAACTGTGCTTTGAACAATGAGCCTTTCCTTTCTTCAGATGTTACTTTTGTTTTGTCATTTTGTCACAACAATGAACAAAGGTTCTACTATAGGGGAATAACACTCTAACAACACCGGACCTTTACAATCACTCCTAACAAAGTGGTTTAAGCACCCACAGAGAAAATGGTGAGGTCCAGGCCAATGGCCGTGGCCACTGCTGTGGACACCTCAAGAAATGTCAACTGAGGGCAACTGAGATGCCTCCACAGGTAAAGGTAAAGGTAAAGGTAAAGGAACTTGCTGGTGAGGCTGACAACCTGAGTTTGAGCCCTAGAACTTATATGGTAGAAGGAGAGAATTGACTCCCACAAGTTGTCCTCTGACCTCCACACATGAGCACCCTGCCCTCCCAACCTCTACAGAAAGAAAAAAAAATAGATATTAGAAAAAAAAAATCTCAATAGTCACACCCACTGGGGTAAACCAAGACAATGAAGAAACTCAACAGGTTTGGGATCCAACACTGTATAGAGAGAGGCTAGAGATACTACTATTGCTCCCAGCAGAGTGGTTTGGAGGATATCTTAGGTAAGGATGACTTTACTGCTGCAAACAGATGCCATGGCCAAGGTAACTGTTAAAAGGGCATTTAATTGGGGCTATCTTACAGGTTCAGAGGTTCAGTCTGTCATCATCAAGCAGGAGCATGGCAGCATCCAGACAGGCATGGTGCAGGAGGAACTGAGAGTTCTACATCTTCATCTGAAGGCTGTTAGGAAAATATTGGCTTTTAGGCAGCTAGGGTGAGGATTTTAAAGCCCATGCCCACAGTGACACACTTCCTCCAACAAGGCCACACCTCCAAATAATGCCACTCCCTGGGCCAAACATATTTAAACCACCACAAAGGAGGTATAATAGTTACTGAAGCACCTGGAGAGTGCTTCACAAAGCTTGAGTAGATTGTAAGCTGAGAAACACACATAAGAATAAAATGTCCAGAGTCAGGCATGGTGGCTTCTAATGTTACTTAGGAGGCCAAGGAAGGGGGAAATGATGAGTTCTAGGCCAGCTTAAACTGCATACCAAGACACCTGATGTTGACTTCGATGTCCTGCATATGGGTGAACACACCTACACAAATGCATGCACAACACAAACACACTCAAAGAAAAATAAAAGTGCCTGGCATGGCATTAGTCATTGTGACAAATTCAATCTGTAAATACCCCCTCCTGATATCTGAGACTCCTAAAGAAAGTCTTGAAATGGATTAGTTAAATCAATCATTTCTATAAACTGAAAACAATCATAATAAACAAAAAAATCACTGATGGTCCTTTCTCTAGGCACTTTTCTTCAATCCATCCATCCTGCGCCTTTAGAATTTTATAAGGCAGGTAGAGAATGTAAATATCTGGGGACTGTCTTAGCCACTTTTCTATCATTGTGAAAAGATACCATGGCCAAAGTAACTCATAAAAAATAATTTGCTGTGATTCCTAGTTTCAGAAAGGTAGAGTCCCCAATCATAAGAGTAGAGGACACAAGCAGCAGGCAGGTAGGCAGGCAAGCATGGTACCAGAGCAATAGCTGAGAATTTACATCTTTATCCACATGCACAAGGCAGAGAGAGAGAGAGAGAGAGAGAGAGAGAGAGAGAGAGAGAGAGAGAGAGAGAGAGAGAGAGAGAGAGCACCCATCCCTAGTTGCATATCTCTTCCAATGAAGCCACACTTCCTAGTCCTTCCCAAGCAGTCCTATCAACTGGAGACCAAACATTCAAATATTTGAGCCTATGAGAAGCATTCTTACTCAAACTATCATAGAACCTCAAAATATTTTCAGGAAAGTAAGCACTATGATGGAACTATACAGATACTAGCAGTGTGTGTGTGTGTGTGTGTGTGTGTGTGTGTGTGTGTGTGTGTGTGTATGTGTGTGTGTGTGTGTATGTGTGTGTGACTGTTATAGTTCCTATACATGTGGAGACCAGAAGTGGGTGTCAGATGTCTTCCTCAGTTACTCTCTGCCTTCCTTTTTTGAAACAGGGTCTCTCGCTGAACCTTGAACTCACTGATTCCGCTGGACTGGTTGGCTAGTGTGCTCCAACAATCTATCCCATCATTCCCACCTTCCAGAGCTGGGTCTGAAGATGCACAGCGACATGTCTGGCTTTAAATGTGGGTGGTAAGGATCCACACTCAATTCCTCTCATTTGGACAGTAAGTCCTTTGCTGGCTAAGTCATGGGTTTGGAAAGTAGAGATATGATTTTCAGTGAATGTTAGTTCTTCCTGTTTTGTTTTGTTCTCCTTCCATAGTCCTTGACAACTCTCAGTATCTAAGACTGGGGATGCGGATTTCAGAAGCTAAACATTGCAAGGGATGGAGACAGCATGAATCACTTCCCAATCACTTGATCATAAACATATGAATCTCAGCCATGGGAAAATATACTGGGTGAAGAAAGGAAATACCACAGCAAGGGAATAAAGAAAAAAAGAGTTTGGCCAAATTTCCAGCTAGCATTTACAAGGCGTTCTAGGGCCAAGCTAATAACTCGACACAATGTCTGACTGCATGAGCTCACTTTCCTGAAAATATTTTGAGGCTTTATGGTGGCTTGAAGAAGAATGGTTCTCATAGGCTCATATGTTCAAATGTTTGGTCCCCAGTTGGTAGGACTATTTGGGAAGGACTAGGAAGTGTGACTGCATTGGAAGAGGTGTGCCACTGAAGATGGGCCCTCTGTATACGTATCTCTCTCCCTCTCCCTCTCCCTCTCCCTCTCCCTCTCCCTCTCCCTCTCCCTCTCCCTCTCCCTCTCCCTCTCCCTCTCCCTCTCCCCCCTCCCCCTCCCCCTCCCTCTCCCCCCTCCCCCTCCCCCTCCCTCTCCCCCCTCCCCCTCCCCCTCCCCCTCCCCCTTGTGCCTGTGGATGAGGACGTAAGTTCTCACATATTGCTCTGGTGTCATACCTGCCTGCCTGCCTAATGCCATGCTTTCTACTGTGATGAGTGGGACCTCTAACCCTCTATATGGTGGTATGTGCACATGTGTGCACATACCTGTGGAGGTCTGGGGTTGACATCGGGTGTCCTCCTCTAACACTCTCTACCTTATATAATGAGACCATGTGCCTTGCTGAACCTGAAGCTCTCAATTTCCACTTCTCTAGCTGGCCAGCCTCTTCCACAGACCCCATTTCTGCCTCCCATGCCCACGGGCTGCAGGCAAGCTGCCTGCCACTCACATCCAGCTTGTACATTGGTTCTGGGGTTCTGAACTTTGGTTCCTCATGCTTATGCTGCAAGTGTTTTACCGGCTAAGCCGTTTCCTCTGCCTAACATGCATTGCTTTTGTAAGTGGGATCAAATTTAACAAAGGAACACTGTGCTTTAAAATGAATTAGGATAAATTAATTCCCTAATGAAAGATGCTATCAAGCATGGGGGGAAAAAAACTAACAGAGAAAAGTATTAATGTGCTGATACGGAGGAGTAAGCCTAAGGATGTCGGTTTATAGACTCTAACACTGTGTCTATATACACAGATGGCTTTGAATGGCATCAACCCTTCCAACGGTTGGATTACAACCAACCAGTTGGTAACTGCTTGCTTGCTTGACTGAATTCAGTGGGTTTGTTTTGAAAATAGCCTATTCTCTGTCTAACATCACCACTCTTTTTTTTTCAACCAATTTGCTGAGTGTTAGCTTCTGATGTCTGCATGAGATGCGTGACAACTGCGTGTTTAAGCTGGGCTTGGGAAATTGGTCGAGGAGGAGAGTGAACAGAGAGGCCTACACTTAAGAAGTGATCAGACAAAGGATGCCGGGTGACAATGAGCTCCAATTTAAATCAATCACTGAACTTAGGGAGAGCAGCAGAGGGAAGACCAGGCAATTCTGGAAAGTTCCACCATAAAACCTCACAAGGGAATACAGTATTTCCTAGATACTAGACACAGCTGTAAGGCTGTGGAGCAGGAAGGAGAAACCAGTTACCCAACCTGCTGTCTTGGTGTAGATGTTTGGCAAGGTGGGGGTAATATTTAATGCCATAACAGACCTCTCTTTAGCACTTCTATTGTTTAAAGTTTTGTTTTCATTTTTTAGTTAGATCTGTGTCGCGGATATTAACTATACACAAAGGAGCGTAAAGAATGGCATCAGATCACCTGGGGCGGGAGTTACAAGTGTTTGTGAGCCACGTATTGTGAGTGCTGGAAAGCAAATTCTGGTTCAAGAACAGCAAGGCTCCTGACCACTGAACCATCATTCCCGCCCCAGTTGCTTGTTCTAACCAACTGGGATGGAATTGTGACGAGTTGGACAGACATCATTTTCTAGCGCCTCTCGAGAGCCACTCAGCTCCAGGAATCTCCTGAGGGCTGCTTGGTTCCTTACTAATTCACCTGAGAAGCATTGGATAGGAACCCCAGGGTTTCTTAGCCCAAAACATTACTTGCTGCAAGATCCCTCCAGTGGACCCTGGATGAGATGGATGGGTGGTGCCAAGTCTGTAATCTCCTGGAGGGTGTCCCTGACAGGCTTCTCTGATGATTTAGGTGCCATCGGTGGCCTGGGCTTGATTCATCACCAGAGATACATCTTTCTCAACAAGCCATGGCTCCTGTTTTGTGACACCCTTCCATTCTTCTCTGCTGGAGAGAAACCGTGATGAACAACAGGTTTGGGGAGACAATTCTAGTTTTTTGGTTTTTCTGGCTTGTTTTTTTTTCCCCCCTTCTAGAATTAGCCTCAGTGAGACAGAAGCAAACCAGCCATCCGATCCATTTTCAGGAAAGGCTGCACACAAGGACAGAATAATGCTCACTGCATCAATTATTTCACCCAGTGAGGTAAGAACCATGAGCGAGGGCTGGGGGGATGGGACATTGATTGAGACTACAACCATGAGGACCTGAGTTAGATCCCTGGCATGAGACATGTGCACATTTCACCCCAGCATTGTGTGGGGCTTGCTGGTTCATTCTAGCTTTAAAAAAAAAAGAATTACAGATCCAGGAAGACACTGTCTCAAAAGAATAAAACTGCATAGTTCACAGAGACACATACCACACGCACATGCATGCTTATCACACACACACACATACACACACACACACACACACACATACACACAAACCATGAATATCTACATGAACAAAAAATGAAATTTTCACCTAAATAATATTTAACATTAAAGATAAACAAATTTATCTCCTTTAAAAGAAAATTATACATAAATTCATAAATACACCAATTTATTAAGATTGAATCTTACATTTCTGCTCCATAAGTTACTAATCTTTTGAATTTTGTTATCTATTGTCTGTCTGGGCTATTAAAAGTCCCTGTGTTGCTTTGGTTTTGCTTTTTACAAGACGTTAAAATAACATTTCCACCAGGCAGTGGTGGAGCATGCCTTTAATCCCAGCACTTGTAAGGCAGAGGCAAGCGGATTTCTGAGTTCAAGACCAGCCTGATCTACAGAGTGAGTTCCAGGACAGCCAGGGCTACACAGAGAAACCCTGCCTCGAAAAACCATAAATAAATAAATAAATAAATAAATAAATAAATAAATAAATAAATAATAAAAATAAAGTAAAATAACATTTCCTGTGTTTTATTACAGAGCCCATTCACCCATTTTAGAAATGGGAAATGTGAGGCTGGGGGTGGGGTCATCCATTTTCAGAGATTTTTACCTGTGGTTGTTTGGGACCAGCACCCAAGACCCTTGCTTCTGGACTCAACAGTCTTTCCACTAATGACACTCATTTAGATCCTGTTTGTTCAGACCTGGGAAACACACAAAGAAATCACAGGATGCTAACCTTGAATTGGGTTTTGGTCATTTGAAATCCAAATCTTAAGGAGCCCGAATGCAAGGCACGTTGTACAGATTTGTCCTCTAAGCTCAGTCCAAAATGCAAATAAAAAAAAAATTAACAAGTAGCATGGTCTCCAAATTATAGAACGCTTTGGAACATTCATGTCGATATTAGAATCTGGGAAGGGGACTGTATCCAGCATAAGCTCTGTTCTTCATGCTTTCCTCTAAAAATGTCTATGGTGTCATAGAAATATGAGTGGGATTTCTACTCACCGTAAGACCCATAGACCTGCAGAAAGTGAGATCATGTGTGGGATTTGTGTATAGTACATTTCACAAAGAGCAAAGCCCAGGCTCATGAAAGAAGAAAGTACGTGGACCTTTTCTCATTATCTGTGGCTAGGAACTACAAGGCAACAGAAACAGATGGCTCCCGTTCTCTCACTGTGAGAAACTTGAATGGCACATCATTCAACATCCCTCCAGAAACTATAGCTTCCAAAATCCCAGAAGCTGGGCTGGCCAAAGAATCTCATTGTGTGTATGTGTGTGTGTGCATGTGTGTCTGTATGTGCATGTGTGTGCATCTGTGCTTGCATTTGTGTGTGTGTGTGTGTGTGTGTGTGTGTGTGTGTGTGTGTGTGTGGTGTGTGTGTGTGTGTGTGTGTGCATGTGTGTATGTATGTACATGTGTGTGCATCTGTGCCTGCATTTGTGTGTGTGTGGTGTGTGTGTGTGTGTGTGTGCATGTGTGTCTGTATGTGCATGTGTGTGCATCTGTGCCTGCATTTGTGTGTGTGGTGTGTGGTGTGTGTGTGTGTGTGTGTGTGGTGTGTGTGTGTGTGTGTGTGTGTCTGTATGTTCATGTGTGTGCATCTGTGCCTGCATTTGTGTGTGTGTGTGTGTGTGTGTGTGTGTGGTGTGTGTGTGTGTGCATGTGTGTATGTATGTACATGTGTGTGCATCTGTGCCTGCATTTGTGTGTGTGTGGTGTGTGGTGTGTGTGTGTGTGTGTGTGTGCATGTGTGTATGTATGTACATGTGTGTGCATCTGTGCCTGCATTTGTGTGTGTGTGGTGTGTGGTGTGTGTGTGTGTGTGTGTGTGTGTGTGCATGTGTGTATGTATGTACATGTGTGTGCATCTGTGCCTGCATTTGTGTGTGTGTGGTGTGTGTGTGTGTGTGCATGTGTGTCTGTATGTGCATGTGTGTGCATCTGTGCCTGCATTTGTGTGTGTGTGTGTGGTGTGTGTGGTGTGTGTGTGTGGTGTGTGTGTGTGTGGTGTGTGTGTGTGTGTGTGTGTGTGTGTGTGTGTGTGTGTCTGTATGTGCATGTGTGTGCATCTGTGCCTGCATTTGTGTGTGTGTGTGTGTGTGTGTGTGTGTGTGTGTGTGTGTGTGTGTGTGGTGTGGTGTGTGTGTGTGTGTGCTCAGGAATCTTTCAACTTTTTTTCTAAGCCAGGATCTCTCACTGGTCTGAAACTTACCAAATAGCCTGCCCTGGCTGGCCCGAGAACTCCAGGTACCTGTCTGTCTCTACCTTCACAGTGCTGAGATTACAAACAAGCACCACCCCTAGCTTTTTTTATATGGGTTCTGGAAACAGAAGTAGGTCTTTGTGTTTACAAGGCAAGTAATTTACCAACCGAGCTGTCCTTCCCAGCCCCAGAGACTCTTATTTCTGAATGCAGCATGCTGGAATCAATGCACCTTAACTGACCTACATTTTGTAGATGGACAGCAAATGGGACAAAAATGAACTGTTTCAGGTCACTAGTGAGTAGGTTGGGTGAGCTTGACTTAGTTTTAGTCTGATAATTCTGTCTACCTCTAAAATGGCTCGAACAGAGTTGAAGCACCATGGTGGCCCAGTATACATGCATTTGGCTTTCCCAGTGAGGATCATTCCTTCTGGTTTACTCTTTAGGGTAAAAACTAAAATGGACTTTTTTCTGCCTTGACTGTATAACTGGCTTAAATGGGTCTTTAACTTGGGAATCATTCTTCAATGGAAAGCCATGGATTGATAGTTGGACATGTAGGTAGATAGACAGTAAGTAAGAAGATAGACAGATGATGATAGATAGGTGATAGATGAATAGATGATAGATAGATGGAAAGATGATAAATAGATGTAGATATATAGATATAGACAGATAGTAGATAAGTAGATGGATGATAGATCCATAATAGATTTCATATATCATACAATTTGCCTATTTAAACTGTACAGGCCATAGATTTTTAGTATATTCCCACATTTAGTATATTTAATATAATATCACCATTTTCACACTTTTAGAGCTATATCAACACCTCAAAAAGAAATTCTGGAGGTTGGGGGTGATTATAGCTCAGTTGGCAGAGTGCCTTCCTAGCACCTAGCACCTAGCACCTAGACTCTTGGTTTGGTTCCCAGCATAAGCCACAAGTGGTGGTGTCCAATGCCATCTCAACATTCCGAAGATGCAGCTAGGAGGCCCAAAACTTTGCAATTATTCTAAACTATTGTCTGAGCTTGAGTCCCCTGGTATACATGAGACCCTGTGAAAAAAGTAAAAGAGGGAAAAAGATGAGGTAGAGATGGAGGAGCAGCAGGAGGAGGTAGAGAGAGACAGAGAGAAAGAGAAAGAAGCATAAACCTGGAGCCTTCACTTCTAATCCTCTATTCCCATTCCTACACAGTCCTATCCCCCAATATACTTCACTCTCTCAACAGATTTCCCAGTTATGGAAACTTCATATGAACAGAATCATACATTATATGGGCTTGTGTAATTACCTTTGTCCACTTAGTACCACTGTGATGACATTAGTCTCCAGATGACAAATGATCCCCCAGCCGGTGACTCTTTCATCTGAGGCCCAGACCATATGGGTCAAAGACAAGCTATCTCTATCCAATTCCTGACCCATAGAATTCATGAGAGTAATAAAATGTTTGGCTTCCAACACTAAGTTTTGGAGTGGTCCATTACACAGCCATGGTAACCAGAACAGATACATAGGCCTGTCAGCACAGCTCCAGCTTCATTCCTCCGAGGTCTATCCATTTCTCTGAATTCTCACCAGTTGTATTGGAGCCTTGGGGTTATTTGGATAGGAGTTATTGGATCTCATTTCTTTTTCCATAAAGCTAGGACCAGCTGCAAGCTCCCTGAAGGCAGCAACGAATGTGTCATTTTGACAATTATAGCTCAACACTGGCCACAGTGCCTGGAGCACATGAGTGGGCTGTCCCAGTTATCTATTGTGTCATTGAGGCTACCCCAGAGAACTTGGAGGCTTAACATGGTGGTTAGAAAATTATAGTCTATGGACAGATATTGTCTATTTAGACAGCTCTTTGTGTAAATGAAATGTTAGGAGCATTCAACCCATTCATTTACACATGAGCTCTGGCTGCCTTTTGGTGGACATGAATATTTGCAATAAATACCTTAAGTCCTTTGTGCAAAGCCTGAGATATTTACTGCCTTGTCTTCACACAGAAAGTTGCCAATCCCTGGCTAAACACAATACATTCATGAGACTGTTTCCATGTGAGAATTTGACTGGTACAAGAATAACTAAGATGGTCTCTGTGGTAGCTAGTTTTAATTGTAACATCGACACAACCTATAATTACCTAGGAAGATAATCTCAATGGAGGATTATCTACATTGAATGGGCCCGTGTGCATTTCTTTGGAAAATTATCTTAAGTTAATTGATATGGGAAGACCAGTCCACTGTGGGCAGCACCATTCCCTAGGCAGGAAGTCCTGAACTGTATGAGTTACTAAATCAAGTTGAGCATGAGCAAGCAAGCAAGTAGACAACCATGCGTCCTTTTCTTTCTACAATAGACTGTGGATGGGGTGTGATGTAACTGTCTTAAGTTCCTGCCTCCTTGAATTCCCAGCCATGAAGGACTGCAATCTGGAATTGTAAGAGAAAAGAAACCCTCTGTCTCCTATGTTGCTTTGCTCATGATATTTTATCACAGCAACAGAATACTAGTGCAATGTCACTCACATGATTCTGTCAAGTCAGTTTCACGTGCTGTGGCTGATAGCTGAGAGAAACAACGTAGTAGGAAGAAGGGTTTATATTGGCTCCTGCTGTCAGGAGTTGGTCTATGTTTGTCTATCTATGCTTGTGTCTGGGACCATGATGAGGACGAACACTATGGTAGGAGGGTGTTGCAGAGCAGAGCTCCTTACCTGATGATGGACAGGAGCCAGAGAGAAGATATATAGAGAGAGCTAGAGACAAGATATAGTTTGTGGTGGTTGGAATGATAATGACTTCCATAGGCTCAAAGATTTGAGTGTGTAGTCATTAGGGAAGTAACATTATTTGAAAGGATTAGGACATATAACCTTGGAAGTAATGTGTCACTGGGGGGTCTTGAAGTTTCAAAAGTCCATGCCAAGTCCAGAGCGCTCTCTCTCTCTCTCTCTCTCTCTCTCTCTCTCTCTCTCTCTCTCTCTCTCCACATGTGGAGTGTGTGTGTGTTTATGTGTGTGTTTGTGTGAGCTCTCAGCTACTTCTCCATCAATGCATTTGCCTGTGTGCTGCCATATTGATAATGGACTAAGCCTCTGAAACTATAAAGAAGCCCTCAATTAAATGTTTTCTTTTATGTAAGAGTTTCCTTGATCATGGTGTCTCTACACAGCAATAGAACTCTGACTAAGACACCCCCCAGCTATTCCTTCCAGCTGCCTACCAATTCTACACTTCCCAATGGTTCATCCCACTGTTGAATCTGCTAAGACAGTCAAGTACTGACTGGAGGAACCATCATGATCTGATTGTCTGTCAAACTGTCCTCACAGACAGACGCAGAAGTATGCTTTAAAAAGTCTTCTAGTCTGGGGCTGATGAAAGGGCTCAGCAGGTAAAGGGGCTTGCTGCTAACTCTGACAATCCAAATTCCATTCCCACAGCCCAAATGATGGAAGAACAGAGCCAACTCTAGCAAGTTGCTTTCTTAAATCCATATGCTAAACAAATAAATGCAAGAGAGAGAGACAGAGACAGAGAGAGAGAGAGAGAGAGAGAGAGAGACGAAAGAATCAAGAAAGATTCGGACTGGGAGTTAAATAACATTTTATTTTGTGTCTTCATAGGAAAAGAAGCTATCTAGACAGGAAGCTGAGCAGAAAGCCTTCCTCTGTGGCCCCTGCCCCTTGCCCTCCTGTCAGAGTTACACAGGCTGGGTGCGCACAGTCTTTCTTGTCATTCAGCAATACCAACTGCAGCTGCTTAATTACCAGTCACCCAATCGTTCATTCACAGCATTCTGGAAGCAAGGATCCCACACATCTAACTTTACCACAAGCCCTGTGTTCCTTCCTGTCCTGCAAGGGGTGGGGTGGGGGTGGGGGGGGGAAGGGTGGCAGGTTTCAGACTTCACAAAAGCACCAGTTTAAAGCCCAACAAAGAAATGCTTCACACTCAATGAAAATGGGGGACTGAAAGAAACAAGAAGCTTAGTCTTGATTTTCGATTCCTTTCCCTCACCATCCCCTGCCAAAGAAGGCAAGGCAAAGCCTCCTGACACCTGCTCTGGAGGGGTACCCAGGAGGGACCATGCTGCAGCAAGTGCCCATGCTCTCCTACCTCTGCCACTGTGACTTGGACCTGACAGCCCTTTAGACTCTGTACAGCTTTTGTAATAAGCTAATTAATCTCTCCTCCTGCCCCTCTGTTTATTTTATTACTTCTTCACGACTTACACCCAAAGAACGCTTCTGAGGCAAGGGAGAGATAAGGATGAGAAAATCAAAGTAGCAACAAAACCATTTTAGTCCCAGGCAAGCACTCTACTGCTGAGCGGCAGCCCCAGCCATTCACTGGAGAGTTCTAGTCAGAGGCTCTACCACTGAGCTGTGCTCCCAGCCCTTTGCTGGAGGATTAGGTAGGCACTCTATCAGTGATATATCCCCAACCTTTCCTTCATAACTTTTTGATTGCTCACAACTGCCTGTACCTCCAGCTCCAGTGTAGCCCATGCCTCCTTTTGGCTTCTGTGGAATTTCATTCACGGTAACACATATGCACATAAGTATACACCTGCACACACACACAACACGCACACATAAAAATAAATCCTTTTTTACCAAAGAACTTTGAGACACTGGAGTGAGATGGATTACTTACTGAGAACACATGCTGCTCTTCCAAAAACTTCAAGTGTGCTTCCCAGCACCTACATTAGGCAGTTCAACCATCTGTAACTCCAGCCTCAGAGGGGATCCGATGTCTTTGGCTTCTATGGATACCTGATCTCATGTGCACACACCCCCACCTTACATAAGCATAATTTAAAATAATCTTCTTTTAAAAACCTTGAAAATAATATTGTGTTATACTACATGTAGAAAACATTAGAATGTATACCAGTAAACTTGTTAAAGATCCTGAAGGTGCACCGGGGAGGCTGGCTAGCATGCTACCTGTTCAAAGAATGTGTATCGATAAATAAATTCGTGACCAGCTAGTACAAAAATATCTAATTACTTACACTTGATTTCTGTCTCTGACAATTGCTAGCTGCGTGTTTGGGTGCACAATTTAATTTCTCTAAGCCTGCTTCCTAATCTTTAAGGTTGTATTAATTTACATATTCAGTTTAGAAGCATTTACCACCATGTGGAAGGTAAGGAATTAATAAACACAATGTGCTTACATTGTTTATGTATTTTGTACGTGGGTATGTGCATGTGAGTGCAGGTGCTCTCAGAGGCCAGAAGAGGGCAGCAGTACCCCTAGAGTTGAAATCACAGGTGTCTAACATACCCATGAGGAGCTGAACTTTGTTTCTTTGTGAGAGCTATACACACACTTAATCACCGAGCCAGTTTCCTAGCCTTCAAGGTTGTCATATTATATTACATAGTCAATATAGAAGCACTTAACATTATATGGAGGATAAGTGATAAGTAATCACTCGCTATTTTATTATAGCTTTTAATAATTCTTCGGCAAAGGTTCTTTGTAAATTATCCTCATAAGGTTTTTATCTTTGAAGGAGAAGAAAAGTTGACTATAAAAAAATAGAATTTCTAAAGCATTTACCTGAAAGCAACATAATTGGCAAAAGATTGTGTTAAAATTTATTAAAAAGGGATGATCAAGGACATTGAGGGAAACTGTTGTTGAGGAAAACAACAATATTACCAGTTGAGAAGGGGCACCATCAGAAGACCAAGGGATTCATAAAATAAAGGGAGTCAGTGGGCAGAGGCAGATATTGTTGTTGCAGTATCATATGGTGAAAGCCATTTAGGGGACACTGGATTCATGGGTGAAACTTACGTGGGGTTAGCAAAAGGGCTCTGCTGGTAAAACATGTTTACTGTCAGGCCTGATGACCTGAGTCCCATCTCTGGATCCCACACAGTGGAAGGAAAAGAACCAACTCCTGAACGTGACCTCTGACCTCCACATGTGTCAAGAATGGTTGTTCACTCACATATACACATATTAAATATATAAATGAACAAATAAGTAAGCTGTTCTCATACTAGGAACCTATCTTCAGTATTATGTTTTGAAAGAGAACTCCACCCCCCACCCCTGCTTACTCTTATAGTTTTTAAATGCTTGCTCCCACCCAGCAAGTGGCACTATTTGGGAAGAATAGGGAACCTCCTTGCTGGGGGAAATGAGTCACTGGGGGTGGGGTTTGAGGCTTTATAGATGAACCCCACTCCTGCCTTTTCTCTCTGCTTCCTGACTGTAGATACAGTGTGCTTAGTTAGCTTCTTCTTCCTCTTACCATGTCTCCCCTGTATTATTGGGCTCTGCTTCTCTAGGATCATAACCCAAAATAAAACCTTTACTTTCACAAGTTGCTTTTGATCCTGGTACTTTATCACAGCAACAGGGAAGTGTGAATATAAAGATGTCCATTTAAATATGCACAAGAAACTGCATGTAGAGATTTGTGCGTGAATATTTTCAATATCCATTGTACTGGCTAGTTTTGTGTCAACTTGACACAGCTGGAGTTATCACAGAGAAAGGAGCTTCAGTTGAGGAAATGCCTCCATGAGATACAGCTGTAAGGCATTTTCTCAATTAGTGATCAAGGGGGAAAGGCCCCTTGTGGGTGGGACCATCTCTGGGCTGACAGTCTTGGTTCTATAAGAAAGCAGGCTGAGCAAGCCAGGTGAGGCAAGCCAGTAAAGAACATCCCTCCATGGCCTCTGCATCAGCTCCTGCTTCCTGACCTGCATGAGTTCCAGTCCTGACTTCCTTGGTGATGAACAGCAGTATGGAAGTGTAAGCCGAATAAACCCTTTCCTCCCCAACTTGCTTCTTGGTCATGATGTTTGTGCAGGAATAGAAACCCTGACTAAGACATCCATTGAAACATTTTTTTCTACAATTGCAAAAAACTATAAGTAACCCTAAAGCCTTTGAAAATTATATTAAGAATTGTAAAATATCCCCATAGGTACTCATGTGAAAAACATCATTGTGAAAATATTATTTTTAATCATTCCTGTTTGGTTGGTCTTCATATCTAAAATTGAATTTTAAAAAATTGCAGAAAAATGCTCATGGTGACACTTTTATAACAATAAAGTCAGATATTCATGTTTTTAAAATTTTTTATTATATTTATTTGTGTGTGTGTGTGTGTGTGTGTGTGTGCATGCCACTGCATATGTGCGTGGGTCAGAAGACAGCATATAGTAGTCACTTCTCCCCCTCTACTGTATTTGTTCCAGGGGTTGGACTCTGGTTAATATGCTCTGCAGCTAGTGCCTTTGCCCACCAAGCTACATGTCATCCTAGATACTCATGACTAAACATACAATAAATGTGTCAGTATATGAGTACATATGCACACAATGAAAAAAAACACCAAATACCTTTAAAATGCCTTGTTAAGACGATTAAAGCCCCATTAGGAATGAGTAATCACATAAAAAGTTAAGCTGTCAACTAAGAATTGAATTGTTCACTTAAAAAGTTATCACAGGGAAACACCTAGGATGGAGGAAACAGAAGGAACAAGGATTATTAAAACTGAAGAAAAATTTAGGGATGGTACCTCAGCCTCTGGAGCTCTGATGTTGATGTTGCTGAAGAGGCATGATAATTCTCAGTACAAAGCCTTGGCAGAACCAAACACTGCATTTAGACACTACCAAGACTGGACTATCACAATGAGGGGAAACTGTGTGGGTAGTGGGACAAGAAAGTAGAAGAAAGCAGTAGTAGTGCGGAGGCCCACAGAAGGCTCAAGGAAGAACACAAGGAGTCCATAGGAAGTCACAGGAGGCATATAGGAGATCTACAGGCAATACACATGAGCTCCACAGGAAGCACAAAGGAGGGCTGCAGGAAGTCATAGGATGTTCCTGGGAAGCACAGAGAAAGTCTACAGGAAGTACCAAGGAGGATCACAGAAAGCACACAGAAAAAAACCACAGGAAACATAGGTGAGGCCCACAGGAAGTCATAGAAGGTCTACAGATGTCAGAGGAGGACCACAGGAAGTACATATTATAGCGAGCATGCCATAAGTGAGCATACAAGAGGCCTACAGGAAGTACACAGGAAGAAGAAAGCCCCCACTTCCTCTTCTCAAATACCCTCTCTATCAAACCCATGGCCAACTTTTATAAGGTCAGATATGGTTTGCATGGTCCCTTTTCTGGGGCTACAAAGCACCTGTAGTAGAGTCCGTGGAAATGCAAAGTCAGTATCCCAGGGACAAGGGACTTCCCTGAGATAATGCGGACTTCAGGGTCATGAGATTCCAGATACACACACACACACACACACACACACACACACATTTATGACCTCGGGGATACACAATGAAAAATGGCTGCCAATGCAACCTTCGAGCCATTATTCGGAAGCAAGGTAGAGCTGGAAGTTAGTGATTCAATTACTAGAGTAACACCTTGCAATGCAAAACAGCATATATTTCCATTCCTGCGGAGCAAGAAGAGTCTTTTATGCTTAATTTTCATCAAGCTGTGAAGTGAGGTTTTAGCCATAGGTGTCTTATTGATACCAGCAGTGCTCAGAAGGCTCTGACTCTCAAGTCTCTTCAAGATTATCCTCCTGCAGTGTCCCCACAGGCTCCAGCACACAGCCCAATTGAGAAAGCAACTTTTTTCTTTAGATGTTTCCCAGAAGTTTTTTTCTTTCCTGTTAATTTTTTTTTCAACCTCATTCCTTACATTGTGTCAGAAAGCCTCATTCAGTACCAGGGTCAGTGCTTGTCAAAAGCATATGGGAATTAATAAAGCTTTCAGCCACCCAGCCTGTCTTTTGTCAGTGTGAAGGGGGGGGGGTAGTGGAATAGACACAGGGGGGCAAATATATAGAGGCATAAAGATACCTTTAACAATTTCAAGTCAACATTATTTTTTATTATTTTATTTACGTCTGTGTGTCTGTGTGCATGTATGATGCATTTGTGTGCGTTTGTGTGTGTGTGTGTGTGTGTGTGTGTGTGTGTGTGAGTGTGTGTTGTGTACATCCTCAGAGGCCAGAAGAATGTATCAGACCCACTGAAGCTGGAGTTACAGGTGATTGTGGAGCACTCAGTGTAGGTGCTGGGAACCAAACTTGGGATCTCTGCAATAAGAACAAGCCTGCTTAACCACTAAGCCATCTCTCCAGTACCCCTACATGGATTTAAAAACAACAAAACTCCTGCTAGAGCTAAAGATTATTCAATCAATAAACTGTTTGTCTTGCAAGTATGAGGGAGGATATGAGTTCAACTCCCCGGAACGTACATTAAAAGCTGTGCATAATTGCAGACACCTATGATCCCAGAGCTGGGGAGATGGAGACAGGAAGATTGATGAGCTCCAGGTTCAATAAGAGAATTTGTCTCAAAAATAAGATAGAAAGGGGTGCAGGATGATACTCTGACACCCACAGATATGTGCACATACATACATACATACATACATACATACATACATGCCTACACACACACACATACAGAGGACAGAGTGAGGTGCTTCTCAGGTTACAACCACACCACCAGATAGATACTTTACTCTGAGATGGAGTTCGAGTGCATGCTTCATTACACATTCAAATCCTCCCACTGCAGCACAAATGGTTTTGCAGGAGTGGACTTTCTAAATCCTGCATTTTTGCACCTGTGGAGTCAGGGTAGCCATCCCTGTCTTCGAGGGTTGTTACTAGAAGTAAATACAATAACAAGGAAAAAAGATCTGGCAGAATGCCCAGAACATACATGGGTTGCAAGTATCACAGTTTATTTATCCTCTCTAAAAGTTTATGAGCTGGTTATAAAGACCAGACATATCCTTTTGTGAACTGAAGAGGAATTTTTAAATCATCCTATTGAAACAGTAGAAAGAACCAAACCCTATAAACCCTGAAGCTTTCTCCCATACGTACAGAGCTACAGGAAACTTTATCCTTGTTTCTCTTGGTATATTACATTAACATTAACCTTGCACTTTAGTTGAGTAAAAAAAAGGAAGTCACTTGACTGAGGTATCAACACAATCAATATGATTAGCAAGTAGCTATTAAGTGAATGATGAGAGGGTAGTGTATACAGCACAGATGCCCTGGATATATGATAATTCCCATCTTTGGAAATGAAGAGAAACAACACAGGAATTCATCATGCTGCTCAGAACCATGCACAACTTAAAACTTCAAGTTATTATGGAATATTATTATTTCCAAGTCACAGTTGATTGCTAAAACCACAGAAGATAAACTTGTTGGTGCATGTGTGTGTGTGTGTGTGTGTGTGTGTGTGTGTGTGTGCCATATATGTGCAATACCTTACCTACGGAGGCCAGACTGGAGGATTGGGTGCCCTGGAGCTAGAGTTAGAGACAGATACGGCTTGTCCAACATGGGTGCCAAGCCTGTTGAGCCAACTCTCCAGCTCAACACTTTCCATTTTTCAAAAATAAAAACATGGTATCTGTAAAAGCAGAACAAGCCTATCAAACTGAGTGACAGAGAATGTGAGAGTTTGGAAAGGTAAATGACCTTGAAAGGACAATTAAATAACTGAGAAAGAAAGTCAACAGATGAAAGAAACTTGCAGGATTCTGCTCAGAAAACCCCCTATAGGAAAACCTCTAAAGCATATAACTATAATACAAACAGAGCAAAAAGAAAACCATGCTGAAAGAAAACAGGATACCAACGTAGAAGGTAATTGATGGGAAGACAGGGGAGCAAGGAGTAGATGAGATTCGGAGTTACTGACTGCCACTTGGTAGTCTTGTCATGCTGCCCTCTTGGCCAACTTCCTCCATCTCCTTCATCTTATCTGTGACACGGAGCTAATGTGCTTCCTAGAGGAATCTTTGGGATTGAAGGAGGTAGCCCTATTTTCTGTTTTCAAACATGTGAGTACTCTTGAGGGAATGGGATGGTCTGAAGGGAACTCTACGGATTGAGTGATGCTCTGGACTTGTGCTGGCAGGCAGGTGCTCTCCCACTGAGCCACACACCCAGCACCTTACTGGGGGGACTCTAGGCAGGTGATCCATCACTGATCCAAGCCCCCAGTTCTTTACTGCAGGATTCTAAGCAGGATCTCTACCTGAGGGAATGGGATGGGCTGAAGAGAACTATGTGGACTGAGTGATGCTCTGCACTTGTACTGACCTCTCATCTATCAGCTCACTCCTGTTATATGTGCTGTCTATAACTAGTCTCTTCAGAAGACTTTTGCAAAGACAGTCCATGACTGACAATTGGTTTGAAAACTACTGAGGCCAGCAAGAAGCCTTAGTGAGTAAAGGCACTTGTAGCCATGCCTAACACCCTGAGGTTGAACACTGGGACCCACATTGTAGAAGGAGAGACCCAACTACTTCAATTTGACCTCTAACCTCCACATGTATGCTGGGCAGACATGCACACAATATACACGCACATACAATTTAATTTTTTTATTTAAAAATGAAGATATTAGCAAGAAGTGAGTCCTGTCATGGTTCAAAGCAGAGCTACAGGTTCAAAAGCATCAGGAAAACACAAATAGTTTGATTTAGTTAAATAGGTTTAATTATAAAACAATATTAGGGTGATAGGGAAAGTTTGATTCCAATTATATTTGAATAGAATAGAAAAGCTCAAAGCATTTAGCAGAAATAATATTTGTGATAGAAGAAAGCAAAGGACTTCATTAAGTGGAAAAGAAGACATGTTGGAGGAAAGGGATAAATACACCGATTATAACATTAAGCATAATAGGCTGTGCTCAGCTTTTAGTTTTAAATATCATCTACTTAGTGGTCCTGAAGCAGCCTTTCTCAACTCTTAATTAAAATACTTCTTTTAAAACACAGAATGAAATAAAATCTACAACTCCACAAGAAAGCTGGATAAATAGCCTATGGTAAAGCTAGAGACAGTTTCCTATCTGCAGCTAATGGAACTAGGATGGTTCACCAGAAAGGGCTACAAGTGTAGCTCATGGATAGAGAGCTTTGGAATCAGTAAGGACCTAGAGTATGGCTCAGCGGTAGAGCCCCTGCCTAGAATCCCCCAGTGAGGGGCTGGGGGTGTGGCTCAGCGGTAGAGCTCCTGCCTAGAATCCCCCAGTGAGGGGCTGGGGATGTGGTTCAGTGGTAGAGCCCCTGCCTAGAATTCCCCAGTGAGGGGCTGGGGGCGTGGCTCAGTGGTAGAGCCACTGCCTAAAATCCCCCAGTGAGGAGCTGGAGCATGGCTCAGTGGTAGAGCACCTGCCTAGAATCCTCCAGGGAAGGGCTAGGGGTGTGGCTCAGTGGTAGAAGACTTGCTTATAATCTTCCAGTGAGGGACAAGAGTGTGGTTCAACCCTTGCCTAGCATGTTCTTTACTAGTGTATTTGAACTATCTGCCCTGGGAAATGTACTCTTGAAAAGCAATTTCTGTCCTCATTTACCCAAAGATTAAAACAAACAAACAAACAAGCATACAAACAAAACAACAACAACAACAAAAACATAAGAGGAGAAAGAACTGAGATGGAGAGAGATGAGAGAAAATGAGGAAGGAGAGGGGAACTATTAAATAAAATCTGAGAATTTAATGGAGAGTTAAAATGTCACTGAGAAAAGGACATGACTTCTTCCCTGTGCCAAAACAGAATACAATATCTGCTTGGTACCAACTGCTGTCTATTTTGGTTTAAATCTGTATTCTGCTTATAGTTTCCTATTATGTGTGTCTGATCCATAGCATGCGGAGCTATCATGAAGGCTTGTGAAGGTTCTGAAAGGGGGACCTGACTGTCGACTAGAAGAGGACATTTAAAGGATACATGCATCTCTGGTCTTTCCTTCTTGGTTTGCTGCCATGTGAATAAAGCCCTACTACACACTGCCACCACTGGCAGATCCATTCCCTTTGTTTTCCCTGCCATGATGGACTGGAATCTCTCCACATCCATGAGTCAAAATAGATCCTTCCTCTCTTGGGGTGTTTCTGTCTGGTATTTTGTCACAGCAATGCAGAGGGCTGCAATATTTGCAAAGAGAACACACAGGAGGGTCAATATTTTCCTTACTAAGTATTACAACATGTGGTCCTTCTGTGAAAATCAGTCCTTTGTTAGCAAACAGTGCATCTTAATTATTATCCTGACAACCTATAATCAAATCATTATTATGATGATTCGCCTTATGAATAACAAACACTTCACATTTTTGATAAGTTGGATGGAGATGGAGAAATAGGAACAGCTATTTAACAAAATAAAGCCAATTAGAGCATACAGAGAAGAGTTCCTGATTTGGGCTTGGTTAGAGTTATACCCTAAAGAGCAAAGTTAGGGCTGCAGAGATGGTCAGCAGGCACAAGAGCTTGCTATGCAAGGATGGGGGCCTACGATGGAATTTCTAGAATCCAAGAAATTCAGGCTGAAGCAGACAATCTCAGGAAGATGGGGGACAGAGGCAAGAGAATCCTGCAATACACAGTAGAATAACAATCAAGCGATCAAACCTCAAATAAGATGGAAGGTGAGGACCAAGAAATACCTAAGGTTGTGCTCTACCCTCTACACTAACTCCATGGCATGCTACACTCATGTTCACACGCATGAATGGGTGGGCGGGCATGACACACATACACTTTTATACACACATAAAGATAAATTAATTTTAAAATGAGTTGAGTTACTAATGTTTCTCCTAATTCAGAGAAACATTTTGGACTCCATAAAGATATCTAGGATTAACACCCCCTGTTGGTATCTGTGTGTGTTCATAATATTCTAAGTCATCAATGTCTCTCTACCATATTGGTCAAAGGATTTACTGTATGATTAACAATACTTCATCCTGCTCCAAGCATTTCAATACCCATTATATCATTAGACCCACATAGTCACTAGGGAGGAAACTGGGGGTCTGTCTGTGTCCAGGCTGAGGGGACAGAAGTCAGTGGAGCTTCCCAGGACATGTAGTGGGAAGGATTCCCATTTTTTTTCACATCATGTTGGGCTTGTTACAGTTGCTATTAAGCTCTAAGACACATTGACCCGTTCTTGCGCCTGAGCCATGAAAGTCTCAGTTGAGAGGCATGCAATGGTCTCCCACCGTCCTTTGCCAAGATCTGTAAATACATGAGAAGAAAACCCTTAAGATGTGTCTGTTACTTTGAGAGAGGAAGGCCCAGAAGGACCATAAGAAACTGGTTACCTGTTGTCGGTCTTTTTCCTGACCTCAGCAGCTAGTGAGTGTGTTCAAACACATCACTAAGATCTTTGTGTGTGTGTGTGTGTGTGTGTGTGTGTGTGTGTGTGTGTGTGAGCTGGAAGCTTGTAGATCTGTGAACATTCCTGTATCAAATTTACATTTCAATAGAAGTGGAATTAGGGGCTGGAGAGATCAGTCAGTAGTTGTGTGTGTGTGTGTGTGTGTGTGTGTGTGTGTGTACTGCTCTTTCAAAACACAACTTTGACCCACCACCCATGTTAGGCAGCTCACACCCACCTGTAACTCCAACTCTGGGAGTGATGCGCTCTTCTGGCATCCATGAGTAACTGCACTCACATATGTGTACACACAGTCAGACGCAATTAACAAAATTTTAAAGGGAGGCTTTTGTGTTTGTTTTGTTATCATTGTTTGCTTGCTAGATTTTTGGGGTTTTGTTGCTTTGGTTTGGTTTGGTGTTTTGGGTTTCTTTCTTTCTCTCTTTCTCTTTCTTTCTTTCTTTCTTTCTTTCTTTCTTTCTTTCTTTCCTTCCTTCCTTCCTTCCTTCTCTCTCTCTTTCTTTCTTTCTTTCTTTCTTTCTTTCTTTCTTTCTTTCTTTCTTTCTTTCTTTCTTTCTTAGATGCTAAAAATTAAGCCATGAACCTCCCACATGTAAGCTGTGTCCTCATCTCCTCCCAGGGACTTCTAGGCAGGTGCTCTACCACTAAGCCTCTCCCTCAGCCTCTGACTGAAGGATTCTAGGCAGGTGCTCTACAACTGAGCCACGCCCACAGCCAAGGATATTCCAGACAATCACTATAGCACTGAGCTACATCGCCAGCTCTCTTTTCAAGTTTGTTTTTCAACAGAGTCTAAGTTACCAAGAATGGCCTTATAGTCACTTTGTCACCAGCCTTGAAATTGTCACCACCCTCCTGCCTCAGCTTCCCAAGTGGCTGGAATGGTAGGTCTGTGTCAGTCAGTCGGCTGGGCACAAGTGGCTTTTTAAGGGGTAGGTAACTTTATAATCTCATACTTGCTTTTGAGTCTCATATTGTCCCTCAACTCCTTGAATTCTTTGTCTCTCCCTCACCAGGGCAAATTGCCCTACTTGTTAGAATTGTACCACAGCAAATGTTAGTAAATGATGTGCCTAGTGGTGGTGATTAAGTCAAATCAAACACATTTGTCACTGAAGCAATGGCCTCCAGCTGTTTATCTAGGAAATATAATTGAATACTAATGGGGTAAACACTACAACTTGCTAGCTTCTTTTTCACTAAAGGTATGGGCATTGAAATATAAACTGAGTGGTTAGAGAGGTGACTCGGTAGTTAAAAGCATGCACTACTTTTTCTAGAGAACCTGAGTTCAATTCCTAGCACCCCCACTGAACAGCACACAACTCTGTAACTCCACCTCTAGAGCATCTGACACCATCTTCTGAAATCTTTGGAGGCACTTGCATTCACACACACACACACACACAAACACACACACACACACTCATGCATACATATCTCCTGCACACTATAAAATAAACCTTGTAAAATAAGATAAAAATGGAAAATTTTAAACCCATGACAATCCTCTCAAGGAATTTAACAAAGGCATCAAAGATCAATTCATTGCCCCAGTATACCAAAGTACAATAAACACAGACACAATATTGGCATGGTGTCCTTTATAATCTATTTTCTCCCCAAATTTACTGTATTCACCATTTATAAAAGCACGTATCCTCCCACATCTTGTGTTGCATTTTTCCCAATTTGCACTTTCCAGAAATACGTGTCATAACTCTTACTGTTGAACCAATACATACAAGAAATAGCAGTCATCAACATATGGACAGAAGAAAACACTGAGATCTGAAAAACTGTTAGTTTGTTTTCTCAGAAATGGGGATCTCTTGTGGTCCAGTCTGGTTGAAATCACTGTGTAGCCAAGGATGACCTTGAACTTCAGACCTTCCTACCTTCCACCTCCCAGGGCTCAGACTGCAGGCATGCACCATTCCCAATTCTTGGTATGCTGGAGGTAGAGCCCAGGGCTTTGTGCAGGATAAGGCAACACTCTGTTTATTGAGCCACATCCTCAGACCTGAAAAGGCTTATTAAATGATACAAATAGCATACCTATAAAATAGCAGACAATGATACTGCAAATGGATGTAAAATAATCTAATAAAATTATATTTTAAGAAGCAATGCCTGATGATAATTGTCTTAGTTAGGGGTTCCATTGCCATGAAGACACAATATGACCAAGGACACTCTAATAAAGAACAATATTTAATGGGGATTGGCTTACAGTTTCAGAGATTTAGTCCATTATTGTCATGGCTGAAGCATGATAGCATCCAGGTAGACATGGTGCTGGAGGAGCAGAGAGTTCTGCATCTTCATCAGAAGGCAGCCGAAAGAGACTGTCTACCACAGGGAGCCAGGAAAAAGCTCTCTTCCACACTAGGCAGAGCTTGAGCACTAGGAGATCTCAGAGTCCATCTCCATAGTGACACACTTCTTCTCACAAGACTACACCTCCACCAAAAATGCCACATCTCCTAACAGTGCCATTTCCAATGGGCCAAGCATATTCAAACCACCACAATACCTGCAGTAGTTGTTAAATATCCTAGGTTGCCTCCAATTTGAACCAGAAGCTCAAGTCTCACACCATCTAGACATTTAGACGCCAGATGAGGTGTGACCCATACCTGTGATCTCAGAACTCAGGAAGTAGAGGTGGGAAAATTGAGAGTTCAAGGTCAGCCTGGGTAACAAGACAAGAGCCTGTCTCAGGAAACCAAGTGCTGGAGCTATCGTTCAAAAGTAGAGCAGGTACCTTCTTTGCTGAGTAGTAGTCCCCGCCTACCTCCAACTGGTAAGAAAGGTGTCTGTAAAGAAGCCAGCACCAGGAACAGAAAAAGAAAGGTTATTTTTACCACCAGAGACTTTGTTTCTTGAGCAAGAATTTGAGGTGAGGGATGAGGCTCAGTGGGTAGAGGGTTTGCTTGCCTAACATATATGAAGCCATTCCCAGCATATGTAAAGCAAGTGTGTGATACCTCTAATCCCAGCACTTGGGTCACAGTGAGTTCAAGCATGGGCTACATGAGATCCTTTAAACACACACACACATACACACACGCACACGCACGCGCGTGCCCGTGTGTGTGTGTGTGTGTGTGTGTGTGTGTGTGTGTGTGTGTGTATAATTTTCATTGAAATTAGAAACACAGAAATGTCATTGATAGGATCCTCCCTCTATCAAGTTATTCTTACCTTTCCCCTCCATATTTTCTGTTCAAATGTGGGTTTTTTTAAATTATTATTTGAGAATCACAAATATGCACAATGTGTTTTGATCAAGTCCACCCCTATTCCGGCTCCTCTAATTCCTCCTCTACCCTGTCACTTTCCCTCCCAACTTCTCCCCTCCCCCCACCACATCGAGTTCACTTAATGTTACCGAAAAACCAAATCTTGTCAGGCTCCATCTTAGAGAACTTAAACTAAGGTTAACAAACAGGTCAGTATGTAGCACCAGTTTCCAGGCTACCCTGCCCCCAAACAAAACCTGTTCCTAGCACCAGTTTCCAGGTTATCCCTCAACAGATCTGCACAAGCCTGCCTCTGACACTTCACTTCCTAACAACCACCAAGCAGGAGGAAAGCAGAAGGTAAGCTTATGGTTTGACTCCCAGAACCAGCCATTTATGTTAAAGACCATAATGGCCGCCCAGTCAGATGTGCACCAGGCTAGATACCCCTTTCTCGCCTCTGTAAATACTTGCCTAAAACCAAGCTCCGGGCTCCACCTTCCTGCTGTGTCAGCGTTGGCGGGGAGCCCAAGCTCAATCTTGAATAAAGAGATCCTAATGTGATTGCATTAGTTGGCTCCTTGGTGGTCTTTTGGAGTTCGAAAATGTTTCCTGGCACATTACCAATATGCGAATGTGTATGGTGCCATGTACAAGAGATGGAAGATGTGATAGTTATTCTTGGTTGTCAATTTGACCACATCTGGAATTCACTAAAATCTAAGTGGTTGGGTACACCTGTGAAGGATTTGGGGTTGTTTGTTTGTTTTGCTTTGTGTTTTAAGACAGATTTCTCTATGTAGCCCAAGCTGTCTTAGAACTCACCACGGAGATGAGACTGGCCTCAAACTCACAGAGATCTGCCTACCTCTGCCTTCTGAGTGCTTGGATGAAAGGTCTACATATGCCACTGTGCTGAGGGCTGGGTTTTTCTTAATTAAATCATTCGAAGCAGGAAGATTCATATTAAATCTAGATCTTTTGAGGTGGGAAGAGCCACCTTTCATCCGGGCCACACCTTCTGGTGGCAGCCTATATAAAAGACATGGAAGAGGGAAGCTTGTTCTCTTTCCTGCCTGTCCTCTCTTGGTGGCAAGACCATTCCTTCACTGGCATTAGAGTCTCCTTTTGGGGGGTTCTGGTGTATTACTGTTCTAGCATCATAGACTGAGCAACTCCTGGATCACGGGACCGTCCTTTGGTACACTGCCATTGTTGGACTAGCTGGATCACAGCCTGGAAGCCACTTTAATAAATTCCATAGACATATGTATTCATTCTATCAGTTGTTCCTCTGATCCCTGACCCCCGATTAACACGGATCGCCTCGCAGGGGCCATGTCTCTAAATAAAACTGGTTCTCCCTCCCTGGCAGCCATCAGTTGCCAATAGTTCCTCATCTAGAGGTGGGACATCACAAGCCCCTCACCCATCTGTGCTGGGGTTTTGTGTGGCTTGATTTGTACCAGTCTTGTTGAAAATTCTTTCTCCGTATACACAAAGGGTGGGGAAAGGGTACCAGGCTGCATGCTAGTGAGCAGTGTTCATTTGTCCTGGAGCATAGCCTAACAGAGTCGCCCTGTTACGCTCTTTGTTTTATGCTCTGTTCTGTTCCATAACACACACTTGTCTCGCTCATGCTTGGCAAGCACAGCAGAACCAAAGGGATTATATAGTCAGCATCTGGAAATATTCCACAATCATCACAGAGCATGCTCTAAGCCTCGGTCCTTCTCCTTCCTCTAACAAGCAGGTAACACAAGAACGAGAGCAGACTTGGAGTGCGCACCTGGAGCCAGCCCCCTCAAAGGGAGCCAGCTGGTTAATGGGAGTCCAGTGTTCTCAGGGAGGGTGACATGTGGAATGCAGCCCACATGTGACACGTAAGCAGGGAGACACTTGGAAAGACTTAGGTGAAAGGCTTTTAACACCACCAAGGGAAACATTCAGATTCTCAAACTCACAGACTCTGTGCCAGCATATAAAAACTGTAACTCCTAACCTTTAACTAGGCAGAGCCCAGTGGAGACCAAGCAATCAAGCAATGTGCTGGGCTCAGTGACATCATTGTCCCCATGGAAGATAGGGTGGACAGATTTCCTGCCTCTGCAGATTTCCGAGAGCATGGGAATGGGGACACCTAAGGACGTTGAAACCTGCCAAAAGGTCATTGCCACAGACAACACCTTAGCACTATGAGCCTTATTTTGTGTATATGTATGTGTGATATATGCACACATGAATGAGAGACTACACCTGCCTATGTGCTCTGTACCATATAAGATGACATTTGGAGGTCATTCTACCTTATCTTCTTGAGGCAGGATCTCATAAAACCTGGAACTACACTGACAGCCAACAACCTTCTAGGACCTTCATATATCCAATCACACACACACACACACACACACACACACACACACTGCGCTGATGTAACAGGCACAAACCAACACACCACCTTTTTATACGGGTGCTCAGGATTCAAACCCATGTCCTCATGTTTGTGTAACAAGAGCTCTTACTCCTAAGATATCTCCCCAGCCCTGTGAGCCTCAATTTCTGACCTGTATTGTAATGGCTCTTGGATGTCTAGGGGACTCGTATAAACTGAACTCATTGGTATTGCTAAAGATAGGGCTTACAGTGTTTAGTTATTGTTGTTGTTGTTATTTGCTGTGTGTGTTTCTGTTTCTGTGTGTGTGTGTGTGTGTGTCTGTGTGTCTGTGTCTGTGTCTGTGTCTGTCTGTGTCTGTGTCTGTGTCTGTGTCTGTGTCTGTGTCTGTGTCTGTGTCTGTGTCTGTGTCTGTGTCTGTGTCTGTGTCTGTGTGTCTGTGTGTCTGTGTGTGGCTGCATGGGGAGGCCAGGGGTCAATATCAGGTGTCTCTCAGTCACTTCCCACCATCTCCTTTTGAGACAGGGTCTGTCACTGAGCCTGAGGCTCCTAGCAAAGCCCTAGAAAGAAGCCTCCTCTTCTCCCCCCACTCCCACCCCCACCCCCACCCCCAACCCCACCCCCACCCCCACCCCCAGCCCCACCCCCACCCCCACCCCCAGCCCTGCGATTCCAAGCATGTGCCACATACCTGACCTTTACGGAGTGCTGGGGACCAGACCCAGGTCCTCATGCTTGTTCCGAAAGTGCTGTCTGTACAAGCTGAGCCATCCCAGCCTCTGTGTGTAGCTAACTGGGGGCAGTGCGAGTGAGTTGTTGCACACCCATTCAGAGCAATGGCTCCTCCACAAATATTGGTCTACAGATTCATCATCTACATCTCGCTCTGCCATCTGCGATAATACACGGGCATGATTTCTTCTTTACAGAGGATTTCATCATGCTAATATTCCATGGGAGGGCATTTTGCTGTAAATTAAAAGAGAGAGGGGGGAAAAAACCCGTAGGCCCATCTCCATGCTGAATCTATTAGCTCCACAGCCAGCTCTTTCCCAACTCAACTCCAGCTGACCCCTAGCCAGCACAGACCAGGCAAAGCCCTACCAAATCTGGGTGTCCAGTTCTCAGTGTTCAAATAAATAGAATTTTCCCTACCAAAGGAGAAGCCAAGACTGTACGATGCTTCTAAAATATGCACATGTGAGTCCAGGCCAAGTGCCGGCCATGCTCTGGCCCCAGTTAGGAGCTGGCGGCTGTGCAGGGGGAAAAAGCTCAAGCCAGGCAGATCGGGAGCTGGAGCCCCTTCTGCCTCTGCCACTTAGAAGCATCTAGAACACTGGGAGGTATGAGGCCTTGCGTCTTCACCTAGAAGCCGGTTGTGATGTTAGTTGGCTCTTTCTCATTTTCTAAAAAGGATTTATCGGTATTATTCGTATTTATGTATATGTCTGGGGGTGGGGTGCACATCTGTATGGGTGCCCACAGAGGCCAGAAGAGCGCATTGAATTCCCTGGAGCTGGAGTTGCAGGTTGTTGTGAGCCACCTCTGGTGCTGGAAACCAAACTCAGGCCCCTGGCAATGCTCTTAACCACTGAACCATCTCTTCAGTCCTATTAATTGCTCTTTTTTAAAAAAAGATTTATTTATTATTATATATGAGTACACTGTAGCTGTCTTCAGACACATCAGAAGAGGGTGTCAGATCTCATTATGGATGGTTGTGAGTTACCATGTGGTTGCTGGGATTTGAACTCAGGGCCTTTGGGAAAGCAGTCAGTGCTCTTAACCGCTGAGCCATCTCTCCAGCCTTAATTGCTCTTTTTAAAGGCAATATTCACACACACCTTCCCTCCCCCAGCTTTGAGCTACTAATCTACTCCACCCTCAGACTAGGAGATTTCACCCAGGAAAGCACATGCATGAGATTTCATTTCTCTCTCCCTATCCACGTCTCCCTCTATCTCTTCCCCAACCTCCGCCTTCACTCTTCCCCTCTCCCTTCCATCTCTCTCTCTCTCTCTCTCTCTCTCTCTCTCTCTCTCTCTCTCTCTCTCTCTCTCTCTCTCTCTTTCTGTCCCTCTTCCTCTCGCCCCTCCCCACCCCATGTGTGTGCGTGCAGGCATGCATGCACACCTGGGAGGGTCTTGGTTTTTGAGGTAGGATTTCTCACTGGGACCCGGATTAGAGATAGGCTGGGTAAACTGAAAGCCTCAGTGTTTCTTCTGTCTCTGTCTCCTAGCACCGAGATTACAAGCATGTGCTGGCTGCCACATAGGGCTCTCTGTTAAAGTATGGCTCTGGTTCTTCCTCCCAGCCTCATCCTCCCAGAAATAACACTCAGACTCAAAATATATTCACAAATACCTTGGCCATATAGTTAGGCTCTCCCCTGACTGGATATAACTTAAAATATCCAGTTTATTCTAGCCTACATTCTGCCATATGACTGGTTACCTGTGCTTAGGTACCATGTGTCTGTCTGGTCACATCTTTCCAGAGAATCTCCCTGCCTCCTTCTCTCCCAGAATTCTTTCTCTTCCCATGTCCCGCCTTCTATTTCCTGCCTAAGCCATCGGCCATAGACTTTCTAATTGACAGGTGACACATCCATACAATACACAAGATATTCTCTCTACAGCTCTCTCACACATGCTCTGGGTAAGTCTTCATGCATGATCAGCAAACACGTTAACTACTGAGGCATCTCCCTGCCCCCACCCTCTCTCATGCCTAAACGTGTGAGTGTTGGTGTGTGTGTGGCACAGCACTCTGGTGGAGGTCAGAGGACAACCTCAAATGTCAGCCCTCACCTTCCACTCTGTTCAAGACAGGGTCTGGTGCACATGGTTACACATGTCAGGCTAGCTAGCCCTTGAGCTTCCTGTCTCCACCTCCCATATCCTTGTAGGAGCGCTGAGATTTCCGTACATCCAGATTTACGTAGATTCTGCAGAGCCTAACTCAAGTTCTCACACTCAGATGGCAAACGCTTTGCAGACTGAGCCATCTCTCAATCCTGGGGTTTCATTTCTAAATTCTGTGACCCTCAACTTCTGCTGCGCTCACCTTGATCCTCTCTTGCCCATGTGATGCACAAAGAACATCAGTAGCTTAAAATTCAGCCTTGGATTCCCATCGCCGAAGCTCCCCTGCCTCTCCTCCTCTACCCCTATTTGGTATCTTCTTTGTGCCTGGCTCTCCCAAACCAGTGTCCACCTGAAGCCTCCCCTGTCCACATGAGTTGTTTTAGTACAACTCTTCATCACCTATTAAGTATTCTAGTCCCATCTTAGAGTGAAGGAGGCTACTTACTGTAAGCCCTCACCATGCCCCCTTCACCTATGGACATATAAGTAACCCCTCACCCATTATCTTAGGGTTTCTATTATTGTAATAAAACACCATGACCAAGAGCAACTTGGAGAGGAAAAGAGTTTATTTCAAGCTGTGCTTCCAAATAACAATCCATCCTTGGGGGAAGTCAGGGCAGGAACTCAAACAGGTCAGGAATCTGAAGCCAGGAACTGAAGCAGAGGCCATGGAGGAATGCTGTTTACTGGCTTGCCCTGCCTATACTATACAGGGCCATCAGGACAGGGGTGGTACCTTCCACAGTGAGTGACCTCCCACATCAAACATCTATCAAGACAATATGGCCACAGACTTGTAAACAGGCTAATCTTAGGCATTTTCTCAATTAAGATCCCCTTTTCCCAGGTACGTCTGAGTTTATTTCACATTAACAGGAACCATGAAGCACACCCGTGCTCCTGCACAGAAACCTTTCAGCCGTGCTCCCGTGAGTAATCCCTCACCCATGCTGCTGCAAATAACTGCTTGCCCACACTTCTGTGAGTAATTGCTCGCCCGTGTGCCCATGAATAACCCCTCGCCCATGCTTCGATAGTTCTATGGGCAACCCCTGGTTGATCCTCTTTGAGAGCAAACTTCTCAGTAAGGAAGTGAGAAAAAAAAGAAGGAAGAGAAAAAGAGAGGAATAAAGGAAAGAAGGAAAAAAGGGAGGGAGAGAGGGAGGGAGGGAGGGAGGGAGGGAGGGAGGGGCTTGAATAAGCTCAGCTTAGCAAGCCTTACCTGCATAGAATCGGTTATTTTTTTGTCGGTCACCAGTGCCCAGTCTGGAGTGAAATGGAAAAGTTAACTGAAAACTTCCCAAAGGTCCTGGATCTTAAGAATGCCACAGTTTGGGAAGGACTTCAATACATGAATAAGGGGTGCAAATACTTAGCCCACTGTAACTCTATCCCCCCACCAAAAACCCTTTCTAAGAAAAGATGGACAGAAGTGGAGAGAAAAGGAGAGTGAAGGGGGAATCACAGGAGGCGCAAAGTGGAGGAGGGCAATGTCCTGTCCCCTGCCTTGAAATAACAACATTTTTTATTTGTAATTTTATTAATTTAAAATTAATTTAGCATATTTAGTCATCGAGTGTGCATTTTCTCTCACGGGATTCTCAGATTAAATTTCCATATGATTAATCCTGTTTACAAACTCTGTTAAATTCCCTCAAGCATCTTATAATGTGTTTATAAATATTTCTCCAAAATAGTTGAAGCCTCTCAGAGGAAGATTTACAGATTTAACAAGAAAGGTCGCCAGGTCCTTCAACAACTTAAGGATCCAACCAGCCAAAGCAAGGAATGTAATGGCTCTGATTCCGGAATACTCCGTATTAGGGTGGCTGTGCTTCAAGGGGAATCTTTTCTTCCCTCCTCCCTTCTCCTCCTTTACCCCTGCTCTTCTTTTCTTTATTCCTCTGTCCGTTCCATTTTGCTTCCCTCTGTCCTTCTTTTCCTTACTTTCTTTCCCTTCATTCTTCTGTTCATCCTTTCTCTTCTTTCCTTCCTCCATCTCTTCCTCATCATCTTCCCCTCTCATTTCCTCCATCTCTTCCTCATCATCTTCCCCTCTCATTTCCTCCATCTCTTCCCCCCTCATTTCCTCCATCTCTTCCCCCTCTCATTTCCTCCATCTCTTCCCCCTCATTTCCTCCATCTCTTCCCCCTCTCATTTCCTCCATCTCTTCCCCCCTCATTTCCTCCATCTCTTCCCCCTCTCATTTCCTCCATCTCTTCCCCCTCTCATTTCCTCCATCTCTTCCCCCTCTCATTTCCTCCATCTCTTCCCCCTCATTTCCTCCATCTCTTCCCCTCTCATTTCCTCCATCTCTTCCCCCCTCATTTCCTCCATCTCTTCCCCCCTCATTTCCTCATCATCTTCCCCCTCTCATTTCCTCCATCTCTTCCCCCCCTCATTTCCTCCATCTCTTCCCCCTCTCATTTCCTCCATCTCTTCCCCCCTCATTTCCTCCATCTCTTCCCCTCTCATTTCTTCCATCTCTTCCCCCCTTCATTTCCTTCTTTTTTCCCCTCTCTCATTTCCTCCTTACTTCTCCCTTTCCTTGAATCTGATTTCCCTTCTCCCTCTTCTTTCTTCATCCTTCTCTCTCCTTCCTCTCCCCGTCTTTCCTCCTTCTTCTCTCCTTGTTTTCTCCTTCCTTCCTCTTTCCTTATGTTTTTCCTCTTTCCTTTCTCCCTTATTTACTTATACAAGGCAACATTTTTATGATTCCTATGCATTGTAGATTTCATTACAATTGCAATCCTGGCTGTTAATACGTTAAGTACTCCCACAGATCAAGCAAGGTAAACAAAAACTATAAAACATAACCAAACATAAAAAGGCATGAACTAGCCATACTGCAAATGTATTCATTAACACTAGAACTAGCAGAGTACCCATCTGTTGGGCATCAGGTAAAAGACAGAAGGCTGGGCATATGCCAGGCTTCATCGGTCAATTAGTTGCTTGCCTTGCAAACTTGAGGCCCTGACTTTGATCCCCAGAGCCCATGTAAAAATGTCAAATATCGTCACACAAAGTTGCAAACCCAGCACTGGGGAGCTGGAGGTGGAAGAGGGCTACTGACCAGATAGCCAGACAGATGAACATAATCAGTCATTTCTAAGCCAATGAAAGACCCTATCCTAAAGGAAGTAGACAATATTCCTAAAGATAACACCAAAGGTCATCCTCTGGCCTACACACACACACACACACACACACACACACACACACACCATCCACTGACACCAGGATGCAAGTATGCACTGCCACATACCTAAACATTCACCAAGGTATACATTCATGATTTTTTTTTCATATATGGGGACCAATTCTCTCAGCTCGACTGAATGACAGAGCTGACCCTCTCCTGGTCTTCATAGGTGATACAATAGATGTCCAAGACTTCATGTATGTCCTGTGTGTCCCTTCAGGCTCATGTCCTAGCTCTGAAAGTACCATGTTTCTTGAGGAAGAATGGGATGGAGGTTTAACTCCAAGCATGGCATTCAGCATTCTGTGTAGAGACACTACTAGGCTGTTGTTCCTGGCAGGATGCCTCTGACCATACCTTGCACATAATAGGTGCTCATTAAAAATAAATTGTGCCTGGAAGTCAAGCAGGGAGAGGCTACCCTGTAGTTTAAACACACACGTGAGCTCATGATTATTATCTCACACCACTCAGAGAATAAAGCCTGTGACAAACTGAAAATATACAGCTCATATCTCAAAAATGAATAAGAGATAGTTTATTCTGGAGCCAAATATGAGTGATCATGGCCAGGGAACACAGATTCAGGTTACCCCAAATATGTGGTGTCCGTTTCATAGAGGTTTTATGGAATAGGACGAAGAAAATCATGAATAAAGATGCTTTTTCAAATGCATTGGTATGTAGATCAGGCAGCCTCTGCTGATCCCTGCTATATTAATTATAATCAAGACCATCCCTGACAGACATGCCCACAGGCCAATCCAATTTTCATGATTCCTCCATGGAAGCCTTCCTCTCAGATGACACATCAAGTTGACAATTAAAGCTAACCCAGAAAAGGTCTGTTTCTAAATTCCAAAAGGATTTACCCAATACTCACAAGAATATTAGGTCGTACACAAAGATGACCATGAAGGGTTACATAGGAGTTTAAATACTCCAAGATAATGAGATTCTAGACCTGCAACATTCCAACTTCTTCATCACCAAACCATCACTTTGCCATCCATATTTATTTTGAAACATAGCCCCACTTCATGGCCCTAGCTAGGCTGAAACTCCCTATGTAAGTCAAAGTGGTCTGGAACACACAGACATCTCCCTGCCTCTGCCTTCTGAGTGCTGGGGTTAAAGGTGTACACCACCATGCCTAGCTTCATCAAAAGTTCTAACCAGTCCACCAGATTTTGTAGAAGGTTCAAATGATATAGAATGGGTTTCTTTCTGGGAACTTTAGTTTATGGAGCAGGGCAGGGGGTGGGGGGTACTGCAAAATGAAGACAGCAAAATACTGAGCAGGAACTCTCTGACACGAGCTTATTGAGGATTTGATCACATCTACTCAACATGTCCTCTTCTACCCTATAAACCTCAGCCCGTGAGCAGATGGACGGGCTCTGATTCTTACAGAGGCCCACTCTCTGCTGTCTTTTTTCCCAAACAAAGGTCTGAGCTGATGGTAAGTCCCTGGTTCCCTCGTCCATCTGTCTGTCCTCTGGTTGAATTTTCATAGCCCAGGAGAACTTCAACCCACTCCTGGAACTCTCTACCCTTCTCCTCACTTGAACTCATGCATAACCTTTGCTCCACTAAAGCTTGCCCATAAAATGAGCTACCCACCAAATAAATAAATAAATAAAATAAAATTTAAAAATCCCACAGTGCTACTCAGCCCTAACCAGCACTTGATTCTTAGTGCCTACAAACCCTTGGGAATAAAACTTCCAAGTTCCTGAATTGTGGGTGTCGCTCGACTGGTAAAGCACTGGCCCCGAATGCAGAAAGCCTTGAGTTCTACTCCCTGCACTGCAGAAACCAGTTATCCCAGCACTTGAAAGGTAGACGCAGGAGGACCAGCAGTCCAAGGTCATCCGCAGCTACATAACAAGTTAACAAAACAAACCTAACAAAATAAAATAAAAATTTTAAACATGGGTTAAAATGATATCTCTGTGGTTAAGAGCGCATACTGTTCTTGCAGTGGACCAGAGTTCAGTTCCTAGCACCCATACCAGACAACTCACAGTCCCCTGTTAACTCCAGCCCTAGGGGATCTGCCACTGTCTTCGGGATTTATAGGCATTTGCATTCACACACATCGACACACAGAGACACACAATTAAAAATAAGATCATTCCTTTTTAATAAATAAATAAATAAATCCTCTCCAATTTGTTACTTTGTCCTATGTCCCCGTTTCTCAGTCCTCTCTGAGAGTGGCAAGAAGGAGAGACGTGACTTTACCCAGCTGGTAAAAGACATTGGTGGATCCCAATGCTGTTTAGGGGCTCTTTGTTCTGTTTGGGGGCCCTTTGCTTTCTATCTCCTATTTAGAATTCTCCTACACCCAGGGAGGCCAATTCTAGGTAGCCAAGGGCACATAGGGAGCAAAAAGGGAAATAAAGGCGCAAAGACACCCCATGGAGCCAATCAGTGAGGTGAAACCGAACTCCACAAACTTCTCTGTGGGTCCCTGATGCTGAAATTGAGAGCTTTGATCAGTTATGGAGGGACCCACCTGGGACCTCTGTAGGGGAACTCCAGCACTCTTGGTGGTTGTTATTTTGGTTTTTGGTTTTTCTGAGACAGGGAATCCCTGGCTGTTTTAAAACTGCTCTCAGTAGCTCAACCCTGTCTGGAACTCAGAGATCCTCCTGCCTCTGGCTTCCAAATGCTGGGATTAAAGGATGCACCACTCCACAGCAACTCTGGCATTCTTAAGGAAATGAGCGGTAACTATAACGCTATTGGCCTAAAACAGCCTTTGTCTGAGAAATAAGCCTTCTAACAAAAGCAAGCCTGGCGTCATTTGCTCTAATTTTTTTTTCTGTTGCTGTGATAAAACACTCTGAGCAAAAGTAATTTATTTACCAAGGGTTAAAAAAAAATAGTTTATTTAGTTTACACTTCCAGGAAAAGAGATGGTCACTGAAGGAAGTTAGGACCGGAACTCAAGAAAGAACCTGAAATAGAAATCTTGGAGGAAGGTTGCTTACCAGCTTGCTCAGTGTGATGCTTAGCTGGCTTTCTCAAATAGCCCAGGACAGCCTGTCTAGGATTAGCGTTGCCCACAGTGGGCGGTGCCCTCCACCCTTTCTCCTCAATTAACAGTCAAGACAATCCACCGTAGGCCTGGCTGACCTGAGACATCACTCAGTTGAGACTCCATTTTCAGGAGGCTCTAGGTTAAGTGGACATGTAAAACTAAGGACTATAGCTTTATTCTGAAATGGATGATCTCTGTCCGGGAACAACAGGGCTCTTTTCCTGGGTGGCCTCTGCACCTGCAGGGTATAAAAAACAGGAAATGCTCAGAAAATCTGCTTATGGTGTTTAGGAAATCAGCCCCTCCCAGCCCTACCCACACCCCACGCCACCTCTACCCAAGACCGGCACACCCAGACACATCCCCACCCCACCCCCAACTCCCCACTCTAGCTCCAGCCCCGCCTTGAAGACAAACGTTCCAGGTGTTAGTTCTTCTGTGAAGGGAAGGTGACTAGGTGAGTCTGAGAAGGTATAATTACAGCACGAGCATCTCCAGTTCTGATACGCCCAAGGCTTTCTGTGCCAAGCGCACCCCTGAAAGAACCTTTGCCACCGCTGCCATCAAAACTACCAGCAGGGGAGCGCCCCTGTTATTAAATACTGCTCAGCTTCTGTGCCCTGGAAGCATAATCGGATGTGGTGAGCCTGGAGAAGGAGGCCTTTCAACAGCAGGATGAGGGAGAAAACAGAGGGAGGGGATGGAGGGAAACATACAAATGAGGTGTAAAAATTTGATTAGAAACCTGGGAATGGGAGAAAAACTGGTAGGTGAGGTAGAGAGACCTTGGAGCACCAGCTCTCTCCCTGTGCTCTCTCTCCCTTCTCCCTTTCACTCTTGCTCTCCCTCCCTCTCTCCCTCCTTCCCTCTCCTTCCCCTCCGTGTGTGTGTGTGTGTGTGTGTGTGTGTGTGTGTGTGTGTGTGTGTGTGTGCGCGCGCGCGCGCGCGCGTGTACGTGTTCGAATGTGTAGGCCAGAGGACAATCTCCAGGCTTGTTCTTCATGTGCCAGCGACCTTGTTTTTTGAGGCAGGCCTGCTTTCCCCCTTGGAAGGTGTTTTTCTAATAAATTGTGGCTCTCCGGGTTCTTGCTGAAGGATACAAGAACTTGAATTCCCCTCCAGAGCCTGGTATTCATCATTTTCCTTCTCTATCTCTCTCTCTCTCTCTTGTCTCTCATCTTTATAAAATACCCCAACAACAAGCAATATAGAGGAAAGGAGTTTTTCAGCTTACAACTCCAGATTCCAGTACTTCATGATGGAGAAGTCAAGGCAGGAACAGGTCATCACCGTCAAGATGGGAGAAACACATGCACCTGCACCTGCAACCTGCCAACCTGCTCAGCTGGCTTTCTTCACTATTAGAAAGTTTACGGCCCAGCCTAAGGAATGGAGTCTCCCATAGTGGACTGGGTCAATTCACAATCAGAAAAATCCCCCCACAGGTATGTCCATGGGCCAACCTGATCCAGATAAGTCCTAAATTAAGGCTCTTCCCACATGCTTCTAGGTTGCAGGAGGTTAACATTTAAAACTAATATCACACACATGCCACTATCACTAAGGCTAAGAGAACATTACAGCAAATGCCTGATGGTTCTTTCCAGAAACTTGAACTGAATGTGGAAGGCTGGGGGCCTTTAAAGAACTCTTCCTTCCAGGGAGAAAAAAGTGAATACAAAAAGAGAGGTTGAGATATGGGTAATGGTAGCCCCACAGTCCCCTGAATCTCAGAGCAACTGGGTAACATTTCTCTCCAAGCTCTTGCCCCATTTTCTTAAGCGTGATTCTTGGCTGAAGTTAAATTTATCTCCTGTCCTCAGTGTAGGTTAAGGAACATTGTAACACAGGCCACATCTGCTTTAAATTTCTCTAAACCCCACTGAGTGAAAAAAAAAAAGTATTTAGTTTTCATGGAACCAGAATCTTTTACACTTTGGAAACCCTGTGTTAGTTAATCTGTTGTTAACTTGATGTGACCTAGAATCACCTGGGAGATGGGCCTCCAAGCATCCTTGTGGGAAAATGTTTCATTAGGTTAATTGAGAATGAGGAGGCCTGTCCATTGTGGGCAGCGCCATTCCCTCATCTAGGACCCTAGACTGTATAAAAAGGAATAAGTGAGTCACGTACAGACATTCATCTTTCTGATTTCTGTGGACACAACATAACCAGCTCTCTCTCAAGCTCCTGCAGTCACTACTTCCCCAGCCTGGTAAACTACACCCAAGACCCATGAGCCAAAACTGCACCCTTTCTCCCTTGAGTTGCTTTTGTCAGAGTCATTGTCACAGCAAATAAAAAGTAGGATACATTGTTTGGAAAAATAAATCTAGTATTATAAACACCGGATTCAGTACAAAGTGAATATTCCTTCAGAATCAAGGTCCTCAGAGCAAATTATAGATTTTGAAAACAAAACTAGAAAAGGACACAGACTTTTATTAATGAATGGACTCGTGTCCCTTTTTAATGCTTTGTGTGGTTTTGCTGTGGTTGTTGTTCCGTGTATTTTGTTGTTACTCTTGTTACCATTGTTGTAGTTGTTGAGATTGTTTGGTTCTGTTGTTACCATTCTCTTCTGGAGTTTGTTGTTGTTGTTGTTGTTGTTGTTATTTTGTGTCATTGTTGTTACTCTGGTTATTTTTAGGGTAGTGTTATTGTTTACTGTTGGGCAGTGGGTGATGGTAGTGGTTATTACTGTTGTTTGTGGGGTTGTTATTATTTCTGTCTTGTGGTTGTTTGTGCCAGGCTGATGGCTGAAGCCAGGACCTTTCCCGTGCCAAACAAGCATCCTACAGCTGAGCTACAAGCCTAGCTCTTTTTCTAAGGCTTTTTAGCCTCCAATTTCTCAGCCATGTAATCTTTGATTGCCTTTTGATGCGCTGAGAATTTTGTAATACCATTTTTGATAGCAAACATGGTTGACCAAATTTGTTTTGAATTACTGGGAGTTTAGAGATGTTGATTTGAGCATCAAAACTTGTTCATAGTAATGTTGTTTATCGAGTTCTTTCCTTTGATAGCTGTAAGATTTGGATGCATTTTCTTGTGCAAGGACTAATCTCAAATACTATAACTTGATTACTCTGTGTAATTGGGAAATAAACAGAACATTTTCCTGGTTGCATGCACCACTCAACATGCTGTGACACCAGATGTGGGAGGACAGGATTTCCCCACATACCAACCAAATGACACACCAAGGAACCCACCAGCCAGCTGTCCTGTGATGCCATTCGTCTTGGACATGATCTCCTTGTCACAGTGTCTGATCCCAGAAATCCAGTGTCTGAGCTCACAACTGGTTTTCATGTTAGACGTCAGTCCCAAGCCCAGGTTGTGTCCTGTCCCTCTGACCTACCAGCTCTAAATCAGGGATTCCCAGAGTCTATTTCTTGGGTCCATTAATTTGTAGGGTAACTCACATCTCAAGGCAACATTACTTGCATCCATCTATATATTATCAAGGATATTCCCTTAGATACAAATGAACACCTAGAAAGTATGAATGCATAGGGTCTTTATGGGGAAATGGGTGGGGATTCCACATCCTCTCCAGACCATCTCCTACAGTGAGGCTCTTGTTCCTAAAGGCTACACACAAAATACCTCCAACATCTAGAAAGCAAGTGTTCAAGCATGTGAGCCAGTGGAGGAGCCGTTCACACTTACGCCATGGCATTCTTTTATGCCTTGGGTATCATCTCAGGTTGACCTTAAACTATTCCTCCTACCTCAGCTTCCTAAGTGTTCCTTTTAAGTTTTTAAAATGATGTACATGGGGGTGTTAGGTGCATTCTGGTAAATTCTGGTGCTGGTAGAAAGCAGAGACATCAAATCACCTGTACAGGAGATTGTCATACACCTGACTTGAGTACTGAGACCCAACCTCAAGTGCTCTGAAAGAGCAATATGCACTCTTAACTTCTGAGCTGTTCTTCCAAAGTTTATTTATGTGTATGTGTGTCAGTACTCATGCCTGTGTGAGTTTATGTGCACCATGTGTCTATAGAGACCAGGGGACATTGGATTCACCTGATGTGGGTGCTGATAACCGGATGCTGATAACCGAACCCTTGTCCTCTGAAAGAACGCTGCTCTTCTTAGCTGCTGAGTCATTTCTCCAGTCCTACCTTTTGAGTTTTCATGGAGGCTTCATTACAAAGGCGTGATGGGAAACCTCACCAGCCCTGAGTGTTTGCGATGCATGCATGGAGCCCCACGTTCAATCCTTAGCACTCATCACTTAGCACTGCATACATAGGGTGGGATTATAATCCCAGCACTTTCATGGTAGAGGCAGGAGGATAGAAGTTCAGGATAATCAAGAAAGAAAGATGACTCCGTGGTTATGAGTATGATCGTATGATCTGCTCTTGCAGAAGACTCAAGTTTGGTTCCCAGCACCCAAATCTGGCAGCTCACAACTGCCTGTAACTCCAGCTCCAGGGATTTTTTTTTTTTTTTTTTTTTTTTTTTTTGAGACAGGGTTTCTCTGTATAGCCCTGGCTGTCCTGGAACTCACTCTGTAGACCAGGCTGGCCTCAAACTCAGAAATCCACCTAACTCTGCCTCCCAATTGCTGGCATTAAAGGCATGCACCACCACAGCCTGGCTGTTCCAGGGATTCTAATGCCTTGTCTGGCCTTTTAGGACCCCTGCACTCAGCCACACATAGATTCACACATATACGCAAAATTTTGTAAAATAATAAAAATAATTATTTTTTTACAAAAAGTTTAAGGTTATCCCTTGGCTCCATTGTAACTTTGAGGGCCAGTGTGAGCTATATGTTTCCCTGTTTCAAAGCAAACAAACCGTGTGTGTGTGTGTGTGTCTGTGTGTGTGTGTGTGTGTGTGTGTGTGTGTGTGTGTGTTTGGATAAATACGTTTTCTTCAGGTTTCAGAAGCCAACCTGAGCTCTGAGAACACAAGACATTCCTCACAAACATCAGGGTCCTTTAAGGCTGCCTTCCTCACTTATAACCCAGGCTATCAGGTCCAGCTCAGAGCAGTATGCTGAGAACTGGGCACAGGACATGCACAATGAACCTTCTACCTTGTTCATTCCAGATTCTCTGTCTCGATTAATCCAGGCCATGGTTGCCTGATTGTGCCGGTGCCATTCTTTCTCTTGTTGGCAAACGTCGTGTGATGTTGATGCATACTGAGCTTATTATAGCCAACTCAAATCGTTTAATTTTCACACATTACTAAACTGATTCTTTCCCAGGCTGGAACTGAGCAGTTGAAGGTACAACTATACAGCTCTATATAGATTCCAGTTAAATTCCATGTCTGTCTCTCCCTCTCCCTCTCCCTCTCCCTCTCCCTCTCCCTCTCCCTCTCCCTCTCCCTCTCCCTCTCCCTCTCCCTCTCCCTCTCCCTCTCCCTCTCCCTCTCCCTCTCCCTCTCCCTCTCCCTCTCCTGCATGTGTATGTGTGTGTGTGTGTGTGTGTGTGTGTGTGTGTGAAGGGCTGTAGGGCAAAGGTCAATGTCAAGTGTTTTACTCAATGACTCTGTCTTACTTTGTAAAGATTTTACTATTTGTCCGGTAGTGGCACTTACTCCCAGCCACCTAGGGAGTCATAGGCAAGTAGATCTCTGTGCGTTCAAGGCCAGCCTGGTCTAAAGAGTGAGTTCCAGGACAGCCAGGTTTACACACAGAGAAATCCTATTCCACAAATCCATATATGTGTTGTAGGCCTGAGTTCCACCTGGGCAGACAAAACTCAGGGCCACTAGGCCACATTCCATCCCCTCCACCATGGTGGTACCAGGCTTGCTGAATGCTGACACCTGCTAAAGGGAGGCAGAAGGCAGCCTAAGATGGGGGCCCCAGCCTGGGTGAGAAATGGCATAGGCCGAGGCCAAAGCAATGAACCCGGGGTGGAGGCAGGGAAAGACATTCCAGCTTAGTTCAGGGGTGAGTGTCCCAAGCATGGCGGGGCCTTCTTAGGTGGAGTGGCTTGATAACAAAGGCTTCCCCCATGGCAGTTCCAGATGAGACAGCCCTTTCTTGTCCAAACTGTTTATTCATCATGAAAATGGTACATCAAATTTACTCAGGGTGGACCAGAGATTAAATACCTTTTGCAGGAAGGTATGTTTGGGAAAGGAAGCTTATTGGCTGAACCCTCAGGGCAGCCCATCTAGATACCTCATTAGCATGGAGAACTCTGGGCTCTAAGCTACCTGACTAGTTGTCACAGCCCTCATGTGGGGTATTGTGGTCACGTGCTCCAGTCACGTGCTCCAGTCACATGCTCCAGGACAGGACCCTGGTCCGGAGCAGATACAAAAGCCTACTGTTCTCAATTATGAGAATTGCTGGGGCTTCTTAATCTGCTCGACCTTCCCAGATTTTTGTCTGCTGGCACGGGTCCACTTGTCTCACAGTGTGTGTGTGTGTGTGTGTGTGTGTGTGTGTGTATCACGAGCACAGGCGTGCATGTGTGTATGTATGCCATAGCATAGTTGTAAATGCCAGAGGACAGCTTGCAGGCATCAGTTCTCTCCTTTCACCTCGTGGGCTCTAAAGATCAAACTCAGGTTGTCAAAGTTGAGAGAGGCACTCTTACCCACTAAACCACCTTACCAGCCCCAGTCTCTTTTGTTGGAATTCATTGTTTTCTTCTTTTATCCTGCTGGCCCTTACTTCTTTTTCTATAATCTTAAGGACACTAGCTTCAGCACATCTCACCTGTTCATATGACCCACAGCTCTCTCCAGAGAACAGGATGCCTTTGGACACAGAAGACTACGTCTCCCAGAGTCTCCTAAGAGCATTTATCCTGGAATATATTTAAACACAACTCCTAATGTTACCATGATAATTTACATTCAATGTGGAACCAGAAGGTTTACAAGTCTCTTTCTTGTGAAATTTAATTTCACAAACAAACTGTCAAGGGAAAAACATTAAAATTCTCCTTTATGAAAAAAAAAACATGAATTTTAATTCTCAGAGCCCCCATCCACACCCAAGACATTTGGCCCAGAAAATGACATGAAAACACTCTTCATTGGAACCCTCTGAAACATGGATAATATGATCCCAGGATGCTAAAAGCCTTCCTTTTTATTAGGTGCAAGGAGGGAGCTACACCCTTGGTCCCGAGGTAGCATGAGTGACCTCTGTGATCACTCAATATGATGCTTAGTTTGGTCAACTGGACTGTCTTAGCTAGTTTTTTATTGCTGTGATAAAACACCATGACCATGGCCACTTACGGATGCAACAGTTTGGGAATTGCAGTTCTGGGGACTGGAGCACATGTGTGCAGAGGTAGCAGACAGCAGGTAGCTGGAGCAGCAGCTCAGATCTCTCATCTCTCACAAATCACAAAGAAGCAGAAAGAGTACCCCAGCAATGACACACCTCCTCCGGCAAGGCCACACCTACTAAGCCTACTCAAAGGGCAACCAACTGGAGCCAATTATTGAAATGTCAGAGACTTACAGGGTACATCTCAGGCAAACCATCACGTGGACACCCTCCAGAATCACCGGAGAAGATAGTCTCAACGAAAGTTTGTCCAGATCTGTTTGAGCTGTTGGTATGCTTATAGGGGAATGTTTTGATTATACTAATTGATGTGATAGAAAGACCCAGGCTATTGTGGGTATCACTGTCCTCTGTTTGGGGGCCCTGAACTGTGCTAGAGTAGACAAGGCAACCTGAGTAATACATAGCAATGCAGTAATTTCTCCCTGTTTTTCACTGTGGATGTGACACCTTGATTTCCCTGCTACAAAGGACCAACCTGGAATTTTGAGGTACGATAAACTCTCTCCCTCTACATTGCTTTTTGCCAGGGTATTTTCTTATAGTAACAAACAGGAATGAAACTAGGACTCTCAGGATATATATATTCTTTTCTCAAAGTCCAGCACTTTGTCTGCCTCCAGACAGCCATATCAGAGTTGAGACAGAATGAAGCATCAAACTTAGGAATGGAAATTAAATTCAACAGGTGTGCTCATGACCATCCTGAAAGAAAAAAAAAAGTTCTAAAGAGAAACATTTGGAAAGAGAGAGAGAGAGACAGAGAGAGACTTGAGCCCCTCCCTTTAGCTATCAGAGTACTGAAACAATGGCAACCCCACCCCCACCCCCAAGAGAATGGAATTTCTTTGGGGCATCTCGTGCTGGGAGAAAGAAGAGGCTGGAGCCCAGAAAGGGTTCTTGACTCCTTGAAAAGATTTTACAGAGTTCTGCTAATGGAAGGCATTTTTATTTGTATGCTTGAGTGTTGTTTTGTGATTGGTCTTTTTGAAACAGGATCTCATGTAGCCCAGGCTAGATTGGAACTTGATATGTAGTTAAGGCTGGCCTTGAACTCCCCTCCCACGTGCTGTGACTGCGCACTCCTGAAGGCAGCTCTTGACCTGCACATGTACACAATGCACTTGCTCTCATCTCACTAGAGCATCAATAGCACTATTTGCGTCCCTTGCATAATTATTTTCTCCCAGGAAAACAATTAGAATTTAATGAATTTTTTAGCAATTACAAATTCACTAGTTGATAATAAACACTTAATTTTTTTTTTTTAACAAACACTAAAACATTCAGAAACACCTCCTCTGGGAATTGTTGTGATCTTTAGAAATATGATTGTGAATCAAATTACCAATTCCAACAAAATTGGAAGGAGGGGTGTGTGCATTTGAAGAAAACCAACTCTGGATATTTGGCGACCACTCTGTATTCTCAAGTAAACATTGTACTCTTGTCAATGATTCCTATCTCGTCATTGAAGCAGGCCTTGTTGGCTAAGTGCTTTTCATAATTTCAAGTTTTTCACTGACTAGGGCTGGCCCCCAGCCAGGATATTTCCACTAAGAGTGTGTTATTCAGAGCCGGAAAGATGGCTCAGCAGTTAGGAGCACACTCGAAGTTCTTGCTGAGTATCTGAGTTTGGTTCCCAGTACCCATGGAAGATGGCTCACAACCATCTGGATCTCCAGATAGAGGGATCTGACCCCTTCTTCCACTGGTAACTGCACTCATGTGCACACAGACAAGCACACATACACATTGTTAGAGGAAAAAAGAGAGAGAGAGAGAGAAAGAAATATATTTTCAAGTTTACTGTTCTGTCACTCTTTAAAGCCCTATGAAGACTGATAGTTAAATTCTATCTACAGAATGTTTTACAAAACTTTAACTGCTTAAGCTAGAGAGATGGCTCAGTGGTTAAGGGGACTGACTGCTCTTTCTAGAGTACCTGGGTTCAAATTCTAGCACTCACATGGGAGCCTCCAACTGTCAGTAAATCCAAGATCTAACACCTTCATACAGACATGCATGTAGGCAAAATACCAATGTTCATAAAATGCAAATAAATAAGTTAAAAAATAAATTAAAAAAAAAACAAACTACAACTGCTCTCTCCACCTATAGAATTTTTTGTCATTTTTCTTTATTTTAAAGGTTTGTTTTTATTTCTGTATATGTTCATGTGTATCTCTGTGTGTGTGCACCACACACATATAGGGTCCCTTGGAGGACAGAAGAATGCATTAGATACCCTGGGACTGGAGTTACAGGGAGCTGGGAGCTGCCCAACATGGGTGCTGGGAATAGAACATAGCAGCAGGTATTAGCCTCTGTGCCATCTCTGTAGCCCCTTGGCCTTATTTTTCTAACGAAAATAATCTACTGATCCTGTTCACCAGAGGAACATGTACTGCAAAGCATTACCCCAGTGGCATCTAATTTGGATTCTGTTTGCTTTGTAACACTCCTCATTGGCAGTTGAGTAAGATCTAAAATGCAGAGTCCTCTTATCCTATCTGCAGGGTCCTATCTTAGGTCAAGAGGAACAAGAAAACAGTAAGTATTTATTATACGTCCAAATAGGTGTGGAAGGCTGGGAAGATATCTCAGCCAGCAAAGTTCTTGCCATATAAGGCCAGAGTTTGATCCCCAGAATGCATGTAATCAAAGCCAAGTGTTACAGGGAACCCTTGTAATTCTGGAGCTGGGGAGGGAGAGGGGATCCCTGGGGCTCTCTGACCAGATAGTCTATTTAGATCAGTGAGTTCCCCTTTCTGAAAAATAAGATGGAATACACCTGAGGAAGGCCACTCAAGATTGACAGCTTGCTATACATACACATACACACACACACACACACACACACACACACACACACACACACACACACATGCATACACATATTCACAACACATACACACACTACATGTTAAGCACCTTTCTGAGTAGCTTTTAAGTCTTTGCCCTTAAACACTTAACAAGAAAAATAAGACCAAGGATAAAACCAGGGTGTGAAGTTGACCCCCTGCAATATGACCTACCTTCTCAAAGAACAGCATACATGTGACCTAAATTAGCCAGCATGACACATGGCTTGTGTGGCCTTGCTCAGACAGATAAAGCTGATAAATCCAATTCCTATCAGAACTAAAGTGAAAAGGCATAGAAGTTTTAGACAACAGGGGTAGGCAAGCACTAGACATAAAAGGTCATACACACATATGAATGGAGGCAGATTGTTCTTGAAGTATACTGGAGGGGACTGCATGTTCTGCCAGGAAAGGACTAAATAGGATCAATGAATTCACCATAATCTGCAACTTATTAAAGCATATGTGGGAGAGGGTCTCCATTTGGGAGAAATACTTTCTACAGTTAAGGTAAATTTCTTTATGAACAGTCCAATGCATGTCATTCATTCCATTCAAAGGAGGGCAGTCCTGAGTGGGCTGGTGTACAGTTCAGCAGTTGGACACTTACCTAGAATTCTCTTGGATAGGGTCATGACCCAGCAGTAAAGTACCTGCCTAGAACCCCACAGCAGTGGAATTGGAGTGTGATAGAGCACCTGCCTGAAATCCCCCAGACAGGATCTGAAGAAACTAGAGTGCTTGCTTAGAATCTCTGAGTGAGGGGTTCGGCTCAGTGGAATAGCATTAGCCTGGCATGCAAAAGAATGCTTAGTTCTATCCCAACAGCACAAAAAACTGAAAAAGCAAAATAGGTTGTAATTCCTGTATTGTATCACTGTTATGGTAAAGAATAAGAAAGGCACTGTGTGTGTGTGTGTGTGTGTGTGTGTGTGTGTGTGTGTACACGCATGTGTGTGTAAAGAGAGTAAGACAGACAGGGAAAAGAACCAGTTACCACACAGTCTAGAAAGCCTAAGATAAACATTAGTTCATTCTTGTTTAAAACCATTCTGTTGAAAGATCACACATTCACAGTATTTATGTATAACAGGTAGCCCATGCCTCCCTAGGACAGAAGCTCTGGCCTAGCTCATCATTCTCCCAACGAAAGACAAAAGGTACCCAAGGTGTATTCATTGACCCACTAAAGCTATCCACTGAACCCTTTTTAGACTATGCACATATATGAAATCCAAAGACCCAATGCTTCCCATTAGTAATCTGTACATTTAACTTCAGTAGTTGCTTCCAGCCTGTGTGAAAATGTCTCACCATGTCCGTTGCTGTTCTCCCTGCAACCCCCAACCCCCCCCCCCCCACACACCCGTGAATTTAGTCCAAAGGTTTCTTCATCAGGGAGGAGAGAAAGGTAGGATTTAGAGCAGTAGTTCTCAACCTGTGGTCACAACCCCTTTGGGGGTCACCTGTCAGATATCCTGTATATCAGATATTTACATTACAATTCATAACAGAAGCAAAATTATATGTCTAAAGTAGCATTGGAAATAAGTTTATGGTTGGAGGTCACCTCAACAGGAAGAACTGTATTAAAGGGTCCCAGCATTAGGAAGGTTGAGAACCAGTGCTGTGGACGAACTGGAGATTTAATTAGCTGTTAGCTTATCAGTCTTTGAAAGAGGAAGTCTCAATTTGCCAGGTGTGGTGAGAGAGGGCAGAGTAGAAGCAGAGGACAATATTCCAATTTGTACCAACACAGCATCTGCATGTAAACCTTGTCTGAATCAGCCAATCAAATCATAGACTCCTCATTCTGAGGCCCTTCCACAAAGAGCCATGGAACAAATGATACAAGAATCTCTCCAGACGGTATCAAATCCTTCAGTTCATTCAGTAACCACATATTGTTGAACAGAAATGTGTATATAGTTATGCATATAGAATGTGTATGTGAATATATATGTGTGTATGAATACTATGTGTGTGCATATATGTGTGTATATGTGTGTGTATATATGTGTGTGTATATGTGTGTATATATGTGTGTATATATGTGTGTATATATGTGTGTATACACACACACACACACACACACACACACACACACACACACACACACACACACATATGGAATTGCCATGCTTTTGAAATATTAGATGCCCTGAAAAAGAAATAGACCTAGTTTGAGCAGAGTTACAAATATAATTATAACTAACCAGAGTCTTACAAATAAATTAGAACTTGGTTTCTAATTTAGTTATCTCAGGTGAATTTCTTGTTTTGTTTGTTTATTTAGTTTGGCTGTTTTGCTGAGACAGGGCCTTTTTCTGTATCCCAGGCTGGTAATCTTCCTGCCTCATTCTCCTAAATGCTAGCATCGCAGGTGTGAGCTCCCCTGCTCAGCTTTCTGTCATCCCAACACTTCAGAGGTAAAAATCAGAATCACCCCAAGTAGCCCAGAGCACACAAGCCCTTCCAACCACTTGCTTCATCTCTATCCATGGGTGGGTTATGTGATTAAGTCTGCTTCCTTTTCTTCAAGGAGTTTTGGGGACTGATGTGTGTACTGAAGGAGTTGGGGAAGGTGTCTGTCTAACTGGGGTTTAAAGTTTGGACTGGTATTTACTTGGAAGGAAGAAAAATGGAGGAAGAAAGGAAGAGGGTGATGGAGAGGAAAAAAGGGGAAGGAGAGAGGAGAGAGGGACAGATCTTCCATCCTTGGGTTCCTCAGGGTCTTGATCAAAGCTAATGACCCCAGGGCTCTCAGACAAAAGGTTAATAATGTGGCTTAGGGTAATATCTCAGTCAATGTAATGCTTGGCTTGCAAACATGAGGACCTGAGTTTGATCCCAGAACCCTTAAGAAAAGGCTAGGTATGATTGTCTGCCTTTATAATCCCAGTGCTGGGGAGGTGGAGCTTGCTGGCCAGCCAGCCTAAGGAAGAGATGACAAGGTCCAGGCTGGTAAGAAACCCTATCTTAAAAGCCAAGGTGGAAACAATACCAGAGATTGTCCTATGTTCTCCTCATGTATATGTACATATATGCCCACAGGTGTCTGTGTGTACTCAAGCTCATGTTTTTGAAAGGGGTTGTGTCAGTTCTTGACACACCCCAATGCTTGTGGTCTGGGGATCTTAGCACAAAGGAAAGGAAAAGAGAGGAAAAGGAGATCTCCTATTCTCAGGTTCCCCGGGGCTAATGACCCCAGGGCTCCCAGATAATAGGCTGATAATGAAAGCTAAAAATTCTCTTCTTGTTTGGACTCAGCATCTCATGCCCCATTTTGGGTTGCCCTGTGTCAGTTATCCATGGACACTAACCTAATCTTGATTCAGTTTTATGGATGAGCTCCAAGGAACAGCCTTTTCTCCCTTCCCCTCTCAGCAAGCACGCCTACAGAAGCAACTAACAAGTCCACTTCTTGGTGCCAGTCTCAAGCCTCACTAAGTCCTCCAAGGCATGAGTCTGGCAAGAGCCTGGCCTATGTGCTGTTTAGCATGAGCTGGCTTGACTGTGTTATGATTTGAATGTGAAATGTGCCTCACAGGCTTACCCATTCACTGCTTGGCCCCTGGTTTCTGAAGCTACCTTAGAAGGGTATAAAAATTTGAAGTGCTTGGGGAGATGGCTGAATGTTGTGCTTGTCACACAAGCATGGGGACCTAAGTTCAACTCTCAGAACCCACACAAAAAAGATCAGCCATAGTGGTAGACATTTGTAATCTGAGAGCTAGGAAAGTAGAAACTTGAGGACCCCATGGACAACCAACCTAGCTGGATCAGTGAGTTCTGGGATTTGATGAAAGACGTTGCCTCAAAAACTGAGACAACCCTAAAATTGTCCTCTGGCCTCCACATACATATACACACCTGGTATACATGCCCACCCACTGACATGCATGTATGTATCTATGTATGTACAGTGTACTAAACCAGATTATTCTGGAATAGTAACAGCAGCTGAATTATACCTAAAAGGCTGAGAACCCAGTAGTTGCTTGGTCCTTGAGGCTTGATGTCTCAGGACCTGGATTAGTCGCTCTCAGTGGCTGTCTCATGGTGGAGAGGCCCACAACCCAGTAGTTCCTCAGTTTTCAAGACCAAGTGACTTAGCACTACCATTCTAATGCTGAAAATCTGGAAATTTCCTGGATATCCACCAGTCCTTAGTCAATGATGGAAGACTGGAAGCCCTGGTTCTAATGTCAGCTATGGAATCAGCAGCAGCAGCAGCAGCAGCAACAGCTGCAGAGCAGATCAACTTGCTTCTGAGAGGGAAATTTAATCCAGCAAAAACAAACAAACAAACAAATGTAGTCTTTCTTCTGTCATGCTTTTTTTTAATGTGTGCCACTAGCAGGAGGTGAGGTCTGCATTCAGGTAGGTCTTCCATCAGCTATTGTGACCAGGGGCAGTTCTTCAGCTTAGAACTTGCTCCCTATTCAGGTGATTCTAATTTGTAACAAGTTGTCATTTAAAAAACAGCCATCATAGTGCTATATCTTTCCCTGGCCACTTCCTGTATTTTCCTTTCTCTATTTACTGTTCACAATGAGATATAAGAGAATCTCTCTGACACATCTTCCAGCCACCGTGACAGTCTGCCCAAGCATACTAAGCCAAGTCACCATTAACTGAGCCCTCTGAAACCAGGAGCCAAAATGAATCCTTCCTCCTTTAAGTTGTTTCTGTCAGCCATTCAGATACAGTTGTGACTAGAAAATAATTTATAGAGCCTCTCTCTCTCTCTCCCTCTCCCTCTCTCTCTCTCCACTACTGCCTAACTGCATACACAACCAGACACCCAGTGTCCTGCTACTATGTGACATGGTCTGCTGGTCTCATGGGAGATAATGATTCATTTCAGAAGTAACAGTGGAACTGGTGGATACCCTTGGACATAATGAGTGAAGCCAGGTCTTATTCATCTGCAGCTTCGTGAGGCTAACTCTCAAATGCCTCAGAGTTCACAAGTCCATCAGGTGTCTATATAGTTATGAGAGACCTTCAGAAGGGATAAAGTAATGATGAAGTCAAAGAAGACAACATTGTCTCCAGCCCGGGATGAGATATCATAATCCTGGCAGAAGTGGATGAATCAGAGGGCATGGAGTGATGTTTCACTTCCTTCTGGATGGGTAAAATCTATAGTACTTGCCCCTCATGATCAGGCAGCTGGTCCCATCAAGCCATCTGCATTGCAGAATGCCAAGGGACTCAAACAGGGCAGGCATCCCCGCCGGGGTGGAGGCACAAGGCATCAGGATGATGCACAGCTGCACCATGCCACTCATACTAACATGCTTTCCTAGTGGGACTGATTTGCCACTGCACAGAGCCCACAGGCTGCTCATCTGTGGCCATGTGTGTATTGTTCATGCTCACTAACAAGGGCCAGTTTTTATCAAAGGCACCCCTGGTCTCCACAGCCAACCAAATACCACGTCTGCATGGAATTCTCAGTGGATCTCCCCAAGGACTAAAGACTCAGACAACAATCAACTTTTGTCTCATATGCCCAGTGGCTCTATGAAGGCCTTCTGTCTCCATGCTGTTCAGTCTGTGTCCCTACAGCTCACACTCCTCAAGACCTCAATATCTTTTTCTTGTTCATTGTTGTGATTTAAGTGTGAACTCTCACCCACATGCACATATGTTTGAACAATTGGTCCCCAGCTGGTGTCACACTTTAGAGATCTTGTGGACTGTTTAAAAGATGGAGTCTTGCTAGAGAAAGCAGATCGCTGGACAGTGATGAACCTCAAGATGTGATAGTTCATCCCTCCTTCCTGTTCGTCGTACTCCCTGCTTCCTGTCTGTTCTCTGTTATCTGTCTGTCCTCTGCTTCCTGTCTGCCCTCTGTTTCCTGTCCTTCTGTCTCCTGTATATTCTCTGCTTTCTGGTCTGTCAAGATATAAGACAATTGCATCCATATCTCCCCACTGCCATGAACTCTGTCATGATAGACCATCCCTTCTTGAACCATGAGCCAAAATGACCCTCTTCCTCTAAGCTATCCCTGCCTTTTGTCCTACCTCTATGGAGGACTATGGCCTATACGATGCAATAAGCCTGTTGCCCCTTTGGTTCTGGTCATGGCATTCTATCACAACAGCAGAAGAGTGAACTAGAACCGCCCTTTCTCTGAAACTCCATAGCATACCCTAGAGCCCCTACTCTCCTGCTCTTTAGGGCTTCCTTTAGCAGGGAAGTATAGTGTCTGCTTTACCCTTGACTGGAGAAATGTCCTCCCCTGATGGGGAAGATCATCTGCTGGTCTCAGGAGGGACATTATGTAGCAGCAAGAGAAGAAGAAGATGCCTGCCAAGCCAGACAAGTCAACCAAAGCAACCTGGCCATCAGTGGAATGACAGAAGCTGCTGTCAGTTCCTCCACACATCTGTGCTCTCTAATCTTAATGTAGGATTCAAGGCAGATGTCACTCACAGAAGGGAGCCTTCCTTTATCCTCCATTCTATCATGAAGCTCTAGTAGATTAGGGTACTCTTCTACCTCGTCTCATAAAACATAGTTGTTTATTGCATATAGCACAGTGGGTAACATTATAGCTCTTGTCTTTGGTTTGTTTGTTCATTTGCTTGTTTCTTTGTTAAGATGGGGGTCAGCTATAGCAGAGTCTCAACTTGAATTTCTGATCCCCCTGTCTCCATCTCCCACATGCTGAATAACAGACATATACTCTTGGCTTAAACGTAAGGTGTGTTTTGTTTTATATGCTAAGATCAGATCTTAAACTGCAGCCAAGCTAGCCTAGAGCTCACAAAGTAGCTCAGGCTTACTTAGAGCCTCCTGCCTCAGCCTCTGGGTGACTTATTTCTATCAGCTACTGCACCAATTTGTTACTGTTGTTTGTTTTATGTGTATGTGTGTTTTGGGTATTTATTGCATTTTATGTATTTATTTTGTGTAGGGGGCAGGGGAGTGTGTGTATGCATGCATGTGTATGTCTGACTTTCTCTTTGTCTCTGTTTCTGTCTCTCTCTCTCTCTCTCTCTCTCTCTCTCTCTCTCTCTCTGTGTGTGTGTGTGTCATGATGAAGTCAGGGGAAACTTTGGGGAATCAGTCTTCTCCTTCTACATTGTGGGTTTCAGAGATGGAACTCAGGGCATCGGTCCTGGGGACAAACATCTTTCCCTAAGATCCCACGTCACCAACCCCTGTTTGTTGTGCTATGAGACAGGATCTCGAGCCAGCCTCAAACTCACTATGCAAGCTAAGCCTGGCCTTGAATGATGGATACTCCTTCCTCTACCTTGCAAGTGCTAGGCTTACAGGCATGCAACATCACATGCCTGTTATGTGTCTGTGAACTCGAAGAAGGCAGCGGCAAGAGTCTTGTGTGTCTTTAAAGCCTGGATGCAGAGAACAAGGCTGCCAGAAAAAAAAAATGCATCCAAGTGCGTGTAGGAAGCTGGGTGGAAACTTGTGGGAGTATAGCATATATTTTGGAAAACCTAATAAGGGCTTCAGGCATTTTTGACAGAATAGAGTGATGAACTGAGTTTAACAAGATAAAATTTAATTGGAACAAATGTAAGGTTCTGCCCTTGGGTCCAAAAGGCACAGGTGTGGGAAGATGGAGCTGTGTGGAGTTGCAGTTTATAGGAAAAGCCTGGGGAGCTAGGTTGTCAGGATGCTCAGCGCAGGTCAGCAGTGTGATCTGACTGCCAAAAACACTCATGTGATCTTAGCCCGAGCTAGAAATGCAGTTTTTACAATGAAAGGCATGGGACCTGAATGATAGACCATTCAGCAGTCCTGGGTTCCTTTATAGCTTCACATTCCCAGCTGGGGAGGGATGAGATGGTAAAGAACTTTGCAGAAATAACAGGTGGTGAGGGTTAAGATTAAATAGAAATGGGGGAAGATCAGGGTCTATTTAGCCTTCAAAAATAATCTGAGTCCTGATTACTTAAACATTGATTTATTTTTATTATCATTTTATTTGCATCACATTTTATTTATTGTGTGTATGTATCTGTGTGTATACATGCATGCATGTGCACACACATGGTGCACATATAGAAGTCAGAAGATACACTTTTAGGAATCAGTTCTTTCCTTCAGTTATGAGGGTCCTGAGGGTGGAATTCAGGTTGTCAAGCTTGGTAGCAAATGCCTTACTTGCTTTGCCATCTTTATAGATTACCATCATCATGTGTAAACATGTAAGTGTGGATACATGTTGATGTGTGTACCAGTTCACATATGTATGTTCAAGTGCTGTTTTGCATCAGGAGCTGTCCAGCTTGTTCATTGAGACCGGGTCTCTCATTGGCCAGCAACTTGGTAAGTCAGTGACTCTCAACCTTCCTAATGCTATGACTCTTTAATATAGTCCATTCCTCATGTTGTATTGACCACCCATAAAATTATTTTTGTTGCTACTTCATAACTGTAATGTTGCTACCATTATGAATTGTAATATAAATATCTGTGTTTTCTGATGGTCTAGGTGACTCCTGTGAAAGAGTCAATCAACCCCCAAACATGTTGAAAACCCACTGTGTTGAATAAACTAGGCTAGCTTACCAGTTAACCCCAAGGATCTGCCTGTCTCCACCTTCCCAGCACTGTGATTAGAGGGACCTGCTGGGGTACATGGCTTGTTGTGGGGAATAAAATCACACCCTCATGCTTGCAAAGCATGCACGTTGCTAACTGCATGCCCTTCCTTCACTTCTGTTGCTGTGATAAAATAGCCTTACAAAAATGCAACTTAAGGGAGAAAGGGTTTACTTTAGCTTTGAATTCCAGGTTACATTCCATCATTTTGGAGAGGTCACAGCAGCAGGAGCTTGAAGCATCTAGGCATGCTTCGTCAGCAGTCAAGAGCAGAGAGAAACAAATGCACTTGTGCTTACTTCTCAGCCAACTCTCTCTACAGCTAATACAGTCTAGGGTTGAAATCTAGGGAATGGTGCCGCCCATTCTGGGCTGGGTCTTCACACATCACCCACAGACATGACCACAGGCCAAACTGATCCCAACACTCCTTCTTTGAGACTCTTTTTCTCGGTGATTCTAGGTTGAGTCAGAGGTGACAGTAGAAGTAACCATACTGGGCCATCTCTCCAGCTCACGATTTATGCTACACAAGTACCTTAAGTCACTGTAGCACGATGCAAAAGCCCTTATGTTCTATTTTAATTTTGTAAGACTTTGTATTGTTTTTGGTTGCTTGTTTATGGGGCTGGGGTTGAATCCAGAGCCTTGAGCATAAAAACTCAGCAAGTGTTCTACCACGGGTCCACACTCACAGCCTCTCACTGACAGATTTTAGATTCTACTGCTGAACTGCAGGCCATAGCCCCTCACTTCAGTGTGAAGAAGAGTTCTAGACAAGTGCTCTACCACTAAGCTACATCCACAGTTGACTGAATCTTAAATTCTCGTTCACTGATTTACCAATTACAGCCAATTTTCACTCATCTAAGAATTATAAGCAGTAAATTAAGTTGAATGTTCCTGATTTAATACTTCCCAGTGGGCCTCCTATTTCTCTTCCCTCAAATTCAAAGCTCTACTGAACAGGTGCACAGGAATCTTCTAGCCACATGCCCAATGGGCTTCCAAATTTCACCTTTGGTGTTATAAAATTCACCTAATTCCTATCATCCCCTATTCCCTCTCAGTTTTCCAAGTAGCTGTAAACTTGATCTTGACAATCTATGCTTAACTCATTGAACTGGATTCTTCTTTTCTGTCCCCTTCCCCAGTTCCTTACTGCATTTAAGGGCTGGCCCTTCACTCATTAAATTTATGAATCAGTCTTTGAATATGGAATGTCCTAATAAATACTCAGAGGTCATCACCTATATTCAGTGACATCTGATGGGGTAGTCCTGGCCCTTCTTGTGGTCTGAGATAGAACCTAGAATGTCCATAACTGTTCTGTCTTCTGGTTAGCTCAGCTAATGTTTCTCTAAGCCTGGTGCCCAGGTGAGCAGTACTGCCATAGTGGGTTGCTCTACTTTCACTTCTGTTCCTATAGTAAAATATTCCAATCAAAAGCAACATAGCTTGAAGTTCAGTGGGAGACCATGTCTTAATGGAATTAATAGAAAATGATAGAACATGATTTTCCCATGTGTCTTCCTTTGACCTCCATACATGAACAGAAGTGCACCCCCATTCCCACCCTATACAACATAAGTGCATACTACACATACATACACCACACACACACATATTCACACACATACACACTTGCATGCACAAACACTCACACTTAGGCACATAGCACACTTCTTTTAGCATTAATGAAGTATACTTGCGGGTGTATCTGTTGGGATATTTCCAGGTGGGTGCACTCTGAATGTGGGCAGCACTGTGCCATTGAGCTATGTTCCTGGACTGAATAAAAGGGATGAAAGGAGCTAAGTGCCAGTGTTCATTGCTCTCTGCTCCCTGACTGTGGGTGTATTGTGACCCTCTACCTCATAGCCTTGCCACCATGCTTTCCCAGTCATGATGGACTGAACCCTCAAATGCTAAGCCAATTCTTCTTCCTTTAAGCTGCTTCTTCTCAGGTATTTGGTCACAGCAGTGAGAGAAGGAGGTGAGTCAGGACCACCAAAGATTTCGTTTCCCTTCCCCAGCCTAGACCCTTTTGCAGCATTGTTTCTGAGTAGAATAGTGTGCCACAAAGTACTCACCCCTGTCTCTCTCTGCTCTGATGTTCAAGGTCCGTGGGGAGTTCTGTCATGCATTGCCCTTGGACAATGTAATATAAAGAGTGTCCTAGTTAGCTGTCAAATTGGCACAGCCTAGAGTAATCTAGGAGAGTCTCAAGTTAGGGATCACCTAAATCATTTGGTCTATGGACATGACTGTGGGGGTTTTGCCTTAAAAATCTACGATTGTGGTAGGAGGACTGTCTTAGTTAGAGTTTTATAGCTGAGAAGAGATACCATTTCTGTGGCAACTCTAAATCATTTAATTGGGGGCTGGCTTAAAGTTTCAGAGGTTTAGTTCATTATCATCATGGAGGGAAGCATGACAGTGTCCAAGCAGACATGGTGTTGGAGAAGGAGCTGAGAGTCCTACATCTTGATTCTATGGCAGCAGAAGGAGACTGTGTACCACTCTAGGCATAGTTTGAGCACTGGAGACCTCAAAGCCCAGCTCCACAGAGATACACTTTCTCCAAAAAGGCCACACTTCCTAATAGTGCTACTCCCTATGTTCCAAACATTCAAATTGATGAGTCTATGGGGCCATACCTCCATAGGGAGCAATCCCACTGTGGGTGGCACCATACCTAGGAAGATGGACATGGGCTGTATAAGAAAGCTAGCTGCACATGAAACCATAAGAAAGCCAGAGAGCAAGCTAGTAAACAGCATCCCTCCATGGTTTCTGCTTGACTGCATGCCCTGACTTCCTTCAGTGATGAGTTGTGATGTAGAAGTGTAAGCCAAATAAATCCATTCACCACTTAAGCTTCTTCTGGTCACAACATGTTTTCACAACACACACACACAAAAATCAAACTAGAATAAAGTGGATTGAAGAAAGGCAGGAAGAACTGATCCTACTTGTGGCCTATCAAACCACTTTCTCCCCCTTTAGGAAAAAAAAAGTCTCTGGAATTGGGGATTTAAAAAAAATACTAACACAGTGTTTATTCCCCAAATTCTCCCTGATTTACACAAGAATGTACCTTAGAGCCCAATACTGGAGCCATTCTCCCCCAACTCTGTTCTCCAAACAATGGAAACTTCACATAAAGAGGTTTGTAGGAGATGGGGGTGGAGGGAGGGTCTCATAGCAGAAGAGCTCTCAAGGGAGGGCGGGGAAGCATTGAATGCAGGATATATGCTGTCAAATGCACCATGACTTCATAAACACTAGCTGCTGTTCTCAAAAACATTTCTGGAAGGGAATATTGTACAGATGTGGAGTGTGTTGGTGGGGGGTGTCTCCTCTAATGCTATGCCTACAAAGTCCAAAATAGCAATATGCAAAGAAATCTCTCTCCAACCCAGTGATTTTAAGAGAAAACCCAATGGAGTGGATGGAATGATCCAGTGATCCAAAGAATCTAATCTCTCTCTTACTCCCCCAGTCTCTCTCCCACCTCTCCCTCCCTGTTGTCCCTCCCCTTCCCTTCCTCCTTCCCTTGTTCTCTCTATAGGGTCTCATTTTACATAGATGGATAGATAGATAGATAGATAGATAGATAGATAGATAGATGCATAGATACAGAGATACAGAGATAAACAGATATATGTGTATTGTATATGTATGCTTATATATACACAATCTATATATATAAATGTGTGTATACATACACATAAATGTGTATGTGTGTTTATATACACAAAATACATATATGCATGTATAAATACATACACTATACATATACATACATATACAGCCCAGGCTGGCCTCCAAATCTTCCTGTCTCAGTCTTCCAAGTGCTGTGATTACAGGCAAGAGTGACCACACCCAGCATATTTGGTTACCTATTGGGATCTGTCACTTCCTAGGTGGATAATTAAAACCAAGACCCTTTATCTCTTTGAAGTTTATAAGAAGAAACTCAAAACACTCCAGCGCAGGAGAGATGGAAAGGTCAGTAATAATAGGTCAATGCATATTCTACAAGCATGGGCCCTGAATTTGACTTCCCGGAACCCATATTAAAAAGCCAGGCTCGGAAATACAAGCCTGTGATATGTCTCTGGGGAGGCAGAGACAGGAGGATTCCTAGGGCTTGCACACACACCCGTACACACTGCGCCCGCTCTTCTCATCTAGCACAGACTTTCATACCCATTTTAGAGATACTGACTATAAAGGCCAAACAAACTATATAAAAGTCCTATAAAAAGAAGCTGTGATTGTATAAGATGTAAAACAAAGGGAAGTGTCTGTCTTTGCTTTAAATAAACCAGAGTTCTTCATGTAAATACCAAGAAATGTTTCCAGACTCAATTTTTTTTAATACGTCTGATTCTTCAGAAAGATTATCAGTCTAGAAAAGGAGGCTGAAAGACTGTAAAAGTCAGAGGGCATGGAGGAGTGAGGCGAAATGCAGTTCCCTGGGTGTGACACAGCTGTTACTCACAGGCTCCCACAGCAGCTGTGGTACAGGTATAAGATCAAATGGGTTACACTTTTTCAGCATGGTGGAGGAAGAGAATCAAGGCCATACCCCTAGCTGAGGATCTATTGGCCAGTGAAGACTCCTCTGAGGGGAAGAGTAACCTTGGGGGAGGGGCGATATATGGCTCATTGGTTTCCATGCCCAGTGGATGACCCCACAGCCATGCTCATGGAGACAATGCTATTTGGGCTCAATGAGTTAGGGGTCCTGGAAAGAGTTAAAGGGAGGAAGGGGAAGATCATGATGCATCACATGCATGTAGGAAATTTTCACAGCCAAGTAAAATGATAGTTTTAAATAGAAGTGAAGGAAATTAAAAATAATAGGAGCAACTATGTTTCCAAAGTTTCCAGTAGGTTACAGCAGGTCACGTCTGACCCGGATGCTTTTCCTGTAGGTTTTATTTACCAGTCACTGAAAGAGAAATAGTTACATCTTCAGCTGCTGGCCTAATGGGTTTTAGTCTTGAGCATTTTGGTTTTAGATTTGTTTATTTAGGTTTGTGGGTGGTGTGTGGGTGCACGTGCCATGGGGCACATAGAGAGGTCAAGGGACAACTTTCAAGAGTGGCCGTTCCCTCCTTCCACCACATGGCTAACAGGGATTGAACTCAGGTCTCCAAGCTCTGCTGTGAGTGTGTCTACCCACTGAGCCATTTCCTTATCCCCGGTTTCCTGTTATTTTTACCCACTTAGAGGTTTAGGGTGGTACGTGAGGCACAACCTCTACCGTAGTGTTACTTGCACTAAGCAGTTAAGACCCAACCCTGTGCTAGCTACCAACTCCGTGGCTGGTGCTGCTCTTCTAGAACATGGCCACTATTTGCCATGGATTTGCCATGGATTGTACAAGCTCATCTCCCTGATAGGCACTATGAATTACATCCCTCTCTACCCAACCGCTCGCCAAAATGAGCCACTTTATAAAAAAAATTAATAATGGTGGATTTGATTATAATATGCACTTTAAAGACACTTAGGCAAATTGTTGGCTTTAGAAAGAGGGTTCTGCTCTCTAGACCAGTAGCCACTTGAACTCCAGGCTGGCCTCTGCCAGAGTAAAGTGATATGCTATAGACGACTCAGCAGGATCCCGGAGTGCTCCTGAATGATCCAAGAGAGATTCAATTATGCTCAATGGCGCCTCCACGGAAGGTGCGTTTTATACCATATTTCACATCTACAGACTCAGATCACTCACAGGAGGCACAAGGTGACTCTTCTGTGGTCTGAGATCTAATTCCTCTTAGTTCGATCTGAATTTCCAAAGTTAACTAAACACCTACTGTTCATCCAGACTATTATTACACCTGGAAAGGCATGCTCCATGCCTTCAAGAAACTCACAAGTTCATGGATAAAAAAACAAGCAAACAAATAAACAACAACAAAAATTGGAACCAGTGAGATGGCTCACTGGGTGCTTGACACCGAGCCTGATGGCCTGAGTTCAATCTTGGGATCTCACTTGGAGGAAAGAGAGAACTTATTGCCATGGGTTGTCCCCTCTGACCTCCCCATGCATCATGGCTTACACAAAATATAATGACGATGATGATGATGACGATAGGAATAGTAATAATAATGCATAACAAATAAGATATAATCAAACAGACAAATAATTAATACCATATAATCCCAACACCTGGCTCATGTAAAGTTAGATTGAATGATCTTTTGCTCAACAATGACTCTCAGGAGAGGAATTCAAGCCCAAGATGAGAGGAGACAGGTCAGCCTCAAAGAGAAGACAGCTCAGCTCCAATGATAAGTTCTCAAGACACTAGCTCACATGTGTGAGAAAAGCGGGCTTGGTATGGGGATACATGCCTGTAACCCCAGAACTCAGATGACAGAGTCAAGAGCTTCATCGAAAATTTAAGGCTACCCTGGTCTACACAGGGAATTCCAAACCAGCCAGAGCTATTGAGTGAGAGACCCTATTTCAAAAGCAAAGCACAGCTGCATACCAGAATAAACAGTCTTCTTCTATTCTCTCATCACGCTGGTCCCTTCATCTATGGTGGAATAACTCCCCTGTCTTGGAACACAGCTGTATGGGTCTGAGTTCTTTGGAGCCCCACTCTGAGCCCTCGAAGGCTTTAAGATGAAAAGAATTAAGCTAAGCACAAACATTTTTTTTTCTTGTTAGAGTGTCCATTTCCCCCTCTCTCGGCATTTCAATCATTCCTTTTCCCATCCAAATCCCAGGAGCCAGAATGAGCCCATGTGGTCTTCCCATTGATGTAAATAACCATTGGCTTTATTGAAGCCATCTGCTTGGTCGGGTGGTTGAAATCATAGCTCTAGAGTGTCTTCCACCGAGTGCCCCTTGGGCATTGGGGAAGCTGAGCTCCTGCCTTCCTTGAGAACATTTGTTCAATTTCTTCAAAAGAGCTCTCAGTACAGAAGCTGTGTTCATTTCTCTAGTATCCTCCGGGGTGGGATGTCTAGCCATTTTCTCTGCATTAACAATCACTTTCTCTCATTTATTTTCTTTGTTGCCCCTAAAGCTTTTTTTTCTTTGCTGCCTCCCAGGCCCACAGACTGCCAGACTCTGTCACTCTGTCTGGGACCTCTGAGTTAAAGACAGCTAGTCAATGTGGAGCCTCCAGAGCACCCAACAGCCCTAAGCAAGCATCTGGGTAGTCATGGTACCATGCTTCCACACCTGTCCTGGGGCTCCAGTCTCATGTAATCCGTAGGTACATATGTTGCTGTGATAAACTACTCTTATCCACAGGTTTTGTTTTAGCTTATCATACTAGGTTACAGACAATCACTACAGGGAAGTCATGGCAACAGGACCTTGAGACAGCTGGTCATATCACATCCGCAGTTGAGAGCAGAAAAATAAATATATACATGTGCCTGCTTGCTTGCTTGCTGGTTTGCTTGATTGATTGGTTAATTGATTGAGATCAGTTCAACTTCTCCACTCTTACACGATTCATTATCTCCTGCATACAGAACATGACAGTGGGCTGGGTCCTCCCACATCAATTAATTTAATCTTAAAAATTCTTTCCACAGACACACTCACAGGTGAGCCCAATATGGACCTCATTTAGAATCTCTTCCCAGGTGATTCTTGGTTGTGTCATGTTAACAATTAAAACTAACGATCTAGGACTGGAAGGGTGGCTTAGCAGTTAAGAATGCATACTATTTTTTTCAAAGGACCTAAGTTTGCTTCCCAGCAGCCATGTCAGATAGCTTACAACCACCTGTACCTACAGCTACAGGAGAATCCAGCATCCTCTTCTGTTCCCTAGTCACCTAAATGACATACCTGTGTGTGTGTGTGTGTGTGTGTGTGTGTGTACATACAACTTGTAAAGTTCAGGAAACAAGGGAAACTTACAAGTCTCAGTGAGCTCCTGAAGCTAAGTCCTCCTCACCTCATGGTGATACACACACACACACACACACACACACACAAAACAACTTTCTTTCAAATCTTAAAAGAAAGCAACTAAGCATTACATGCAATAGTACCACAAGCTAAATACTCAGGGTACTTCTTTTTTGTTTAAGTCATCAAAATAATTTATAATAGTTAAATGCCTCTTAAATATACATGATATCTTCTGAAGCTAAAAGTAATATGCACTCAACCAGTGCATTTAAAAATCTAGTTGGAACATTAAACACAATAGAAGTAGGGAAAAAAAAATCTCTTATGAAGTCCTCTATGAAAGGAAATTGTGACAAGTTCCGATTAGACAGAAACATTTCCATCTCCAAGAGAGAATACACAGTGTAACTGTGGCTTCATAGAATGAATTGGGTAGTGTTCCTTCTGTTTCTATTTTATGGGATAGTTTGAAGAGTATTGGTATTAGGTCTTCTTTTAAGGTCTGATAGAATTCTGCACTAAACCCATCTGGCCCTGGGCCTTTTTTAGTTGGGAGACTTTTTTTTTTTTGAAATGTCTTTATTATATTCAAATACTTGTTTCAAAGTTTTGCTAGGCATAGAGGTTTAGGTCAAGAAAGATTACTCTGTTCTTTTTTTCTTCTTAAAACAATTGCCTTGCTCTGTTATCTCTAAAGCTTGGGTATAGTTGAGAACCATGACACTTGCTGATTCCTGTTCTTTTAAAATTCCCTTTCCCTCTTTTCTTTGGAAAAAGTTTAATGTTTTTTGTTTTTTCTTTTACTCTGGTGTCCTGACATCTTATGGTATACCTAAAGGATGGTCTATTTCTTCTTATGCTGGGCATACTGAAGACACTTTTGTATGGGATTCAAGCCTGGTTCTAGGACATGTGACTGTATTGGGTTTCTCTGACAAGTTTTTTCTTGCACACTAGTATAGGAGCACTTCTCAGTCAGACACTGGATCGGGTTGGAGATTTTAATGACTGCTTCTATATCTTTAGGGGTTATGGGACTGTTTAGATGGTTTCTCTGATCCTGATTTAACTTAGGTGTTTGGTATCTGTCTAGAAAACTGTCCATTTCATCCAGATTTTCCAGTTTTGTTGAGTATTTTTTAAGTTAAGTTTTTGTAGTAGGATCTGATGATTTTTTTAATTTCCTCAGTTTTTGTTGTTATATCTCCCTTTTCATTTCTGATTTTGTTAATTTGGATACTGTCTCTGTGTCCCCTGGTTAGTCTGGCTAAGGGAGACTTCTATCTTGTTGATTTTCTCAAAAAAACAGCTCCTGGTTTTGTTGATTCTTTGTATAGTTCTTTTTGTTTCTATTTGGTTGATTTCAGCCCTGAGTTTGATTACTTCCTGCCGTCTATAGCTCATGGGTGTATTTGCTTCTTTTTGTTCTAGAGCTGTCAGGTGTGCTGTTAAGCTGCTAGTGTATGCTCTCTCAAGTTTCTTTTTGGAGACACTTAGAGCTATGAGTTTTCCTCTTAGCACTGCTTTCATTCTGTCCCGTAAGTTTGAGTATGTGGTGGCTTCATTTTTATTAAATTCTAAAGTCTTTAATTATTTCTTTACTTCTTCCTTGACCAAGTTATCATTGAGTAGGGTATTGATCAGCTCCCATGGGTATGTGGGCTTTCTGTTGTTTTTGTTGCTATTGAAGGCCAACCTTAGTCCATGGTGATCTGATAGGATGCATGGGATTATTTCAATATTGTGTATCTATTGAGGCCTGTTTGGGTCAATTTTAGAGAAGGTACCATGAGGTGCTGAGAAGAAGGTATATTCTTTTGTTTTAGGATGAAATGTTCTATAGATATCTGTTAAATCCATTTGGTCCATAACTTCTGATAGTTTCAATGGGTCTCTGTTTCGTTTGTGTTTCCATGATCTGTCCAATGATGAGAGTGAGGTGTTGAAGTCTCCCACTACTTCTGTGTGAGGTGCAATATGTGCTTTGCGCTTTAGTAAAGTTTCCTTTATGAATGTGGCCTTACATTTGGTGTTAGATGTTCCTTTGATGAGTATGAAGTGTGCTTCCTTATCCTTTTTGGTAACTTTTGTTTGAAAGTAGATTTTATTTGATATTAGAATAATATCTAATAAGCTGGCTACTCCAGCTTGTTTCTTGGGACCATTTGCTTGGAAAATTGTTTTCCAGCTCTCTACTTTAAGGTAGTGTCTGTCTTTGATACTGAAGTGTGTTTCCTGTATTCAGCAAAATGCTGGGTCCTGTTACGTATCCAGTCTGTTAGTCTATGTCTTTTTATTGGGGAATTGAGTCCATTGATATTAAGAGATATTAAGGAACAGTGGTTGATGCTCCCTTTTATTTTTGATGTTATTTTTATGTTTGTGTGGTTATCTTCTTTTGGGTTTGTTGAAAGATAACTTTCTTGCTTTTTCTAGAATATTCTAGCTTTAGAACTACTTTTTGTAGTTTTGTTTTGTTTTTTGTTTTTGTTTGTTTTTTGTTTTTTTTTTTGTTTTTTTTTTGGGGGGGGGTTGGTTCTTTATTTGTTTGATACTGAGACAGGTTATGCTATATCCTAATCTGACATCAGACTCACTATGTAGCCAAGGCTAGTCTTGATCTGCTGATTCTCCTGTCTCCATCACTCAAGTGTTGGAATTACAGTCATGGGCGACTTGGAATTTTTTTTAAAGATTTATTTATTTTACGTATATGAGTACACTGTAGCCGTCTTCAGACACACCAGAAGAGGGCATCAGATCCCATTACAGATGGTTATGAGTCACTATGTGGTTGCTGGGAATTGAACTCAGGACCTCTGGAAAAGCAGTCAGTGCTCTTAACTGCTGAGCCACCTCTCCAGCCCTTGGCTTGGAATTTTCAACTGATTCTTTTTAAATGGCTTGAAGAAAGCTCCAGGTATGTAACGTTTGTGAATTTCTATCCATGGTAGAATGAGCCTTTCAGTGATGCAGCTGCTCTTGATTCACCCATGTTCCTGTAAGCAACCATCCATCCACAGTCCTCTAAACAGCCCCAATAAACTGACTTGCTAAACTCACTAAGCCAAAATTAGGTAGAAATTTTTCCTTGGTCCATCATTGCTGGCCTGTTAGGAATAAGCGGTCACCTGAGCTCTACTATGTGAGCCTTTGTGTTTGTTTTATTTTTATATTTCTATTTTATTTTTAATTAGGTGTATGAGATTGTCAAGTATATGTGTGTATGGAGTAGGTATGTGTTCTCTCTCTCTCTCTCTCTCTCTCTCTCTCTCTCTGTGTGTGTGTGTGTGTGTGTGTGTGTGTGTGTGTGTGTGTCCACAAAAGCTAGAATAGGATAGTAGATTCCCTGGAGCCAGAGTTAAAGGTAATTGTGAACCATTTGACACAAGTACAAGAAACCAACCTGAGGGCTTCTATGAGAACTTCAAGTAATCTTAATGTCCCTTTAGCCTCTACTTAATCCTTTACTCCAGTCAGCAGCCTCATTCTTGTTCTCCTTTCTCCATTGTTCTACACTCAATCAGTAGTCACAAGGCTGGCAGGCATAGGAGACAGTTTAGTACCCTAAGGCCCCATTTGGTTTTGGGATATGCACATAGCCCTCTTGTAATAATGCACTTGGCAGCCTAGTTCCTTCACCACCACATACTAAATGCAAACACCCCTACAACCAGACAGTGAATGTACCAACCTCACAAACCCCTCAACTCCCCACCTGCCTTAGGCTACATGTATGTACTCATCTCTGAACAACTGATGAATGGAAAGAAAGTGTGGTACATATACACAATGGGATAACATTCAGCCTATAAAGAAAAGTCAGACCATGAAATTTGCAGGAAAAATGGATGTATCTGGAAAGTATAATATTATGCAAAGAGACTCAAATCATAAAGACAGAAGATTCATGATCCCCCTCATATGCAAGTCCTAGTCTATAACATACATGTATATTTAAAAACATCTAGAAAAGAGCCTGAGAAAGAGCAATATTAGGTGATATGGTTGGATGGAGAATGGTCCGAAGTGTACAGGGGTCATGGAAGAAGAAAAGAGTCTGGGGCACCACAAAGGGGAAGCAGAGGAAGCAGGACATGGGGAAAATGAAGAAAGGAGAACGACAAAAACATATTTTGAAAGTGTCATAATGGCATCTAACACATCATATGCTCAATTTAAAATTTCATACAAAAGAATTTCTATCCTCATGCTCCTCCAAGCTACCAAATGGGTCCATTATCCCTTGTAAATCTTTGTGCTAGCTCTCCCTTATAGACAAGCCTTACTGCCCCTCACCCCAGATTTTAGCCTTAAAATTCATTTTGCTTCTTGTCTGGCTCTGAAACTCCCAACCACCATATCTCTTAGTAACTGCTTCCTTTCTGAGGACCAGCACTCAGTCTCTCAGTGTTGACTATGACTCATTTCTCCATCTTCAGTTCCTGTTGTGATGTTCCTAGTGCCGCTTTCCCCATCTTCCAGAACCAGACCCTGACCTTCTTAACTCTTTGATAGGACGTGGTCACTGGTTCCATTGATATCACATATCAGACCAATGACCCTATAGCTCCCCAAAAGAGAACCACTAAGTAATGACACTCAGGTCTCTAGAAAAGCATTTGAGTTAAAGTTGTCTCTGATGTCTCAGATCATATCAAAGGTATTTATCCTGGACTCTGTTGAACATAGCTAAGAGTACTGTGGTAGTTTGAAAGAGAAGTGTTCCTAATAGGTTGGTGAATTTGCCCACTTAGTCCCTACTTTACCTGTGGCACTACTTGAAGAGGTGGAGCCTTACTGGAGGAAGTATGTAGGTAGCTTGAGGAAAACTCTAGGCCTTACTGTACTTCCTAGTTTCTCCCTCTCTGTTCCCTGTGTACAAGTAAAGTGTGATTCACCTGCTACCCACACCACCTGCCATGCCTTCCCCACCATTTGGACTTTCTCCCTCTGAAACTATAAGTGGAAATAAACCATTCCTTCCTTAAATTGCTTTTAGTTCTGATATTTTCTCACAGCAATAGAAAAGTAAGAAATACAAGCACCCAGTCTGGGTTTTCTCCTCCTGCCCATAAGCAATTTAACCTGAGACTGATTTCACTACCCACCTTTCTCAAAGTTTTACTCATGTTCCTGTAGCTAGAACTCTAGAATTGGCCAGAGTCTTAAGTTGGTCTCTGCCTAGTTCTCTTCTATGTCAGTCAACACCTAACATCACACTGTTCCAGTGACCAGGGAGCTGGGAAGCTGGTGGGAGCATCTAGCATCATACTGTTCCAGTGACCAGGGAGCTGGGAAGCTGGTGGGAGCATCTGGCATCACACTGTTCCAGTGACCAGGGAGCTGGGAAGCTGGTGGGAGCATCTAGCATCATACTGTTCCAGTGACCAGGGAGCTGGGAAACTGGTGGGAGCTGAGTACATAGAGAGTGGAGATGTGAGCCTTCTCCCACTCTTCAAAACTCCAAGCCAGAAGTTAGAGGCCAAGTGCATATGAAGCTTAAGAGTCTAATAGGAAACATATGTTTTCAGTTCTATCCTAGCAAGAGAGAGGGAATAGGGGCAAAACAGAAGCTGCAGCTGGTAGTGGAGGCTGGACTTCAAACCCAGGCCTGCTTAAGTTCCTGCTCTTCCTGATGGGGACTTTATATAAATGTTATTCTGACTTTTGCAGGAGGATGGGTTGTGGGACAGAGAGTAAGGGACCTGGAGATTAAACAAGAAATTCACAGAGAGTCCAAGTACTAGATGATAGAGATGAGGCTGGGATGATAGCAATAAAATTGGGGAAAAAAAAGCAAATTAACTGAGGGAAGAATTCGGATCTGGGAGGAATCAAGGCTCCATCCTACGTCTCCAGCTGCAGTGACTAAGATGATATGAAGATGCCTTTTCTTAAGAGAAGACTCTGAGAAAAGCAGGACCCCAGAACTCCACACCCTTGCTCTTCAGTAACCTCTGAGACCCTGTCAACTCTGCAGCCACAAATTAGGGAAAGCCTAGCACACAAATGCCAAGGTTAGCCTGTTCTAGCAGGTCCATGCCAAGAACCACAAAGTTCCATTTTATTTAAAACACAAGCCTTGGCAGAATTCCCTACCTGGACAGAGATAAGCCCATTACTTCATCTCACAAGCTGCAGTGTAAGCCGCTGTTTTTGTGTTTCTATTAGCAAGAACTCGTGGCTGACAATGCAGCCAGCCTACTGGTTCTACTCCTCCCAGAGGACCACGGATCAGCCAACAGAGATCTGAGTCCAAGTAGGCATAGATAGGCATTTTTGTGTGGGATCAAGACCCCAAGACAATCCTGTTTATGCAAAGGGCTCTTATTGTTTTACATTTTTTAATTAAAGGCAGCCTTTTTATTCTATCCAGCCCTTCAAAAAAATCTATTGGGGGAACTGTAATTTTACTTCCAATCTCCCCATTTAATACTCCCCTAGTGCCCATAAAAAGCTCTGGAGTTTCAGTTCATGATTTGAATCTTTACAGATAATTAGCTGGCAGAATGACTCCAAGAGGGAAGCAGGTATATATATTTTCACAACTTGGTGGGGAGTGGGTGGGAAAACCGTGGGAGAAGCATCCCCAGGCTGTCTTGGCTCATCTCCGTTCCAGAAACGTAAACATGCAATTCATTGAAAGACACATTCATTTTGGTTCTTTAATTGATACCATAAAAAGTACATTTTCCTCCTCTCTGATGTATCTTATTAAAAAGCCACTTGGCTCTTTCCACCTTCAGCTGCCACCTCCGCAATCCTTAGTCATTTTACTTAGCCTGTTCCCTGCCACCTTGGCCAGATTTAAAAGATAGCCTCAGTTTCCCTTCTAAGCATAAGAGGATGGGCTTGCTTTCTCCCCTCTCCTGCAGCTTCATCCCCTCCTCCCTCAACTCCTCAGAGTTCACTCCCTCACATCTTCTCCTCCCCTCCTCCCTCTGCAATCTCTTTTCCTTTCAACATCAGTTATAATCACTGTAAACTGGCTGCCTCCTATCTGGGTCACAAGCTGTGTGATAAGACATGCACTCAACAAATGCCTTATAACAACCTTGAGGAAAATTAACTTACACGCTCGTGCAGACATCTGTGCACTCACCCATCCTGCCCCTGCCCAACACACACCCTTTTGACATCAAAAGCACTGAAGCTCCTACAAGTTAAAAGATTGATGCAAATCCTATTATCACAACTTCCAATTCCCCTCTGTGCATATGCACAGGCACAAAAGAGTGTGTGTGTGTGTGTGTGTGTGTGTGTGTGTGTGTGTGTGTGTGTGTTAAATAATTTAGTGAATGGATAGGGTTTTTGTAAAAGAAGACGTTCATAAAATGGGTAGGAAAATGGACTCAGGGCTTGCTATACACATAATCTGTCACTCCAAAACGTCTATGTTAAAATCTAATTCCCAACATGGTGGCATTTGAATGTGGGACCTTTGAAAGGCGATTTGGTCACAAGAACAGAGCTGTAGGGAAACGAACCCTTTAAGAGTAACCCCAAAAGGAGATATAACAACAGAAACTGAGAAAATTCAAAAAAATCATCAGATCTTACTACAAAAGCCTATATTCAACAAAACTTGAAAATCTGGATGAAATGGACAATTTTCTAGAGAGATACCAAATTCCAAAGTTAAATCAGGATCAGATAAACCATCTAAACAGTCCTATAACCCCTAAAGAAGTAGAAGCAGTCATTAAAAGTCTCACAACCAAAAAAAGCCCAGGACCAGATGGGTTTTGTGCAGAATTCGATCACACCTTCAAAGAAGACCTAATACTCTTCAAACTATTCCACAAAATAGAAACAAAAGGAGCACTACCCAATTCATTCTATGAAGACATAGTTACACTGTGTATTCTCCCTTGGAGATGGAACTGTTTCTGTCTAATCAGGAACTTGTCACAATTTCCTTTCATAGAGGACTTCATAAGAGATTTTTTTTTCTATTTTTATCATGTTTAATGTTCCAACTAGATTTTTAAATGCACTGGTTGAGTGCATATTACTTTTAGCTTCAGAAGATATCATGTATATTTAAGAGGCATTTAACTATTATAAATTATTTTGATGACTTAAAAAATGTCAATACTGAGTTGTATATTTTAAAATAAATTTTATTAGTTTAATAATAATAATAATAATAATAATAATAATAATAATAAAAGAGTAACCCCAGAGAACTCCTTCATCCCTTCTAACAATTGAGGATGTAGTGAAAAGACTCAGTTCCCAATCTGGTAGCTCTTTGATCTTGGGAATACAGCTTTCAAGGCTATGGGAAGAAATTTCTGTTCATTAGTTTATTAGTTACCCAGTCAATAGCATTGTGAGCTGGCCCAGGTGAATTTAAAGCTGGGTTTCTCTGGGCTCAAACCCTGAGCAGAAAGTCCCTGAATGCTCCAGTCCTACTGCTAAGTCTACTTCCACAACTGAGTCCCAGGAAGCTCAGGGGGCTCTTTAAACCAATTTATTTCTAAAATGAAAGATACTTGCTCTCTCCCAACCCAATCTGTGTTGCTGACTCAGAATAGAAATTAGGTTGGAAAAATCCTTCCACTAGCATTAAAAACCTTGTATTAACCAGAATTTGTGGCACATACCTTTAATCCCAGCATTTGAGAAGCAGAGATAAACAGATCTCTGGGGGAGGGGGTGCTGCAGCCAGCCTGATCTACATCATGAGTTCCTGGACAGCCAGGACTGCAAAATGAGACCTTCTCTTAAAAACAAAATCTTGTATTGATCTTCCATGAAGGTGGTAAAAAGATGATTTAGTGATTAAGAGTTCTTGCTCCTATTGTATAGGACCTCGAGGTCAATGCCCAGCATCCATGTCAAGTGACTCACAGTTGCCTGTAACACCAGCTCCATGGGATCAGATACCCTTTTCTAGCCTCCCCAGTATCCACATGCATGTGCACATACTCATATAGAGCACACACAGGCACATAAAAAGTAAAATAAATCTTTAATTTCCTTTTGATTAAGACTTTCCTCCAACCTCTCTATAACTGATTTTTCTTCTCATTTCACACATCCTTCCTTTAGACGTCAACATTGTTGCAGGATTCTCTGATTTAGAATTGCTTTGACTCTCCCACAATGTCCCATTCATAATCACTCTTCTGAAAGACAACATTTTCAGAGCACACTGAAAACACACGGCTCCTTGTTCAAACATTATCAAGAACAGTGGGACATGTAAAAACCAGGTGCAAAACCCTGTATTACTATTTAGGTTGTATTCAGCCAGTGTCTACTGTGTAGACAGAACCTATATTCTCTAACCTTGAAGGGAAGTTCTATCTTCAGAAGACATTTTATCCATGGGATTAAGGAATAGTTCTTGGGTTCACTTTCTCTCAGGGAGTTCATCAGCTTCCTAGCCCATGCTTTCCATTCCTGTGAAATACATATCAGTCATTTTTCTCCTTGCAATGGCAAAATGCTTCACAAAATCAACTTAATGAAAAAAAGGTTTATTTCAGCTTGCAAACCATCCTGGTGAAGAAGGTATAAAAGCCAGCGCTTCAAGTGCATGGTCACATTGCATTCAGTTAGAAAGCATGGAGAGATGAATAGCAATACTTAGCTATCTTTCTTATTATTTAAAGTAGGATCCACAGCCCATAGAATAATGCCACCCACATTTAAGTCAGGTCTTTCTTCCTCAGTTAACCTAATATATGTTCATCTCTCACAGATATTCCCAGAGATTTGTCTCCAAGGATTTTAGATCTTCTCAAGTTAGTAATCAATAGAAAAAAATTTCAAATTAAAAAAACAAAAAGAACCTCACATGGCTGATTTGAAACAGTATCCAACATGGCCTCTGTTATCTGATGAAAAGCTCCAAGCAAATTGGTAGCAAGGTCTCTCAGGGAATGACTACATTATCCACTCTTTCCCACAATGGTCGCCAACTTTCTGTGTAGAGATTTATATGCATTCTTTTCTCAGAGCATGGAGCTCTGAGCATCAGAAACAGACTTGATGTCAGCCCTTGGGAACAAGACCATGTCATCCTCTTGGAGAAGAGATAACAGTGAAGTCTTCAGAATAACACCCTTTCCTAAAATTAGGTCAGCTCCTTATTGGCAGGCATTGTCTTAGGCCTCAAGGGCAAAAATAAGTCAAATATAAAACAACTATTAACTTCCTGGAGTTTCAAACCAAGTGGTAGAATTAGAAAAACTAATAGAAAAAAAATGGCATCTTACAACCCTCTAGCCAAAGTAATTTCAAGATGACATCAATCACAGGAAAAGCACCATTGTTACCCTAGGACAGTGTTCATCTCTCCAGCAGGCTGCAATTCCAATTTCCACTGAGGAAAAGTTGTTAGGGAAAATTACAGAAGGTTCTGGAATCAGAGCTGCATGTTATAATCACCTAGGGAATTGTAAAAATTGAAACAAAACCAAAATTCAGCCCCAGGCAATTCAACAAAGTTTTTTGTGTTTTGTGTTTTGTGGGGTTTTTTTGTTGTTGTTGTTCCATACCTGTAAAAGTTTTTATGTGGGATATTTCTGAGATGTGAGACATGTATAAAGAAAAGCATCATAAATACCCCAAGGTCCCAATGTACTTCATCTGATTTCAGTAATTAACAACTCAAGACCAACTTCATTTCACTTGCTACTTCTACTGATCTTACTTTCTCCCCTCAAAAGAATAACTGTTTGAAGCAAACACAAGATATCAGATTTACTTAATTCTTATATATATGAAGTAGGAATTAGGCAATTCATATATACATTCATATATTCATATATTCATTCATTTACTTATACTACCTATCATGGCAATGATGTGATATACTAGACCCCTGTCTAAATTGATCCAGATTTTTGCCGTTATAAACAAGCCTGTGATGAATGGCCTTCTATTTATTACTTTTCTTATTTCCAGGTGTGATGATTAATATTGATTTTCAACACAACAGGATCTAGACCAGTGGTTCTCAACCTGCCTAATGCTGTGACCCTTTAATACAGTTCCTTATGTCGTGGTAACACCCAACCATAAAATTTTATTTGTTGCTACTTCATAACTGTAATTTTGCTACTGTCAGCAATCCCAATGTAAATATCTGAGCTTTCCTGTGATCTTAGGTGATACCTGTGAGAAGATTGTTGTTCAACCCTCAAAGGGATCACGACCCACAGGTTAAGAACCACTGATATAGACTTATCTAAGAGAAAATTCTCTGCGTGTATCTGTGAGGGGGTTCTAGATTAGGTTAATGGAGGTGGAAAACCCTATCCTAAACATAGGCACCACATCTGGGGACTAAATAAAAAGGGAAAACAGTCCAAGCACCAACATTCATCTCTCTCTACTTCCTAATTATAAATGCAAAGCAACTAGCTGCTCTAAGTTCCTGCTGCCATGACTTCTCCACCAAGGCAGAAAACAGCCTCAAACCATGAGCCACAATAGCCTTCCTCCCTTAAGTTGCCTTTGTCAGATGTCTTGTCTGAGCAACAGGAGCAGTAACTAACACATCAGGCAATGGTAGTGATCTCAGCTTTTTTTGTTTGTTTTTGTTTTTGTTTTTCAAGACAGGGTGTTTCTGTATAGCTCTGGCTGTCCTGGAACTCACTTTGTAGACCAGGCTGGCCTCGAAAATCCCCCTGCCTCTGCCTCCGGAGTGCTGGGATTAAAGGTGTGCACCACCACGCCTGACTGATCTCAGCTCTTAACTTCATTAGATTAAGAGACACTTAGGAGATCAGTGAAGCACGCCTATGAGCGTCTATGATGGTGTTCCCAGAAACAGTCAAAGTTTCAGATTCCTGGTCTAATCAACGAGTTAATCTCTTTATGCATTTGTAATATGACAGTATCATGGAAAGGTGACACAAAATAGGAGGCAGGGACTAATTGGAGGAAGAAGAATATTAAGAGCATGACTTTGGGGGCTGCATCTGTCCCTTGTCTCTTTCTGTTTTATTTTCTCTGTTCCACATCCAAGAAGTGGCAGAGAGCCTCTCTACCACATACTGTTGCCGGCCGAAGGAGCGGCTCAGGTACTTGGTGCCAGGCAGCCATGAATCTAACTCACTGAAACCATGAGCCAGTGTAACCACCACCCCCACCCCCACCCCACCCCCACCACCCCACTCCCCCCCCCCCGGCCTTACACTGTACCTTCCAAGAGTTTATTCACAGCGTGGAGAAAGAGTTAAGACTGACACAGAAATTCTGTAATATACCTTCATAATAGTAGTGATAGGTGTGTGTGTGTGTGTGTGTGTGTGTGTGTGTGTGTGTGTGTGTGTCTATGTATGTCTGTATATGAGCATGGTGGTGGTGGTGATGGTGGGGCATGCATGCATGTGTTTGTACCTCTCTCTCTCTCTCTCTCTCTCTCTCTCTCTCTCTCTCTCTCTCCCTCTCTGTGTGTGTGTGTGTGTCTGTGTGTCTGTGTGTGTGTGTGTCTGTGTGTCTGTGTGTGTGTGTGTCTGTGTGTGTCTGTGTGTGTGTGTCTGTGTGTGTATGTGTCTGTGTGTGTGTCTGTGTGTGTGTGTGTGTCTGTGTGTGTGTGTGTCTGTGTGTGTGTGTTTGTGTGTGTGTGTCTGTGTGTGTCTGTGTGTCTGTGTGTCTGTGTGTGTGTGTCTGTGTGTCTGTGTCTGTGTGTCTGTGTGTGTGTGTCTGTGTCTGTGTGTCTGTGTGTCTGTGTGTCTGTGTGTGTGTGTGTCTCTCTGTATATGAGCATGTTGGTAAGCCAGAGAATAATCTCAGCTATGGTTTCTCAGTTGCTGTCTGCCTTGTTTTATGAGACAAGGCCTCTCACTGGCCTGGAACCCACCAAGGCATGACTAGCAAAATGGCAACCCTCATAGGTCGGTACACCTCAGTCTCCCCCTCACTGGGATTAAAAGGTATTCAGCTACATCTAGTTGGTCTTTGTATGGATTCTAGGGGTAGAACACAGGTGCTCACACTGTGTGGCCAGCACTTCCTTGACTGAATCATGTCCCCAGCATGAGACGGAGAACTGTTGATTAAGAGATCCAGTTGGTAAAAGACTACATTTGAACTGCAGCTCTATCCTTAGTCTTCATTCTCATAAAATCTAAATATTAATAGTTTCTACTTTGGGGGCTAGAGAGATGATGGCTCAGCAGTTAAGAGTGACTGTTCTTAATGAGGACCTGAGTTTGGCTCCTAATACTCATGTCAGGAGTTTCACAAGTGCCTCTAACTCCAACTCCAGAGGATCCAATGCCCTTGTCTGAACTCCAAGAGCATCTGAACTCACATGCACATATCCACATGCACATACATGCATACTTCTTTGAAATAAGCAAAGATTTAATAAACTAGCTCCTGCCTCATAGACTTCTCGGGAGGGTTAAATGAATGAATACATGTCAATGTTTGAATCAGGTACGAGCACATGTTAAGAGGTATGACTAGCGGTGTTTCATTGTCTCTCAAAAATTCTTACTTAGTTTCATGTTTCATTTTCTCAGCTGTTCTAACTGCCTCAGGATGTTGGCCCAACAAAAACACATCATTATAGTGAAATTGCTTAAAATAGCTATAAGCTCTGAAAAATCAGGAGAAAAAAGTTTTGTTTTGTTTTGTTTTGTTTTGTTTTGTTTTGTTTTGTTTTTAGGAAGCAGAGCTGAAATTTATTAAAGTATACTTTGCCTTTCTAGTTTCATGTGTATTTGTGTAGTGTGCATGTGTGTGTACATGTTTGTATGTGTGGGGGAACATGGATGGATGTGCATGCACACATGTGTGCATATGCATGTGGAGGCTTGTGGTTTGTGTTGGGAAACATCTTTCATGGCTTATTCCACCTTATTCTTTGAGTCTCTCAATCAAACCCAGAGGTCACTAGTTTGACTAATCTCCCTAGCTAGCTTGCTCGAGGAATCCAGTGCCCATCTTGTGTAGCTGAAATCTCGGTGGATCATTATGCCCACCCAGCATTTACGTGAACTCTTTGGATCCAAACTCAGATCCTCTCACTGGCTCTCAGCAAGTGCTTTAATTACTGTGAAATTGCCTCAGCTCTTAAATACATATTATGACAAATTTTCAGCATGAATGTTAAGAGAAAGAGGGGGACTCCAGGAGAAAGTGAGATGTGTTCCTCCATGTGAGCTCCAGGTTTAATTGAGAGACCCTGGCTCAATGACTAAGGTGGAAGAGCAAAATGGAAGCATGGATACAGGCTTCTCTAAAGTAGAATTGGCAAGGAATTTATTACATTTATTTACATAGTAGTGTGCACATGCCCCCTCGCTTACAGCAAGCATATGCACGTGAAAGTCCTAGGACAACTTCTAAGAGTCGATTCTCTGCTTCCATCATTTATGTCTTAAAGATCAAACTCAAGTTGCCAGGCTTGTCAGCAAGGGCTTCACTCTCTGAACCATCTCAGCCCAAGAGGTTTATATATATATATATATATATATATATATATATATGTAATGTCACTATATATATATATATATATAATATCACTATATTTATATACATATATATATATAATGTCCCTTCAGAGTAACCAGCTGTCTTTAAGATGGCGAGATACATCTCTGCACCATCTGTATAGTCTTCTCAGAGGTGACCAAATTGGTTAGACAACCTGTCAATTTGCTTGACCCACTAATTTAATTGATTTTTTTTTATTTTCTACTAAATCGACAGACTGAGTACATTGATGAAATTGACTGGCTGTTTTGATATCATTTAGACCCAGCTGAGTGGAGCTAACCATGAAGGGAAAATAATTGTTATTGACATGGTAGTGATGACCAAAGACACTCATAGCTTGGGCTGCCAGAGGAACACTGAAGTCTTTATAATTGAACTGGAATCACACCTCACCAAGCTGAGAGTCGCATAATTGATCCTTCCCCATCTACTACACTGTAGTTATCAGGAGAGTTGATAGAGGGAAGATATGGAAAGCAACTTTGAAAAGATTCAATCATACCTATATAAATTATTTTTACATTTTACATTGTTTTCATCTGTAGAGGGCACACATACACAGGCCACAGTATGTGGAGGTTAGAGGACAACTTATGGGAGATGCTTCCTTTCTTCCAATGTGGGTGCTGGGGATTAAAACTCAGGTCGTGGGGCTCTTCAGCAAACACCTTTACCCTTTGAGCCATTTTGCTGGCCCTAAATACAAAGTATTGGTATCACTCTATGAGTTTAATTCTGATGTATGGAGGCTCCCAAAAAGCTAGGGAGATGCTACATACTCCCGGTAGCAGCTGAATATTAGTAGCTTTAGTTTTATGTGACAGAAGGGGCTCTACAGTGTGATTAATAGGGATAGAGAGATGGCTCAGCAGTTAGAAGTGCATATGTGCTCTTGCAGAGGATCTGAGTTTGGTTCCTAGGATTCACATCAAGTAGTTCATAGCAGCCAGCACCTTCAGGTCCAGGGGATTTGATGCTCTCTTTGGGCTTCCATGGGTAATACATGAATGTGGTGTATATACACACAGTATATACACACATGCACACATCTTTTAAAACAAAAGTAAAAACGGAATTCATAATTTTAACATAGAAGATTTACATTGGAATATCTGGGTGGCTCTGATTTAATCCCAAATTTCCTGAATAGAAAGAGATGAGAGGATTTATTTAAGCTACTAAAGAGGAGAAGGAAACGTGGGTTGGGAGCAAGATGTTGAAGGTGGTATGGAGAAGGGGTCACAAGTCAACCTGCAGAAGCAAACTCCAAACACTAGGAAAAAGAAGAAAATGGATCATCATGTCTTTAAATATCACCTTTATGGTGCTATTTAGAGCAAATATTAGGAGAAGAACACACTTCCTACCAGTGGCTCTCAGATATCGTCCATGGTAGGAAGACATCAACAACGAGAGGACAAATGGCTGGAATGGGAAGAGCTTGGCACTTTTGCTTTTAGCAGAAAAGTGCTGTTTTAAATCTGGGTTCCATTTAAGATTCCACGGGGGAGTGCTTCTTCTAAAGTAGAGAAAAGAGAAACCAAAAACAGAAATAGTTTATATTTGTATATCTAATCCTTTGAAGACACTGAGAGCATTGCACAGACTAGTACCTGGGACAGAGGAGACATAACAAAATGTCATAGTGGTAGTTGTGATAATGGCGATTGCCATCTACACAGAATCCTTTACACCATCATTGAGGAGCTATGTGCAACTGTGCCTGTTGTAAATGAGTATCCTGTCCAGTGTCGTTCAGCATCTGCAAGCACAGGGTTGGACCAAGACCTTTGTAATCCTAATCTCTATTACAATCCAAATGCTAGATGATATCATTTGACAATCTTAATGAATAAATGTGTTGCAAGCTATTCCTGGAGCTGGGAAGATGACTCCGTGAGTTAAGCATTTACAGCTCAGGATTGAAGACCAGACTTCAAAAACCCTGGCACCAACATAAATTCTGAGCATGAAGGAATCCTGCAGTCCTGGTGGCCAAGAGACAGAGACAAAAGATTCTTCAGGCAAGCTAGATGATTGGACTAGCCAAATTAGTGAGTTCCAGGTTCAGTGAGAGACCTTGACTCAGTAAATTTGATTGAGTGATCAAGGAAGACAACTGATGTTAGTCTTGGATATATATATGTGTGTGTGTGTGTGTGTGTGTGTGTGTGTGTGTGTGTATGTGTATATATATATGTGTGTGTGTGTATGCATATGTGTATGTTTATATATGCAAACACAGATATATGCACACACACAATTTTAAATTAAAACTATTCTTTTTAACATTTTATTAATTGTGTGTGTCCATGCACACAATTTAGAAAGCAATTTGTGAGAGTTGGGTCTTTCTTCCACAATGTGGGTCCTGGGGATTGAACTCTGATCCTTGGTCTTGGCAACAGACACCTTAATCCACTGAACTATCTCTCAGTTCCCTCAAAAGCTATTCTTATCGTGTGCCTTTTACTGCAATGACATTTCTAGGTTTTAATGAGTCCATTCTTGACCATTCCAGGAACTCTGTATGACTTCATTATCTTGCTGGGCCCCAATGTCAACAGATGACCTTACACCAGACATGATATATGCTTCTGGTCCTTTCTGCACACAATAGAGAGGGGATTGATGCTGTTATGACTGCAGAGCAAATTGTTGTAGAATAGAAGGGTAGAGCAGGCAATGGAGCAGGGACACTGAGTCAATGACAGGAGCAGCTGTCAACTCATTAAGGGTGCCCCATTAAAATCTGGGCCACATCAGGTCCAGCCATCTGTCATCTGAGAACCACAGCTGCATGCTGAGTCTTCAGCTCAAATAGTAGCAGCAGCAAAGTTGGCATATTCTCCCAGCACTGAGAATCACTTGTCTTGCAGTTCAGTTGCTCTCTTTGATGTCCCAGTGATGAAGTAGCCTATTGGCCAAACATCAAATAGCATCAAAGAGAGAAGAATAGGACTTAATTTTTTAAATTCAGTGTGTGTGTGTGTGTGTGTGTGTGTGTGTTTGTGTGTGTCCATGTGTTTATTTGCACATGTGTGCAGGCACAGGTCACATATATATCTGTGCATAGATCTGCATATGCTTATGTATGTAGATCCTGAAATCATCCTCAGAGTCATCCTTCAGGAGCCATTCATCTTAATTTTTGAGACAGGCCCTCCCACTGGTCTAAAGTTCAACAATTAGCCTGGGCTGGCTGTCCAGTGATCTAGGAATCTGCCTGTTTCCACTTCCCAGTATTGGGATTACAAGCATATGCCACCACACCTGGCATTTCATGTGGTGTCAGAGATTGCAGTTAGATCCTTGTGTTTGTGTGGCAAGCACTTTCCTGACTAAGTCATCTCCACAGCCCCGGGAGTAGGAGTTTCAGTCTGGATAATCTCATTTGTACTATGCTGTAAGAGAATAAGAAAGAGGAAAAAAAAATCATGGGTCTCTGGTGAAGTATTTTCCTGTGTCTTCCATTCCCTAAAGTTCTTATTGTCTTTACTTGATCACAGGCATGCCCTCTTCCCTCAATGAAGCTCCCCACCAAGGCATTCAAGATTGTTGACTATCCCATCCTTTCTAACCACACCAAAGACACATTCTGTCCTACCACCCAAGCCCCTCAGATCCCATTCTTGAATGGAAAGAGTAGACATTCAGATTTCCCTGAAAGAAGGAATCTTATCAATACCCAAGATCAACAAAGCATCAATTAACACCGATAAAATTGCAAAATAGTTACAAAGACATAAAACCCTAAGGGACAGCTTCACAAACGTATGGACAAAGCTCCTAGTGAACAGAGACAGGAAATTCCAAGTGAAACCATCATCTATTGAAGTGAAAATTTCAGGTTTCTTTGAAGGCTCAATTGTGTCAAATGATCTTTTTATTCTGGAAACTGTCTTATGAGAAGATATTTTGCTGAGACAGATACAAGGAAGGATGTTTTGCTGAGAACAGACATGTGATGTTTTTCTGAAAGCTTCCTGGAAAAGGGGTTTGAAAGGTTTTGCTGGAGAAGACATGTGACGTTTGGAAAGGGTAAAAGTATAACCTAACAGACAGTGGATGACACTGTAGCATTGGTTTACCTTGCTACTCTTCCCTGGTGTTTGTTGGTCTTTGCTGACAATGCTCTGGAATTGGTTCACATTGCCTTCTTCACTAATCAGTTTGTGTGACTTCATAGAAAGAAACACACCAAAGAACTTCTTGTGATATTCCAGCAGCTTCTAGCCTTTTCAGAAGACTCAAGCAGAGGACTGATTTGCAGAGCCTTGCAGTTTCTTCTGGATGAACTGCTGTTGTTGATTCATGAATGGTGTTTGCAAGTGGATTGAGTTACTGCTGCTGATTTGTGTGAACTCAACTGCTGATATCCTGACAGCATAGATTAAAATTGCTCCAAAGAACTATTTCTAAACAGGTCCACATCCCCCTTTGCCCAATTAACCTTTCCTTTCCACTATTTCTTGGGGGTGATGGGCTAGAAGGGAGGTTAAAGAGTTTTAAGAACCCTTATTAAAGTGGGTTTAAAAAAATCTAAGCCTACAATCTACATGAAAAATTTACCTAGAACCAAGATCTTTCCCTTCATACTCTTCAATTACATAGTGATGTATCTATCTCCTGTCCTCAGTTTTTCCCTCTCCACTCTAAGACCTACAGTTTAGTTTCAACAAAGAAAGGAAGGAAGAGTTTGTCCTGGCTCACGGTTTGACAGTGTGTCCTGGCTCATCATAGTAAGGAAGTCATAGTGAGGCTGCTGATCATATAGTACCTATGGTCAGGAAGTAGAGAAAAAGACAAGTGCTGGTGTTCAGCTTACCTCAACCCAGTACCCCAGACCCTTAAATGGTGCTGCTGACACTTAGGATAGTGTATGCTCAATTAACCCAGTATATAAACTCCTTCACAGACAGGCACAGAGGTCCATCTCCTATGTGACTCTAGATTTTGCCAAGTTGACAATCAATAGTAGCCATCACAACTTCACATCATGTCAACTCAATACCCAAACACCTTACTTAAAACCAAAACATTTAACCCCTGGCACCCAGAGTCTCTTTTATATATCACAACACAAAATACACTCAGTGTATCTCTAAAAGTCCCCATAGTCTTTAGCTGTCCCAACACTGTCCAAAAGCCCCAAACTACATGCTTCTAATATACAATGGTACAAAGTACCCCTTCACATATCAAACATAAGGAACAAAAGAAAAGAAAGGAAAAAAATGGACAAAACCAAGCCAGAAAACCTGTAGGAAACCCCACATCCTGCAGCAAGATGTCCAGTATCTCAGATTTCTGATGGAATCATGTTGGCTCCAACAGACTTGAGTCGCTCCTTCAGTTCTGCCTCCTGCAGCACAGAGCACACATAGATCCCACTACAATATGTGTGTGTCACTTTGAATCCCTCTTGTTCACAATTCTCTCATGGTTCCCCTCTTCTCTCCATGTGAAATCCTCAGTTACTAGTGTTCACCATGGTGGTTACTTTTTTTGTGTGGGAACAGAACAAGAGACATTTGTTCAAATATTACTCAGGTGATTTGTCTCTAAAGGTGTTTCTGGGTCCAGTTGCCCTTTGAATCAGTATTCTAAATAAATACAATGCTCTTTATGGCACCCCTCAAATACACATGTGTTAGAGACATGGTCTCCAATACAGTGTTCAGAGACAGGCTGAGGTAGGCAAAAATAGGAGATAGTTTATCCTGGAATCCTATTTTATTTTTGTTTTACACACACACACACACACACACACACACACACACACAATGCACAAATGCCCCTCTAAACAATGGGCCTCACTATCTCAGAACTACTGTAACATTCTACCTGCATTGAGCAACACTACCCCCATTTTAAAAGAATAATGTAAGTTTCCCTGTCTCCAATAACAACCAAATTTAGATACTTTCTATTCAAGTGTATTCCTGACATACCTAGCTAATATGCATGAGGGATGATCTGGCCTGAACTAGTTTGAAATTCACACAAACACAAAAACAAACTGAGTCCTTCAAGGAAACTTTTAAGGAGAATCAATCCCCTATCTACCATCCTATGCCTGTGCATGTGATTAAAAACAGATGCATTGTGGGAAGTGATATATGTGCAGTGGAAAGAATGAATATATGACCTCATCAATTAAAATAGAGACTCATTCAAACTGTGCCCCTTAGTAACCAGTTCCTCCTTCTCTTGAAACATAAAGCACCCAAACAGAGACGCCACGTGGCCACCAGAAAACATGAGAGTATAGCCCTCTAAAATCTGTACTGTTGAGTGCTCTGATTAAAGTAAGGTTTCTTCTCTTGCAAATCTGTGAGAGCCCTTATTTTTAGTTCTTTGGATAAGAGGCCATGTATTTGTCAGAGTTCTCAAGCATCCCAGAACTTATGGAACGTCTCTCTATATTAAGGGAATTTATTGTAATGACTTACAGTCTGCAATCCAACTAACCCAACAACTTGCAGCTGTGAATGGAAAGTCCAAAAATCTAGTTGCTGTTCAGTCCCACAAGGCTAGATGTTTCAGCTGGTCTTCTGTATAAGCTGGAATCCTAAAGAATTAGGTTCCAACAGATGTGCTGGGAAGTAAAGTGATGCAAGCAGGTGAAGAAGAGTGAGCCTTCCTTCTTCCAAAGTCCTTATGTGGGTCTCCAGCAGAAAGTATGGCCCAAGTAGATTAGAGATGTGTACCACCATATCTGGATTTGGAACTTTTTCCTCTCTCAGGCTGGCCTTGAACTTGGAGATCTGCTTGCTTCAGTCTCCTGGCATTAACGGTGTGTACTACCTTGCCTGGGCCTAAGCTTTTCATGGCCACTGTGCCTCAAGATCTGGATCAAAAGCATGTGTCCTCCCAGGTCAAGATGCAGGTCAGAAGCCTGTGTCTTCCAGTCTCAATATCTGAATCACAGGTATGCCCTCCATTTCTGGATTCTAGTCCATTCCAGATGTAGTCAAGGTGATAACCAGGAATAGCCATCACAGACCGAGAACCTGGAAACGCTCAATTCCAACCCCAACCAAATAGTCAGGGCTTTGGGAAGTGATTGGCTTGTGAAGGTTCTCTGGTGAACTTCACTTCACCAGTGGACTCCACAAATGGGCCCAGAATTAAATGAACTCCTGAGAGCAGGGTTAAGGAACATAGTGTCTGGTTGGAGGAAACAGATTACTGGGGCATGCCATTGTCCTCAGGCCTTTCTTCTACATCTGCCTCTCTTTACTTCCTGACTGCCATGAGATGAAGAACTTTAGTCCGACACACATGTCCAGCCATGATGATTTGTCTTACCTCAGGCCAAAACCTTCTACTGAGTCCCATAAAACCATGAACCAAAAATAAATCTTTCTTCCTTCAAAATGTTTTGTCAGGTATTTGTCACAGGGACCAAGAGCTGGCTATCTGGTATGGTGGATCTCATCCAACTAAATGGGACTGAAAGGTCTTGGTAATAAAGGATTTCTCCTGCAGGTTGCATAAGCTGGGGTGTTAATCTTTCCTTTTCTTTAACCCTGAACTGAAAACATTAGTTCTCTGGGAGTTATTGAGCCTGTCACTTTAAAAATGACACCACACATATCAGATCTCTTGAATCTCCTGCTTACCAGTGCAGATCTGAGGAATTCTCAGCTTTCATAATTACGAGAGCCAGTTCTATGCTTTAAGGTGTGTATGTGTGTGCACACACGTACATGCACACATGCACATATGAGCATAATTTTGAATGGGTATACTTCTACGTATACATGCTTCTGTGAACATATGCATACTTGCATGTGCTGAGTGTATGTGTGTGCATAGTTATGTATGTGTATGCTTCTATGTGTGCATGCTTCTGTGTGTATATGCATAATTGCATATGTGAGCATGTGTGTGTGTGTTTATATGTGTGTATGTGTGTGCATTTTGCTATCTATTAGTCAACTTAAATAATGAATACAAAAGATTTAATCTTTAATTACAAATAAGGGAGGCACTGTAGCTGAGCTGGATTATCAGATATACAAGTAGTTACAGTTTTTAAAAAATGAAGTTTTGCTATATTGGTTAAATATTAAGCAACAAATGGCTTACAAGGTGGTTTAGTGGGTAATGACATTGCTATCAAGTATGACAATATGAGTTCAAGCAATAGAATCTGTCAGTTTGCTCTTTGAACATAGGACTTGGAGTAATAGATCTCAAATTGACCTGGAAGCCTCTGCCCTGAGGACTAAAGATTGGAAAGTGTTATGCAACTTGCCAATGCCAAGGAAGAAAAGCCATCAAGACTAGCTATAAAGTCTACAAACCACAACAATGACTAGACTGACAAGATATCCCCAATGGTATACATGCTTCTGTGAACATATGCATACTTGCATGTGCTGAGTGTATGTGTGTGCATAGTTATGTATGTGTATGCTTCTATGTGTGCATGCTTCTGTGTGTATATGCATAATTGCATATGTGAGCATGTGTGTGTGTGTTTATATGTGTGTATGTGTGTGCATTTTGCTATCTATTAGTCAACTTAAATAATGAATACAAAAGATTTAATGGTACTATTACCATGAGGGTGACCAATAGGTGTCTATTGATACCTATTGAAATTAAAGACCATTTAATAGGAGAGAACTCATGCATGGTACTATAACTCCAGCCAACTAGCCATGTCTAGAGAGGTAATGTATCCTTGAGGAGAACTTACCACTGCCATTTTCTTAAACCAATAAAATTCCTCGCTCAATGCATTCTAAATACTCATTCTTATACCACAGACAAGTATAGTTCTCATTGCAAAATGAAACTTCTTTCTGTAGCAGCTACCACAGAGATCCACAGCTTGTCAAAAATGCAGAGAATAAGTAAGTGGTCATGGTTACCCAGCCCCAGATGTATACATCTACAACACAACCTTTATACCTAAATCTCAGGGAATATCATGGAAGAGGGAGCAGAACAATTGTAATAGCCAGAGGGTTAGGATGCTGGCTGTTAGATAGTGTCTTCTAGACAAGACAGGGATGCTAAGTCCATGAAATATCAACACAACATCTGAATAATGGCAACACCAGTCAACACTCCACCTCAGGTAGGAGAAATTTCACAAGGTCCCACCCCTAGATAAAGAACTACAAGTGATCAGTGGCTACTTAAAGGGGGATAATCAGTTTACTCCAGGAATGAGCCCTCTGATAGGTTATCCAATCCCAGGTGGCCAGCCATAAACACGTGTACGTATGAGGCACACTAGATGGTTGTGTGGTGGTGGGAGAGTAAAACATTAATAACTTTAGAATAAGAGGTCATGAAACTTGAGAGGAAGTTCCAGGGGACACAGAGGTTGGAGGACAGAGAGATAAGGGTGGAAATGATGTAAACGCCATACTCATGCATGAAATCCTCAAAAAAAAAAAAAATTGAAAAACAGCAAATCAACCCATCAATCAATCAATCAATGAATAAATAAATTCACAGAAAACAAAAAAAAATAGTAAATTTGAAAACAAATTGTAATTTTAAAAATTTAAGGAAGTAAGCAGCAAACTGGGCCTGATGGTTCATTACCTATAACCTTGATGCTCAGGAAGGCAGGAGCATCATGAGCCAGCCTGAGCTATGTAGTGAGTATACCAGGCCAGTCTGGGCTACAGTAAGGTCCTGTATAACAATCATACTATATTGATTCATTACCAGCAAAGAATTAAAGCCTGTTGTCCTCCAATAGGAACCTAGTAGACAGCCCCTGCGTACTGCTGATTAAGGGCTGATGTCTAAGCTTTAACAGTCAGCAGCGCACACAGCATGTTTGACATCCTCATCTATAAATTAAGGAGTCCAGCCTGGATCTGAGCTTGAGGTGAGTTGAATGAACAGCCTCACACAGAGCCAAGATTTCCCTCAGAAAACAGCTCTGGATCTGCTCCAACATGGAGATAAATTAGAGATGGAGGCCCTGAAGTTCAATGCCAATGAGAATAGCTGCAATATTTTTTAGCTGGAAATAGCCCACCAGGGCCATAAAAATCTCAATGAAGAAATCAAACCTAGAAGGTCTAGGCTTAAGCTATGTGACATCTCAGCAAAGTCTCCTAAAGAAGCCGGGGATAAAATACTGCCCCAAGTAAGTAAATGAGTTGTCTGGATATAAACGGTTGTCAGAAGAAAGAAGTTGAGAAGGCTAAAGTTGTGATGCACATCATGGTCTGTAGAAAAAAAGAAGGAAACTGTACCTGATGGTAGAGGCCTGAAATCCCTGCTTTTTCAGTAGCTGAGTCAGGAGAATGATGAGCTCAAGGCTTTCCTGCACTACAAAATGAGTTCAAGGACAGCCTGAGTAACATAGTCAGATATTTGGCATAAAACAAAAAGAGAAAGAATGTTGGCTGTGTAGTCCAGTGTGTAGTGCAAATGCTTAGAATTCAATAGGGAGTAGTAGAACACTTGCCTAGAATCCTACAGAGAGAGGCTGGGGGCATGGCTCAGTGGTAGAGCCCCTGCCTAGAATCCCCCAGGGAGGAGCTGGGGGCGTGGCTCAGTGGTAGAGCACCTGCATAGAGTCCTCCAATGAGGGGCTGGGGACGTGGCTCAGTGGTAGAGCCCCTGCCTAGAATCTCCCAGGGAGGAGCTGGGGGCGTGGCTCAGTGGTAGAGCCCTTGCATAGAGTCCTCCAATGAGGGGCTGGGGGCGTGGCTCAGTGGTAGAGCATCTGCCTAGAATCCCCCAGTGAGGGGGCTGGGAGAGTGGCTCAGTGGTAGAGCTCCTGCCTAGAATCCCTCAGTGAGAGGGCTGGGCTATGGCTCAGTGGTAGAGCTCTTCTTTAGCAGGTGAAAGACCCTAGGGTCAATCTTTAGTACTGGGGAGGGGCAAGGGAGCCTGGAACTAGAGCTAGGATTGGCCTTTTCTGGGATGACAGCCAGATGGAGAGCTGAGTATCTGCTAATTACCCTGAAATGGGGCCATTAAATGCCCTCCCCTATTCCACAGCATAACCACAACAGTCAAATGAGGTCAAGTTTACAGAAATGTCTTAGAGGACCATGAGCTGCCTCTCTGTGAAATAACAGTCATGCATAGATGGATGCAAGGAGTGTCGAATGTGATGTTTCAGGGATGTACATCAGACAAGGTTCCTGAAGCAGTTTAACTGCTATTTGAGAAATAAGACTAACCGATGTCATTCCTAGGTCTTGTTTTGCACACCTCCTGCATGAAGGCAAATCTTTCTTTCCCATCTGTCTTGTCCATTCTAGCCTTGTAAAAACCAACTGCACATCTGTCAAACTGAGCTCTAATGCCAACAACTTACCTAGTTGGCAAACCACTTCTTAAGTTTGTGATCGCTTGTCACTGATTACAAACGTCATACATGTTTGAAATGACATATATTGAATGCTATTCATCACGGCTTACTGAAAAAAAAAAACGTTTAATGATAAATTAAGAGTTCATTTAAATGAGTCACAAAAGCCCGTCAAATGGACCATTTCTTTAACTTTAGGTGCCTCATTATGCATCAATGTGACTTCGATACTGAAATAGATTGCTACATTAAGAGAGTAAAATAATAAGAGAGAAATGTGAGGCTGGGGAGATGGCTCAGTGGGTAAGAGTACTTGGCAATCTTAAGAAAAGCCTGAGATTGGTTCTTAGCGGCCATGTCATGTACACAACTGCGTAGGTGCCTCTGTTTCTTTCTCACTGCTTGGATAAAATAGCCTGGCAGAAACAGCAGAAGGGTTGCAGGGCTTATTTGGCCAGCAATTCCAGGGGGACACAGGTAATTGTGGTGACAACTTGAGTCAGCAAAGTCATGGATTCTGGAGCAGAAGGTAGGCTGGTCTCACACTACATCTCTACTCATGAAGCAGAGAGTGAACAGGAAGTAAAGTTGACCTACAAAGCTTCAAGTCCCTTGCGCAACAACCCACGTCCTCCAGCAATGTTCTGTCTCTTAAAAGATCCTCAAACTTCCCCCCAAAACACTAACAGCTGGAGATCCAGTGTTAAAACTCATGAGTCTGTGGAGAACATTTCACATTCAAACTACCACAAATGGGATTTTTAGCTTGCTTGTGTGTAGAGCATTTTAGTTTACCCACGAAGCTAATGATAGGAACTATTTCTAGGAAAAAGAAATAAGCAATGAGACAGGCAGTGGTGGCGCACACCTTTAATCCCAGCACTTGGGAGGCAGAGGCAGGCAGATTTCTGAGTTCGAGGCCAGCCAGGGCTACACAGAGTAACCCTTTCTAAAAACAAAACAAAACAAACCCCCCACACACACACACATACAAAGCAATGAATGAATGAATGAATGAATGAATGAGAAATAAAATGGGTTTTGATTTTTGTATCACAAGAATGCATTACCTTAAAAAACTTAAAATTGAGGACAGGAAAGATGAGTTAGTGGTTAGGAACACTAGATGTTTTTCTAGAAACCTGAGTCAATTCCCAGCACCCACATGGTGGCTCACAACCATCTGTAACTCCAGTTCCAGGGGGTTCTGTCACTCTCTTCAGGCCTCTGTAGGCGCTGCACGCATGTGATACACAGACATAAATGCAGACAAAACACCCATGAACATAAAATAAAAATAAACTTCAAAAAGACCTTAAAATCAAAATAAAGACAATACAAAATGCATTAGAAATGTTGTTATAGAAAGACCAAAATGAAAATAAATACCATAGAATAAATAAGTAAAATCCCATAGATTCAGGCAGGAACTACCCAACTTTCTCTCTTTCTTTTCTTTCTTTCTTTCTTTCTTTCTTTCTTTCTTTCTTTCTTTCTTTCATTTTATTTTTTGAAGGATGGAGGTTAAGATTGGGTCTTGCTATGTAGCTCAGGCTAGCCTCAAACTCATAATTCTCCTGCCCCAACCTCTCAAGAACAGATTGGATTACAGGTGTGAACCACTGCACCAACTTCAAAATTAGCCTGATTTTTTTTTTTTGAGACATGTAGTCAGGGCTGGCCTCAAACTTACTATATAGCCAAAGGTGCCCTTAAATTCCTGATCCCCTTGCCCTTATTTACCTCTGGAGTGCTGGGATTACAGGTATGTGGCACCATACTAGGTCTCTACAGTGCTGGGAACCGAATCCAGGGCTGTGTGTAAGTGTTCTACCACCTGAGCCATGCCCCTAGCCCAGTGTTAACCATCAGCACTGCTTCATCATACATTTCTTTCTGGTTGTTTTGTTTCCATCTCTGCCATAACCGAGATCACAAAGTGTACAGACTTTTACACTTTCCCATGGCTGACATGTTAATGAAATGATTGTGCAGTTAATGACTTGAACACTTTTTTTTTTAGACATCAATCATTGTCTCTGCTTTTGAATGTATCCTTAAGTCAAATTCACCAAAAATAGATCTAGTGAGTCAAAACGTACTATCTGATTCTTTTTTGGGTTTTGATACAGATTTCCTTATTAACCCCCCCCCCAGATCCCATATTAATGTATGCTTCTACCAACTGCATAGAAAATCAGTAGAGAGATATCTATATACTCATGATACTTCATGTGGCACTAGCTACAGCAGCCAAGACACAGAGTCAACCTGGAAGCTTGTAATAGGTGAATGGATATGGAAAATGTGAAGTGGGTATGTAGGCAGGTGCACACACACACACAGATGGAGGGGAGAGGGAGGGGAGGGGGAGAAAGAGAGTCCACCATTTGATGTCTCACCCATTGACAACTGTCACTCAAATCCCCATAGCAAATAGACAGCACACTCCACCTTAAAGAGACCGATTTTTATTTTCAGCAGCCAATATTTAGAAGAATTTATCTCGAGCCAAATACGGCTTTGTGATTTGCACGGGTTACATTCCATCAATCTTTCTCCAAAAAGCCTTCAAACATGCCTTCCCCCAGGGCCTCTATACTCCAAGCTGAATAAATACATTGAACTTCCCTTTTATGAAATGGTGCCATGTCTCCTCATAGCCCTGATTCTCAGGGTAACTAGCTTTGGTGTGTTCACGATTCTGTACTATCTCTTTTGAGATAGGAACCTGTCAGCAATTCCATTACCGTGGGCCTGCTCAAGCTTGGCTACATGACTTTCAAACAGGATTTCAAAAAGGGCCTGTAGAGTTCCACTCACACAACTTGCTCTTCTTCTGTGAGAAGTCAAACCTTTTCCAACAAGGAGGCTACTCCATCATCAGGGTTTCCAGGATAATAAGGTGCATGGAACAGAAATCTTGTATTTGTTAGCTTTAAATAACCATGACCAAATTTCTGACAGAAACAGCTTAAGGGAGGAAGAATTTAGTGGAGCTCATGGTTACGGTGGTGTCCGTTCAACATGACAGAGAGGGAAAGGCAGAGCAGGATGGGCCACAGAATGGCAGGTGGGATGCAGAGAGAAAGGGGAACAGGAAGAGACCAGGGCAAGATCCAGCTCTAAGAGCTCCCCAGTGACCCACCCCTCCAACCAGTTCCCTCTCCCACTCCTCTGTGTTTCTTAATAATGCCCTTGTATTATGACTCCACCAAATGATTGATCCAAAGACTAATCAGAGCCTTTAGGATCCAATTGCCCCTAGAAACATCATCACAGGCATGTCTAGCCTAATCCCCGAGGTGTCCCTTAATCCAATCAAGTTAACAAGATTAACCAGCATAGCTACAGACCCTCAACAGTAGTCCACCTAAAGCAGGACCAAGAAATCACTGTCCTAAGACTAGGTGAGGTTGGCTCATTCAGGAAAGTGCTTACTACCCGAGCAGAAGAACCTAAGCTCACTCTCCAGAACCCACACAAGAAGTTGGGTGTGCGAGTGACATGGACTGGTCATCTCAGCCCTGGAGGATACCTGGAGCTTGCTGGCCAGCCAGGCTAACCAATTTGGTGACTTCCAGGCCAGTACGAGTCTGCATTTAAGAAAAAGTGGACAACTCCTGAGCAAAGACATCTAAGCGTGCACAATTCACTTACACTCACACACATCCATTCTCTCTTCTCTCTCTCTATCTCTGTCTCTGTTTCTCTCTCACAACCAGTACATGTTAATATACACATATACCCATAAATTCATATCCATATACATATGCATGCTATACACACCTACAAATATATAATATACTTATACATCATACACACAAATATATGTGCACACATATACATCAATATACACATATACTCATCCATATACACAAGCCACACACGCACACACACCAGTATACACATTTACCCATACATACACAGACATATGCTTGTACACACACACACATACATGTTCACACATACACACACCAGTAAACACGTTTACCCATATATAACACACACATACATACACACATACGGAGAGAGAGAGTTACTTTCTCTGTAAGCTAGTGACATACAGAAAACAATCAAAATGTGGTCATTTTGGCAAAGAGGGGATCTTTACTCTCTCTTTCTCTCCCCGTGTCTGGAGAGACATGTCTAAGGCACATTTGTGGAGTAGTATGCTTGCATCCGCTCACTTAGTTCACAAACATTTATATAGCAGGTGCTTGATGCCAAGCGCTATTCTAAGAACACTACAGGAAATTATTCAACACAAAAACCCCATCATGGAGGATTCTATTCTCCCCATTTCACAGATGAGGTTGCTGAGGCAGGAAGGCCGCATAGCGGAACCAGAGAATGAACCACAATAGCCATGCTTTTGGTCTCAAAGGGGTGCCCTCATTAGTATGCAACAAGAAAGCATTAAAGGATAAGACAGCAAGCAACAGAAAGAACTGAGCAGAGCAGACATTTGCACAGTTCAGTAAAACATGAGGAAGGCCTTGTCTTAACAATCTGGAGATCCCTGGTGAGAGTTTGAGACAGAGCAGCATTTCCTCAGGTGAGGCTTTCAAGTAAAGAAAACCAAATAGCAACAGATGAAAATCATGAAATGGGAAGCTCATGGCATCCACCAGAAACCAGCTGGGGTGGTTGAGGCGGTCAGCTGGGGTGGTTGAGGCGGTCAGCTGGGGTGGTTGAGGCAGTCAGCTGGGGTGGTTGAGGCGGTCAGCTGGGGTGGTTGAGGCGGTCAGCTGGGGTGGTTGAGGCGGTCAGCTGGGGTGGTTGAGGCAGTCAGCTGGGGTGGTTGAGGCGGTCAGCTGGGGTGGTTGAGGCAGTCATCCGGAGTCTCTCCATGGCTGATGTCATGCCTTCTCTCCCCAACTACTGCACTTTTATAGGCTGAACACAAGTGACCTCAGTTGGAAATGGGTCACCTTCCAGCTGCCCTCAAGACCCTGGTGTTTTCTCCCTTGGGCTGTTTTGCTATTCTCTTCCCTGTCACAGTCAGGGGCACCCAGCCTATGTCTAGACACAGGGGTCTTAGATGGCACTTTGAGACAGACATGCTTGAGTCTGAAGTTGCAAATCCATCCCCAGAGCTGGCCCCTCAGATGGCTCAAGCAGCACATGACAGTGTACTGACATGACGAACATTAGAGAATTCAAACTCGGGAGCCTGGCTTCTGTGTCACACTGACAACCAGTGTCTGGACAATTGCCATGGCCATCAATGCTAACGGAGTGCATATGTGCTAAGGGTGTTCAGTTTTCCTGCATTCTCAGAATAACCTTGGGAAGTGAGGGAATCTAGACTCAAGGATATAAAGTTACTGGCTCGGGGTTGACAGGGACCTTAGTTAGTTAGTTAGTTAGTTAGTAAGTTAGTTAGTTAGTTAGTTAGTTTTTAAGACAGGGTTCTCTCTGCTTGACTCAGAGATATAAAGTTACTAGTTAAAGATTATACAGGGACTTTTTATTTACTCATTCATTCTTTTTTTTTTTTTAAAGACAAGGTCTCTCTACTAGACTCAGAGATATAAAGTTACTGATTCAAGATCCAACAGGGGGCTGGAGAGATGGCTCAGCGAATGAGATCTCTGGCTGTTTTTTCAAGGGAACCCAGGTTCAATTTCCAGCACCCACATGGCAGCTCACAACTGTATGTAACTCCTGCTCCGGAAGATCTGACAACAACAAAAGATTACATTGGTATCTTATTTATTCATTTATCTACTTTTTTTTTTAAAGATAGGGTTTCATTACATATCCCTGGCTGTCCTGGGATTCATGATATAAACCAGGCTGGCCTTGAACTCACAGCAAAGGCCATGAAGAGTAGAAGAGTAGAAGAGTAATGACTAATGATAAAAGGTTCTGAGGCTACGGCCCATTTGGCAGAGTGCTTGCCTGGCAGGCGCAGCCCTGGGTTCCATCCCCAGTAGCACATAAAACGGGGGTGACTCTGCACGTCTATAGCTCCAGCACTTATCTGCAGCTGAGGCAAGAATACAAGCCGTTGAGGCTTATGAGGTGATGTAAAGGCTTGCTGTAGGCAAAGCACTTGCTGTGCATGCATGCAAGGCTGAGTTCATTCCCCAAACGCATGGAGGTAAAGCCACCATAGTGACACAAGTCTTGCAATTCCAGGATTGGAAAGGCAGTAGCCAGAAAGTCTATCCTACTTGGTGAGTTCTAGGCCAGTAAAAGACCCTGTCTCAAAAAGAAGGTGGACCGTGCCTGAGGAATGACAACTAAGGTTGTCTTCTGGCTTCTCTGTGTACCTACACAAACACCTCTACAGGTATAGAGATGTATAGACTACATATGCACACACATAAAAGTTCAAGGTTATCCACAGCTACACAGTAAGTTCAAAGCCAAGCTGGTATATTTGAAACCATATGCAAAAGAAAGGGGGGAGGGAGGGAAGGAGGGACAGAAATGAGAGAGGGAGGAAAAACAGGGAGCACACTCCAACACTTTGTAGCTCTCTCTTTACACAGAGAGGCAAATATTCATGAACTCAGCACCATGACATCTTCGGGAATTCTCTTTGCTCACCACCATCGCTGCCATTAATAGATGTTTACCTGGCATCCAGCTTAGGAGAAACGCTATGCCAGACTCGCTTGCCCCAGTTAACACCGCAGCAATAGGCTTGCTCTAATTAGCCCTCGGCATGGTGTAATATGAAATAAACCGAAAGGCATCCAGCTCCCTGGTCAGGTGGCTCTTACTCGATGCCTACAGTTTTCACAGGTCTGCACAGCAGCCAGCTGCCCCAGAATGTAGCAGGAACGGAGAACATGATATCCCCTTCCCTCTGTTTCATTATCACCAGCGAGGGTGTCCACATTAAAGGAGCGGTGTGAAATGGACAATTCACACTTCTTCCCCCGTTTCGCAACAGTGTCCGTCCCTGCTGTTGCCACGGCTGCTGGGTCTGTTGCAGCTTCACAGCGCTTCCCATCACAGGAGGAAAGGTCTCTATCAGCAGAAAGCACGTGCGGGCAAGCAGGCAGCTGTGCAGATGCGCGTACTTTCCCTAAGCCCCGTTCCTCATGTAGTTGTGGTTTACAGGTATCTTCAGAAGATCCAACAGCTGTTCTCAACCTGTGGGTAGCAATGAATGACCCTTTCACAGGGGTCATGTATCCGATGTCCTGCATATCAAATATTTACATTAAGATTCATTTTTAATTTAATTTTTATTTTTATATGTTTGTTTTGTTTTATTTGTCTACTTTTTGGAGACAGGGTTTCTCTCTGTAGCCTTGACTTTCCTGGAACTATGTACATCAAGCTTCCCTCGAACTCACAGAGAACCTCCTGCTTCTGCCTCTGAAGTGCTGGGATTAAAGGCACTGAGCAGCTATATTATGATTCGTAACAGTAGCAAAATTACAACTATGAGGTAGCTACAGAAATAATTTTATGGTTGGGGGAATCACCACAACATGAAGATCTGTGTTAAAGGGTCACAGTATTAGGAAAAGTTGAGAAACTTGGTCTCTGATAGAGCGGTGTTTGAGAAAAGGAAGCACCATAAAGGCTTGGGGACAATCTGGAGCATGGCTTGACTGTAGAACTCCTACCTAGAATCCCCCAGGGAGGGGCTGGGGCGTGGCTCAGTGGTGGAGCACCTGCCTAGAATCCCCCAGTGAGGAGCTGGGGTCGTGGCTCAGTGGTCACATGCCTAGAATTCCCCAGTGAGGGTTAGAGGTGTGGCTCAGCAGTAACATGCTTGTCTAGCAACAAACCTAGATTTCACCCAGCACCCTACCCCCAAAAGGGTAACATGGGAGATCTCCAGGTCATTCAGGACATTGACTTCAGAAAAAGTTAACACTGGTCACAAAAACAGTTCTCCTGAGAGAAAGTCCATGCAAATGAAAAAGTCTGGCCAAGCTCAGACTTGCAGCCATCAGACTTCTGACTTTCTATAATACCTAACCTCAAGTATGTTATCATCAAAATGAAAGTGAACTGAGAAGCAGGGAACATGACAAGACAGAGAAAAGAGACAGTTGAGGAAGGTATCTTTTGCCGTCAGTGAGGCAGCTAAATTGCTTGAATGGTGCAAGACCAATTGTCTAGTAGCATCTTTCTTCTCCAATTTTCCCATTGTCAGGCACACTCTTTCCAGAATGGAGTGGCACGGGGGCCTTCCAGGACTTGCTTACGACACTTACCACCTTCGGACATAGTGCACTTAAGGACAGAGAAGACACTTACCACCTTTGGACACAGTGCACTTAAAAACAAAGAAGGCCTTCCACTACCCTAGCCCAGCCAGCCAGCTGGCAGTCCCTTATGAAGACTTAACTCCTCTGGCTAGTCTTGTCTTAAATTGAAGAGAATCCCAGGTACCCTGTATTCTTATTCTTCATCTTCAGTTGATCCAGATCCAGTGGCCTGGTTTGCAATGCTGAATTCTTTCCTATTGTCTACGCCTTAGCTTCTAGTCATCAAACCCTGTTCTCCCAGTGGTAACCATTATAGAGACCTATCATATCTCCTCTCTCTCTCTCTCTCTCTCTCTCTCTCTCTCTCTCTCCCTCTCTCTCTCTCTCTCTCTCTCTCTCTCTCTCTCT